>NW_025999635.1:1717500-2317500 GCF_019419815.1 Pyrus x bretschneideri
GAATTCCAAGAGACTTTACAACCAATGCTCTACCAAGACCGATCCCTGACCGACTTGGCTCTGATACCAATTGTTGAATAAGAAGAGTATCCAAGATAACTCTAATGATCCCAAGAAGAAGAAAATAGAACACACTCTTAAAGAAAGCTCACAAAACAAACTAGTTAGCAAAGCTTTTCTTATTTAGCTCTAGGCTTTGTATTTCCTTGGATGATTTACAATGCTTGAGAACTTGGGTATTTATAGCAAACCAAATGAATAAACTAAGATTATTTATTACCACACAAAACACATTAATTTCACCTAATTTATTTTTATTCAACCATGCCTAACATTGCCTAATTTTCCATACCTAACTTTGACATTGATTTTCAACATCTTTGACATTGATTTTCAACATCAACCACTGGCTTACAGCCGCTCTTAGCAGCTCCCACCAGAGGGGTCCTGAAATCCATGTTATTACCCTCTTCCACAAGACATTCCATAGTACCAAACCTAGAGTACAGGCAAGCAAAATTAAATGCCCGGTCAACATCGACATTCAGGTTGTTAGTTCGGGCAGCCTTCAATATGATGCGCACAATCTCTGTATTCCCAAAACTAGACGCTTGAACCAAAGAATAATTGAAAATGCCACTCTCCACACCCCCTTTCACCAGCATACCAAACAAACCTGGTATGGCAGTAGTTTCCCAATTCCCAGATGAGCAACCCAGATCGAAAGAACTAGAGGATAAATATAGGGGAAGGCAAGCAGCATAGAAGGCCATTGAGAAGTCTTTTGATGTAAGCTGGTTACCAGCAAGATCTAGAAAGGTTTTCAATGCCGATAACTGAAGTTGGATCTCATCAGCCTGTAAGTTGTAATTAGCTCTATCCTTATTACCCTGATGACCACTAAAATTGAAGCCTGGCCCTATCCATTCAATAAACTCATGAATTTCCTTAGCAATAGGTTCTCCCTCTAATAACACATGACTATCGCATTCCAGGACAAAATCATGTAACCTTTGAGCCATTTCAGTGACTGCACATGCAATAGTACTTGTCGTTCGGCCATGAAAAGCTTGGACACACGATGCCATAAATGAAGTCCTCACAATAGCTGAGCCAAAGTCATGTGCACCATTGGCGACGATCTTCTCAATCAGACCCATGATTGCATTGCTTTCTTCCTGGGTGCTTAAGAACCAACTGGGTCCAAGGTGATGCACAAACCATCATTCAGAGCTTGTGGACCAGCTAACAGAATCAAGCTCTCTGATAGCTTGTGGACCAGTTAACAGAATCACTAACATTACATGTATAAAAAAAAAAAAAAAAAAAAGTAATCACGTGGCATGTTTATTGCGACGTGATTAGAACTAAATCTATGTAAAATTACAGTCCAAAATTTCATTAAAGTTGTTACAAGATAATTTGGTATCAAAATATGAGATATATTAACTTATACAAGCTGTTTACTAATTTAACACAATCAAAATCGAAATTGAAAACCGATTTGATTAGTAAATGCCCATGAGAATACTACCCTGGACGAAGAGTCCAATTCCTTTAAAATAAGGGAATCGGATCCTCTTCCGATCCCAATAATCTGACCCCCAAGGATCATTTGATCCGAGCCGTTGAAATTTGATCCAACAGCTACAATTATTATAACTTTTAGAGGGACCTCCTGTTTGTAGTCGTTGTATCAAATTTCAACGCCCTAGATCATTTGATCCTAAGGTTTAGATTATTGGGATCCAGTGGGAATCCAGTTCCTAAAATAAGGAGTTGAATTCTCTAGCTTGTAGAGGCTCTATGTTAAAGATGTGTTTGACTGTACTTGGGCAGCCCATTTAATAAACGAATTATATTTTGTTTGGCCCACTTACTACAACATTAAGTCTAGCCTCACCTGCGGCCCCGCTCCATTAAACTTGGACCATGTCGGGTCGAGTCACTAAACGGGCCAACTTTGACAAAACAAACTTTAGTTATTTACAAAAAAAACCTTATTTTGAATATGTTTTTAAGTTAAATATCACTAATATTAAGTCTTACTAACCTTAAAATGTATGTTTGTAATTGAAAAAAATTTGAGTAAATGAGAATATTCAAAATGGGTTAGGATCGCAGGTCGTGCTTGACCCATGATGAGCCCGACAGGCTATGGGCTAGTCGGCTCCTTGGACCTAGATCTTAGGCCCACATTGCTTATGTCTTACAAATCGTGTCGTGCCGTGCTTTATTTAAGTGGGGTAGTGTATTCGTTCCGATCCTTCCATTTAACACCTTTAATGTGTGTTTTGATTTATCCATAACTAATAAATACATAAGTAATCTCTAATTAAAATATAATTTTTCATTTCCTATTACGAATTAGTAAACAAGGCGAAAAATGTTTGAAATATTAACCAAAAACCCAAGCCTACGGAGATATAAAAGTCATTTTGTCACGTACCCCTCTTGGCTTTTGCCTTCGTGCCAAAACAGCCGGTTTACAACCAGAGTTTGCGTTTCGGCTCCTTCCTGTTTGGTTAGAGAGAAAAGAAAGGAAAATCAAAAGATGCGAAAGTTCGATCCATGGCCGGTGTTCTTCAAGCGCGAGTGGAAACGGAACTGGCCGTTCCTGGTCGGTTTCGCCATCACCGGCACGTTCATCACCAAGTTCTCTCTCGGTCTCACCGGTACTCCATCTGACCCTTTCTATATCTATCTGTGAACATATACGCATATATAGATATAAAGATATATATATATATATGTATTTGCATATGTAAATGCATTTCAGTAAGCTAGATTTTGTTTGGACTGATTTGGGGCTGCACAAATTTTGCAGAGGAGGACGCGAAGAATTCTCCGTTCGTGCAGAGGCATAAGAAGAAGTACGCATCTGAAACCCTAATATCTTGAAAAATTTCTCCCTAACTTAAGTTTAGTTTAATTAATTTCTCAATCATTCATTGATCCAAAATCTGATAATCCCTGCTAGTTAATTTGTTATTTGTTTTTTCACTGATTTTCTCACCTGCTTGTATGTAATGTGGATTTGAGAAGAAATGTGATTATTTAGTAATTGAGGTTGAATTTATCAACGACAATGGTTCGGTCAGCATTGATATTTCGTGGTTTTGGGCAATGTTTGGAAATTGAATTAAGTTTTTTGTTGTTCAATGAGTCATCCATGTTCACTTTAGCACAATGGATGAATGAATTGGGGACTGCTATTATACGAATCAAACGAAACTTATGAGTATATCAGGTCAGTATTTTTTCTTTTGTGAGTCTGCCCTTAGCAATGATTCATCAGCACAAAGTAAGGCGAGATGATGTATAAATTTGCTTGAGGTATATAATTAGTAGTGCTTGATTTCTATAAATGGTTTCCTTTTGAGTTGGTCAATCAGTTCATAGTTGTAATATCTTTCCGATTTCTCGTAGATAAATGTATAGATTTCATGATAGCAAAAGGAAGAAATCCAGATTCGTTTACTAGAATAAGGTTAGCTATCTGTTTACTCCCACACTATTGTCTTTGTTGTGTGTTTGATAGTGGGTTGAGATAATGAGTCGTAGTAGATAGTTGCGTTGAAGACTAATGTATTGGATTACTTTCGAACAATAAATATAGAGTGTTTCTTCTGCAAGTCAGCAATGTGAGGCACCCCTCATTGTTGTTGATTGCATTGACTTACCAATAGCCCGCAGTGATCTGCAATGTCTTTCACGAACCACGTGTTTTGTTAAAAAAATTATCATCTCATTTGTCACCGCCTTCAAACAGTATATTTGTGGCCAATAAACTGCACAGATATGAGCTAGCTTGAGTGTGCACACTTGAGTTGAACAAATCGGCTAAGCAAGATCGCCTACGTGCTATTGTTTTTGCATTCGATTGATATTTATTTGTAGGGTTTTGTTGATCTGTATGTGATTGCCAACAAAAGCTAGTTACTAATATTGTGCCTGTATTTGTTGTGCTTTCAGGTGACTGAGCCGGGCACCCAATGTAGATCAGCACTTCAGTCGGCCAGACGACGAAAGGCGTTTAATAACTATTTTATCTTGGTTCTTTTCAACCTAGCACGGTTCATGATGATGTACACATAAGTTATTAGAACAAGTCGTTATGCTACATTTGCTCTACAAGAAATCCCTGGGTGATTTGCTCTAGTTTGTTAAATGCACGCTGCTTTTCGAAGGGGAAATTCAGCCTTTACGCCTTAATTACCTCAATTGTGTGTCCGATGTCTTGCTTGATTTTGGTTAACATGGTATGGTTTTGCTAATCACGTTTAGCCAATCCTTCGGATCAAATTGTGTCAGTTGGCCAAAATAGAGTGCATATTTCTTACATCCAAGTCTGTATATCATTGTTACGAGAGGTCTTCAATGATTCGAATTGTTTATTTTTCAACTTGTACCTCATAAACCATCTTTGCAAAATGTTAGTCAAATTGAAAATATGTGAGATATCTAATTGAGTTCAAAGAAATTAACGAACAGTTTGTTCTATAAAAAATAATGAAATTTTATTGTGATAATAAATAGTAAATAGTTTTGGATTGAATTGAATATTTGCAAAGATGATTTATGAATTGAGACTTACAAAATAAACGTTCAGATCATTGAAGTTCGATGTGGAGTGAGTCTCAAAACAAAATTTGTACGGAGTAATTTTGTAAAGTGAATTAACAAGTTGTCATTGAACGATTACAAACTTTAAGTGGGTCACAATTGCAATTTACCTGGAAATTAGTACTGCAACAACTATTTTGCCTTCTTTCTTTTCCGTTCTACGATTTTACCACCAAGTGAAGCAAATTAATCTGCTGAGATTAATATAGGAACTCATAATCGAGCATGATAGCCGTCTTAGCTCAGCTGGTAGAGCGCGTGGCTTTTAACCACGTGGTCGTGGGTTCGATTCCCACAGACGGCGTCTTCCTGGTTAATTAAAATTTTACTTATTTATCCATCATAATTTTATTTTTCTCTTTTTTTTTTAAATTTTTTTTTTTTCTCGGAAAATACTAAGTGATGAACTATGTCTGAATTCTGATTATCGCTGAGATTTTTGCTTCTCCAAAATTTATCGACCTCACCCGCAACTCCAAACCCATAAACTCCGACGATGAGCCGGGCCCACCTCACCTGACTAAACCAATCCCTCCCCGAAGCGCTTCTTCACATAAAAATGGCGGCGGCGGCAGCGGCGAGAATAAACCTCTTCTTAAACCCCACAAACCCCCTCAATTCCAAAGCCACCGCCCATTTCAGAACCCACCTCCGCTTCCAAAGAAGAAGAACCAAAGCTACGTCTTTCTGCACCCGCGCCTCCGCAGCTCCCCGCCACGACGATGCATCCGGCGCCGGTGGCAGTGACCCTTTTGTTCTCACCACTCCGCTGTATTACGTGAACGCCCCTCCCCATTTGGGCAGCGCTTACACAACCATCGCCGCCGACGCCATTGCTCGCTTCAAGAGGCTGTTGGGTAAGAAAGTCATTTTCGTCACGGGCACTGACGAGCACGGTGAGAAGATTGCCGCTGCCGCCGCTGCTAATGCAGCCACCCCAGCTCAACACTGTGACCTCATTTCACAATCTTACATTTCGCTCTGGAAACAGGTCATTTTATATGCCCTCCATTGGAAATTTACTGCTTTGTTGGATTGGCGTTCAAATTACTGTTCTTTTTTCTTTTTGTAATTGCAGTTAAAAATTTAGTAATTTTGTTGAATTGGTGTTCATATTACTGTGCTTTTTCACTTTTTGATTCCGGGTTTTTGTGGTGATTGCAGTTAGATATCTCGTATGACAAGTTCATTCGGACTACTGACCCCAAGCATGAGGCAATTGTCAAGGAATTTTACTCCAGAGTTCTTGCCAATGGAGACATTTACAGGGCTGACTACGAGGGACTTTACTGTGTTAACTGTGAAGAGTATAAGGTGCCTTTCTGTATCTGATTTCGATTTGCCTTTCTGTATAAGGTGCCTTGCTTCTGTTTAGATGGCATTTTTTATTACATGTGTTTATGACAAAATGAAGTTGTGCGTCCATGTGCTAATTTGAAGAAGTTGGCGCAATTGCTCGAAGAATAAAAATTTGGCCATTTGAATACATTGTCTGCGTATCTACTGAGCTCTTTTCTCTGGAGTAGCTTCTGTTGTGTCTTTAGTTAGTGGTCTGATATCGTTAGTTGTAAATGTTGCACAGGATGAGAAAGAACTGCTTGAGAACAACTGTTGCCCTACGCACCTAAAGCCATGTGATGCACGAAAAGAGGATAATTACTTTTTTGCATTGTCCAAGTATCAAAAATCGTTGGAAGAAACATTGGCAACAAATCCGGAATTTGTACAGCCTCCATTCCGTCTTAATGAGGTTAGAAACAAAGTACATTGGTTTTACTTGATTTTGTTATTTTCTTTAGATATGAAAATGCAAATGTAATTCAAATACCCACCATACAAGCCATTTGAGACGTCTTCTGCCTGCCGTGCCAATTACTATTTCTTTATTTGTTTGTCACAATCCATCCTGCGAGTGCATATACAGTTATATTAGACTAATAGTTATTAGGGAGTGTGAAAAACTTAAATTGGGGTGCTGATAACGGTACTCATATAATTTTATAAGTAACTAATACATGTTTTACCTTTTCCTCAAGGTTCAAGGTTGGGTTAAAAGTGGCCTAAGAGACTTTTCCATTTCTCGAGCATTAGTGGATTGGGGCATCCCCGTTCCTAATGACAGCAAGCAGACAATATATGTTTGGTTTGATGCTCTACTGGGGTAAAGTTCTTTCTTCATCCTGTCCCCCTTCCCTTGTATGGCTCATAGTCACGGTATTTGTTAGGCTATGAGTACTCCTTTAGTGTAGTCTGTTTTTATTTTGTCATATAAATCCAAATATATGGCTAACATGGATTGATAACTAAGTTCTCAGACAATTGTTTGTTTCTTAGTAAACAGAAGATTAGTACTAAACCTGTTTTATCTTGTCACTAGATGTTTCTTTAGAATCTTTACTTCTGGTTTCTGTATTGTTTTTTTGTGAATGCTCACTAGACTATTTTTATTGGATATATACGTTTCAAAATTTTTAACAGTTATATATCAGCACTATCAGAGGATATGGAGCAACCCAATTTGGAAAGAGCCGTCTCATCAGGGTGGCCTGCCTCGCTACACGTGATTGGCAAGGTATGTTGAACTTGTTTGTTCACCTGTATGCTCCTTTTAATCAGCTAGTCTAATTAGTTTTATATCATTTGGTTGAACTTATGAGTCTCAAACTTCCAAATGTTTGCATGAAGTGATACTATCTGTTCACTTTTAAACCCAACTAAGTGTTCCCGGACAGAGGAGGAGATAATCTAGGATGGTACTCAAAATAAATATGCTTATTTTACATTCCCTCGCTGCTCAAATTTTTGACTACTTCATGTTCTTTCGATTGACTGTTGTCAAAGGCACTAAAAGAAGTGTTTTATTCTTATTTCTGACTTTCATATAGTGGATTCTTTATTATAGTTGATATTTCGTATTCTTCTGCAGGATATTTTACGTTTCCATGCAGTTTACTGGCCAGCTATGCTCATGTCTGCGGGACTAGGTCTTCCTAAGATGGTATTTGGTCATGGATTCTTGACAAAGGTATTTGAGCCTAGTATATATTTATGGTTTCTTCTAAAACTAGATATACTTGTATTGGTATTGGAATCCTCGTTGAATTCTTAGCCCTGTATTCTTTGAGTAATGATCACGTCAACTGGAGATTTAAAGCCTAGCACACACCAAGTTTCTGAAACATGTGATCAAATTCCTTTTCTTTAAATCTATTCTCAAGCACACAACTGGTGTCATACATGTCTCTGTGACACATTGGTCTTCTGTGTCCAATATGGGAGATTCCATAGGAACAATCTAATGCTCTTGCAAGAAATTTATAGCAGTTAGACAGAAAGAGGATAATTGGGCTTTTTGTAATATGGGTGTCATTTGTATGCTAGAATTACAAAACTTGTAGTAATCCAAATTGTTTGTCATGGATTTTTTCAGGTCTCTTGATTATATCTTGTTAATCTTAGCAACATGCACCGAATTGACTCGTGAATTCTGCATTTAAAAGCATAATTACAGTGTACTACATACAAGTTAAAACGATGACTGTAATGAATGCTAGTCCATTTTGAATTTTCATCTCATATATGTAATTTTATTTCATGCAGCAATGTTTTTTATTTTTTAAATTATAGGATGGTATGAAAATGGGGAAGTCGCTAGGGAATACGATTGAACCAAATGATTTGGTTCAGAAATTTGGGTCTGATGCGGTGAGGTACTTCTTCCTAAGAGAGGTGGAGTTCGGAAATGATGGGGACTATTCAGAAGAACGTTTCATCAATATTGTCAATGCTCATCTTGCAAATTCAATTGGTATCTCTATTCATCGTGTCATTAAATTCTCTTTGGGTTAGTCATTGGTATCGTCTTAGCATTTTTCAAATCTTAAGAAATTAAGTTTCCATTCTTTGCAGGAAACCTGCTTAACCGTACTCTGGGACTTCTTAAGAAAAACTGCCAATCAACATTGGCAGTTGATTCAAGTATTGCAGTTGAAGGAACTACGTTCAAGGACACAGTGGAGAAATTGGTAAAAGTTTCATGACATTTCCAATACCATCATGTTTTTGAAGCATGTCAAATTAGGGGAATCACTTTATTCGAGGTGCTTTAGGTTTGCAAGTCATTTAAACCATTTTGACATTGCGATTTGTTTGTATGGAATTAGGACATCATTATCCTTTATTTAACTGCTTGATACCTTTTAACCTAGGCGTCCCAACTTTTCCATACTTTTATAGGTTGAAAAAGCTCGGGTTCATTACGGAGACCTCTCTCTGTCATCAGCTTGTGAGGCTGTGCTAGAGATCAGCCATACTGGAAATTTATACATGGATGAGCGTGCACCATGGTCACTCTTTAAGCAAGGGGGTGCTGCTTCTGAAGCTGCCGCGAAGGTTCGCATAACAAACATAAATGCATAGGGTTGTCTGTCTTATTTAGCGTTTGCATATTTCCTTCAACAAGGAGATCAATTCTTGACTCTCGATTCTACACTGCTAGTCTAATCATACATATCAGCTGAACTCAAGTACTCTAATCAATATGCACGTCGATTCAAAGTTTAACTTTGTAGTTGATGGCCAATACATATTGCCTTTTATTAAAAGCTGGAGTTTTCGCGCAGGACCTTGTGATAATACTAGAAACAATGAGGATTATAGCAATTGCATTATCACCTGTCACGCCGAGCTTAAGTTGGAGAATATATGGACAGCTTGGCTACTCAAAGGATCAGTTCGATGCTGCTACCTGGGTCTCTCTCAAACACTTCTATACATGTATGCAGGTCTGACTTCCCCAAACACTAGTTTTATGAACTAACTTGCACTTTTGTACTGCAGAGCGACACCAAGTGGGGCGGGCTAAAGAGTGGTCAGGTCATGGCGCAACCTAAACCGATCTTTGCAAGGATTGAAAACCCAACAGAAGAAGAAAACGGGAAGGAAGCACCTAAAAAGGCGGTAAAAAAGCAGAAGCTACCCCAAGACAAACGGGCAGTTGAAGCTTAAAGATTCATACTTGGAATGCCTTCTCTACCCCTCATGCCATTTTTAATTTTCGCATACAAATCGTGTAGGATCACATATTGATTTGTACCTTTTTTCTCCAAGGATTACAATTACAAACTTTTTTGTGTATGATCAGATTATTTTTCAAATATGTATAGTTTTCAATAAATTGTTTTATCTTTCAGATGTGCAAAAACTTATAGCCTTCTTTAAGTTGAAAAACAGAAGAAATTTGTATAGTTCAAGGGAAAACTTGTAGGTACGTTGACGAGAAAAACTTTCATGGGTAGGGCTGACAATAGTATAGACACCACAATGGGTATTTGGAAACAACCTCACTATGCCATTCGTCAGCCCTACCCATAATTTTCTCCGCATCATCCCACAGAGTTCCACCTTATTTCTGTAGGAGGGAGAGGCAGGAACAAGGGGGGGAACCAACAACAAAGAAAAATGGACGCTAAATGTTATCGAAAAAGTAAAGCTTCTTGATATGAAACTCTCAAATACCATCCAAATTGTTCCAAGTAAAACCGTCACAGAAACAAAATAGTAAAACCACTTATTCATCTACTTGAGAAACATATGGAATGAAGATGTATCACACGGTGGAGGCAAGCAAATCTACAAAAATGCGCCGCCACCCCTCACATTCTATGCTACACCGTCGACTAACTTTTGAGGACGCCAAGTCTAGCGCGGAAATCATCCTCCATGAGGGGAAGACCATCGCGCAACTTAACCTTTGGTTCCCATCCCAGCAGCTCCTTTGCTTTCGAGATGTCAGGCTTCCTCTGGCGAGGATCATCGGGTGTGTTTTCAACCATTATGATCTCTAACTTAGGATTGATAAGCTGCAAGTCACATGATCAAGTAATCAGTTACCCGTATAAACTTCATGGTAATAAGCAGTTTGAAGACTATTGGAAGTTCGGGTTCTCAAGAAGGAATACAAACTTACCTCCTTGACATTCTCTGCAAGTTCAAGCATTGTAAATTCACCTGAAAATGGAAGTAGTTAATAGTGTCCACGAAATAATGCTACAAAGCTAAATTGCCTCCCTGTTACTCAGACTTCGAATAATAACCTGGATTGCCAATGTTGATCGGTCCTGTGTTGTCTCCTTGCATAAGTCGAATGAGGCCATCAACCTTCAGGATTAAAATGTAGGATTAACTTGTTGTATAAACACCTGATGGAGACAAATTAATTGTCCGCATGAACATG
Source organism: Pyrus x bretschneideri (assembly GCF_019419815.1). Classification (NCBI taxonomy): domain Eukaryota; kingdom Viridiplantae; phylum Streptophyta; class Magnoliopsida; order Rosales; family Rosaceae; genus Pyrus; species Pyrus x bretschneideri. The sequence continues at coordinate 1,728,362 of NW_025999635.1, forward strand.
AAGTAAAATAATAAAATCGTCCTTACCATGTCAGACACATAGCAGAAACTCCGTGTCTGAGTCCCAGGCGCTTGAACAGTCAAGGGATCATTACTACAGAAATAGGCACAAATATTTAAGCATTACATCAGCAGTGCAAACAACGTGAAAACTCCACTGGTTGTGAGCCTCTGATAGGTGTAGAGGACCAAAATGTTCAGTAGAACTTACCGGATAGCTTGGGCGATGAAATTACTGACAACACGACCATCGTCAATATTCATGCGAGGCCCATAAGTGTTGAAGATCCTAGCAATCCTTATCTCTGCGAAGGACCGTTATTTAGCAAGAGAACAAAGAAAAAAAGTTGAAGCAATTCATGTCTCGACAACAATCTCAAACAAAAAGGAAGCATTAAAGGAATAGAAAAAGGAAAGGAGAGCGGACCTATGCCATGCTGCCTGTGATAATCAAACATCAAGGTTTCAGCAACTCGCTTTCCCTCATCATAGCAACTCCTAACTCCTGTTATATGTTTACAAACACAAGCAATAAATATGCGCCACAACTCTCGAGTTAGTCCAATTGAAGGTTTCCATTACAGAAATCGTTTAATATAGTTGTAAAGAGGGCAATGAGAAAGCATAGATCACATTATGTCTCGGGATAAAGCAGATTACAATTGATGAGACGAAACTCTAATAGACAAGGACATACCAATGGGGTTCACATTTCCCCAGTAGCTCTCAGTCTGGGGGTGAATAAGAGGATCTCCGTACACCTCGGAAGTAGATGTAAGCAAAATCCTGAATCAATTTCATACCATGAGAAAAGATAAGAGACATCAGAAGATGGATAAATCAAGAAGACATAGTGACAGTATCAAACCTTGCTCCAACTCGCTTGGCAAGTCCCAGCATGTTCAATGTACCGATCACATTTGTCTTTATTGTCTGTTACACAAGAAGGAATTTCGCCACTGTAATCTTAGTTCCCGTTAACACTATCTTCGATTCTTCACTTTTTCTCAAATACACATGAAACACTGTTAGACATACCTTTACAGGATTGTGCTTGTAGAAGATCGGAGAAGCAGGACAGGCAAGATGGTATATTTGATCAACCTCAATTAGCAGAGGCTCTGTGACATCTGCACGAAAGAAAAAATAATATTACCAATTAAACAAAGTAAAGATAATTACGAAATCTAAACTTGTTTATATGTCTACAATAGGACATTGTTTAAGCATAATGGGATACAAAGTACTAAATTACGCCAATATGAAGAAAAACATTTTAAAACTATAATGCAGACACACGCACGCACACGCTCACAAGAAGCTTCATTTTGTTTCTCATACTGAATACACAGATTAAAAGACATACCATGACGAATGAGTTCAAATCTTGGATGACCGATCCATTTCTTCAGGTTGTCCTTGGAGCCAGTGAAGTAATTATCTGCAACAATCACCTGAAAACAAAACACCATAATTAATCATATCAAATATGTTGGAGAAACATAAACACTCCGACTGTTTCCAACGTAAATTCCAACTCTTTTTATAGACAAAAGAATCCCACCTCATTCTTTTCGTTTTCCATCAATTTGTCCACTAGGTGAGAGCCGATAAATCCGGCTCCTCCAGTAACCAAAATTCTCATATTGGCCTGCCATCAGATGAATCAAAACTTGAATATACGAACATTGTCACGAAAACAGCACTAATCGCAGTGGATCAGTAACAGACTCTACTGATTAAAACAGTCGAAAACAACAACGAAACCAATTGAGTAGAGATGCTACCTGGAAAAACTTGGCATTTCTCAAAGGAGAGGGGCTTGGAGGTGGCTTTGGAGTACTTTGCTTCTCCCCATTTGTAGCCATCTGTTAGAACTTCTGCACCACAAACAATCAAACCTTCCACATTTCAGATCAAACTCACAACACACCAACATATTCAGATTCGAAAATAAAAATTCGAAACTTGACATAAAATAAAGAGGCAAAATTTAACATCCAAAAACCATAATCAAAGAAAAATTCACAAAACAAATCATCAAGCTCAGATCACCTGGATTTTGAGAGCAAAATTCCCAATTCCTCAAGCTATTATTATTTAGTGAAAGTGTGGTTTGAGATAATGTGGGAGAGCATTTATATACAGAATGCAATGGTGTGAAAATTAATTAAAAACAAACAAACAAATATTTGGAATTAATCACCAAAAAGGGAAAATTATCTTAATTTAGCACCAAACTCTACCAACTGAAGAGAGAGAGAGATGAGAGGATGCTTCAAAAACAATCAAAGTAGGTAGTCATCGAAAGCATTCTCCAAAACTAGAACCCCACAACTATTATTCCCAGATCTGCAAAATCCAAATCTCACACAAACCCAACAAATATTTTCACCCCAACAAATCAAAAAATACCCAAAAACAATAAATGGGTGGTAAAAATCGATGTAAAATACCTCAGAAAAATAGAAAAAGACTGGAGCTCTTCTCTTTGTCAGTGAATCGGAAGGAACCTCAAAGGTGTGAAATTTTTTGTTTTTGATGTTTATTATTTCCTAGACTGCATCGAAGCGGAAGGAACCTCAAAGGTACGATTTGTTGTGTTTGTGTTTGAGTGGTCACCGAAATTCGCGGTTGTTCGGAAGATTTTTGGAAATTGCAGAAATCACTGTCACGGATGATGTAGTTTTAATACAAGATGAGAGTAAATTAAGATTTTTGAAACGTTAATAATATATATATTTTTTTTTAAGATAAACCTTGAGCTTTTCTTTTTGTACTAAAAGCTTATTCTAATTATCTAAAAAAGAATTCTTCGGTCGAAAGTATTTTACTTTAATGTTTTTGGTTTTGTCATTAGATTTTTACTCGATGAATTACAATTTTTTTTTCTTTTAATAGAATACTAGCTGGTGGTTCTGTAGTGGTGGTATCTTTTGGTACGGAAAAATTCATAGAAATATTTTATCCTTTCTCCTAACAACCATTGTATGATTCATCAGTTAACTCTCAATAAACTTGGAAGTACAATGAGAGTAAGAATTTAATATCCCACGGCAGATAGAGATAAAATTGTAAGGGTTAAAGTGACGTATAGAGAAAGTCCGTGACAATTTGGAATAATGATTCTCTCATCTCCTAATTTATTTCTCATTATTTTCTTTTTTATTTAAATGATTAAGATTAAATCACGTCAATATTTTACATTAATTTTTATATAAAAATAAGATAAAAGTAAGAATAAGAGAAGAGAGAAGGAGATGCGACTAAAAAGGACGAGAACCTTACTCCTCAAAAAGGTAATCCGCTGTGTCAGATCCAACGCTTGATTGGCTTGCAATCGTTCTTCATCGGACGACCAAAACAATTGTCAAAAAATAAAAGACGACCAAAACTAATTTTCTACGAGAAATGTAATATATATATATATATTTTGGGGCGGAAACAGCCAACCTAGTGGCTGTAGTTTAGTGGTAAGAATTTCACGTTGTGGCCGTGGAGACCTGGGCTCGAATCCCAGCAGCCACACTTTAGTTTTAAGCTTTTATTTTTACCAATATTTTATGGTTTCTCGAAAACCATATGAGAGAAGAGTATTGCTATTCACACGTTTTTTTTTTTTTTTTTAATATTTTTGTAATTTTTGCTCATTAATTTTTTTTAATTTATTTGATCTGACAATTCAAAATTCAGAATTATGTGTGAATAACGTCACGAGAAAATATGTGATGATGGATAGATCAACTTGGTTCGTTCTAGGCATTCAATTTCAATTTCAAATTAGCAAACAACATGTTTAGACCATGTCTCCACATAATTAGGATCCTAACTAGACACATCTTTAAAGCAGATGTCAAAAATGCTATATAGACACATAACAATAATAAATGATGTACCATTTACTCCAACTGAGATATCAAAGATGACATGAAAAGGAAGGCTAAGCTAACATGAATAAAGATATGTCAAATATAAAATTGCCTTCAAATTTGATTTTTACTAATTCCTAAGACATTCCACTTGCTTACCTTAAATGTTAGCATATTTAAGTGGATTTGGATCTTCTCTTGACTTAGGAGGTCGAGCCTCCTGAGTAAAGCACACGGGCCGTTAGATTTTAATCCAACGACTACAAATAGGGAGGGCCTCTAAAAGTTATAAAAATTGTAGCCGTTGGATCAAAATCTAATGGCCTGTGTGCTTTGCTTAGGAGGCTCAGTCTCCTAAGCTCAGGAAAGGATCCAAATCTATTATTTTATTATTTTTAAACCAACAACAACTCAACTTTTATTATTTTTGTTAATGAAACAATAAATTTTGGCATATTGAGTGGAAGAAAAATATTGACAATATGCCAAATTATCAAGTCAGCCATTAAATTTAAATTTGATGTTTTGAATTTGACGTCTCTTTTAGAGATGCTCTTATGTTGAGGAGAACTTATTTTCTTTTCATTAATTAAAACATTTCAAATAATTATAAAAGTTTCACTATAGTCCCTTATCAATGCCATTAATCAAAATAATTCCTTCTAAACAATAACTCACAAATGAATCTTTCAAGGGATTATGCAAGTTTCCGTAGCTGATAACTATCGAATTAATTTCATTACAAAAGAGGGTGGCTTCAATTGTAACTAACATTCAGTGCTACATGTCTACTGTTTGATTTCATTTTCATAACTTTGTGGATCTTTGTTACTAATATTTTTCTTTGTTTTAAAAGGAAGACAACCTGTTGCAAATTACGATTATTCATCTTTTTCGGACGGAGAAGTTATGGGAAATTTCATCCTGTCATTGACCACAATCAAGCCGACTTATCAGCTAGGAAAATTGAACCCGAAACCTTCCACATTATTTTTGTTTATTGAAGAGTAGCAGATTGCGTTCTTACTACTGGATCACTTATCGTGGTTTTTGTTATTAATATTTCTTACAACTCAATACTAGGCATTGACGAAGAACAGTTACAAAATTTGACCATTAACATTAAAACTTCAATAAAAGAAAGAAAACCGTAGAAACATTTTTAACGCCCCGCACGGACTATGGAAAATTGACTTATTTTGCTGTTTCGGGTTGGAACGAAATGGCGATAAAAGGCGGTTCTTCTTGCTCCACTTACTATCGTCTCGTTTCGGCTACAATTCAAAGCTCTTTGACATTGAACATCTCCTCGCTGCTGCTTCTGGCGTTTTCGCATTCGACCTTCGCCATTGAAGGTACCGTCTCTCTTTCTCTCCAATGCAGATCATAGATGTAACGTTTCTGACGGTTTCCACTTTTTGGATCGTAATTATTTTCGAGCATGTATTCTGCAATCGCGATTTGTCTGCGTTTGTCATTGTCAGTGTAAAACCCTAGACGTTCGGTGTTTTTTTTAGCTAGAGAAATGTATTTCTAGAAAACCGTTTGCTTTGATCTGAATACCTGATGATCGCATAGCGGAGTGGATATCGCATTAGACTCCGGATCTAAAGGCCGTGGGTTCGAATCCCACTGCGATCGTTCCCCCCTTATGCATTTTCCAATTTCTGGTTTTTTTTTTTTTTTTTTTTTTTTTTAAACTTCTCTGTTAAGGGTTTTGGATACTGGGTAGAAAAATTGGACAAAGACATTGCTAAGTACTGCTGACAAGTGACATAACTCATACTTTCGAGGATCGGAGATTACGGTAGTTCTTATATTTTAAGGAAATGGAAGATAAAATGTTTGATATGAGATTCTAGTTGCCACCAAATTATTCTGGATATGGATAATGTCACATTGAAAATATGCTTTAGCTCCATCAACAACGATGCCACAGCAATAAGGTATCCGGAGACAGCGGTACTCTGGACGTGTTGATGCTCGCTAAAGAGAAAAGATCGTGGGAATGTCAACCGAAGATGGGAGGGGTTTCGTGGATCTTACGTGCCATATCTAAGCTGGACACGGAGGGGTTTTGTGGTCGGGATCAGTTACGACTGTAGGAATCCACTCTGCATGGAATTATTCAAACGTGTAACATTTGGAAGGATAATACACGAGAGGATATGATTGGATTTATTCTCGAAAAAGAAACCCGATAGAAGAATGTATTCCCAGCGATCAAAGATGCTTCTGCTCGTCGTGGTCTGAGGTTTCTGTGAAGCGTAGTTCCTTTTTGTACCATATCAAGTTTTATGTAGATATGCAATCAATTCTCGACCTCATTTGGTTTGTATATCTTTGTGTACATATGAATCGTATACATACACACACGATTAACACCTTCCTAACCTTGCGTTTGTCTTTCTGGCGGTGTGCATGTCACCAAAGCATCTAGAGTTTATGTTTTTCCAGTTGACGACCGTATTTTTGGCGGTCATGATTTGTTGTGGAAACCTTAGAAATTTTCTGTTTGTTACAGCGCTACTAGACGGCGTTTACGTTCAATATCCAGAGATTATTGGGGCATTTGTGTGCAATAGATTGTGCTGTAAAGCATGAAAATGTGCATTGAAGAAAGAATATGACACTTTGTAGCGAGATACTAATTCATTTGATTGTATTCGTTTTTGGACAGATGATTGACGATGAAGGCCTGGAGATTTATGCCAACTTACTTGGCATGTTCATATTTTTTCTACTGATTGTTTATCATTACGTGACGGCCGACCCAAACTACGAGGGCAACTGACAAACTGAGTTTTGTGTGTCTGTGTTTATGGAGAGACCATATGGCACCCTATAAAAAAAACATAGATGATACAATGTAGCATTTCAATTTTGTTAGTATACCTAAGGCCTTCAATTTTGGTGCTCAATGAAGCGAAAATCGATTCTCTACGCGAACAACACTTGTGTACATTTTGGTGGCTGGAATAGTTGAGTTCAAGTGAGTTTTGTAGAGTCTACCTCTCGTGGTAGGACTTTTAAGACACAATATGTTAGACGGTTGACTAATTTTAATTGATTTAGTCCAGACCGAACCATCAAACGAGCATGTGGTTAGTCCGACCCGTATCTTCATGTTGTAAGTTGTTGATCCAAAGAACATAAACGGCTTGGTCTCACTAGTGCATGAGCGATTATGGGTTGTTGATGGAGGCAGATTCCACAATATATCAATGACTCATAATCATCCAAACAAAGATTCTTATGTAGGGAAATTCGTCTCATGCCACTCGTTGCCCTTTTGTGTGCGTTACGATCTAATACATGATACGACACGAGTTTCTTTTACTCTAGTATTTCTCCACTAAAACATTCACAAGTAGTGGTTCACCATAAAAATTAGTCTTTTGATGATGTTTTGTAGAAATTCGTAAAACCGATTTAAATTTTTTGATAAATTCTAACATAACTTGTAACTATAGCTTAGCACATTGAAAGAATGCTAAGCAAAAATTAAGTAGTAGTTAGCAATGCATAAAGAATTCATGATTCTCCTATACACAATATGTCGTCGTCACGCAAACAAACACACACAAAGAAAAATAAGCTACATCCGCAGGGCCCACACCTCTTATCTCGATCACATCATCAGTCAATCCCGTCTGAAAATCAGACTACGGCCGCACAGTAAAACATCAACACCTCCACCCACCAAATATTCCCTCTCTCTCTCTCTCTGTCTCTCTCTCTCTCTGCCTCTTTCTCTCTCTAAAGATGAAAACGAGATCCCTTGATGATGAAGCAGGCGATCCGAAAGCCCGAGAGGAGAGATGAGAAGCCCAGGAACAGGAACCCCACAAAGCCCAAGGCGATCGAGATGTCCACCTGTATGCAGAACGCGTTCCACGCCTTACACGTGTCCATCCCTTTTAAAACCCTTGCCAACGCCGTTCCCGCCGAGTCTGCAGACAGCAACAGGTACGCGAACGCCTACACGATCGCGCCTCTCTCGTTAATCCTTTTTCTTTAATTTAACTAATTAATTAATTTTAAGATTAACTGTATTTTAAAAGTTAATTAAAATAGTTAGAGAGAGAGAGAGAGAGAGAGAGAGAGGGAAGAGTGAGAAAATGGAGGACCTGGTCGTGGCCGAAGTCGAACCAGAGCTGGACGACCTCGGCGAAGAGAGTGGATTCTCTGGAAATTTCCCAGACGGAAGCCACCATTTCGAAGAGAGAGTAGAGCGCCACTATTGCATTCGCACCCACAACGAATCTGTTCTTTCCAATTTGACCCAATCAGTTTCTCTGGTGGAAAACATCTGGCTGTTTGGTTACTCAGAAAGTGCAGGAAAATCGAACCAAAAACAAATTCCAATTGTTTGCTTTTTTTTTTTTTTTGGTCAAACAATTGTTTCCTTGATTTAGAGGACGAATTAAAGTTAAAAGTTTCAACTTTGAAGGAGATTTCGAAAATTGAGCCGAATAGCGCCATAAATTTTTAAAAAATTCAAACTTTTTTCGGAATTTCGACTCCACTGCATTTTCTCAGCGACCAAACAAACAGAGCGAAATTTAGGAAGAAAATTGGAGGTAAGAGTGAAATTGGTACCTGAAGGCGTCGAAGTGGTACCAGCGGGGGGAGTTGGCAGCGGCACGAGAGGTGGAGAGCATGAAGACGAAGGAAGCGAGGGAGGAGCTGAAGGAGGCGAGTCGGAAGACGAGGATGAGGTAGTTGAAGCGCCTCAGCTTCCGGAGCGAGACGGTGGAGTGGAAGGGATTGTCGCCGCCGTTGCGGTGAGGCTGAGGAGAGCGCATGGCGGCTGTGTTGGGGTTGATTTGCCGGGTTGCTGGTGCTGCTGGAGGAGGAGAGTGGGAGATTTTGAGGGGGCGAAATCATGAGGGGAAGAAATTGGTGGTGATGAGGAGAGGAGTCACGGGTGGAGAAAGGCGATGAGTGAAAAGAGAGGATAAAAAAATGAGAGGGAAAGTTTGAGAGAGAGAGAGAGAGAGAGAGAGAGCTAAGAAAAGCTAAAAAGGATGTGTTTTAGAGAGAGAGAGAGAGAGAGAGAGAGAGAGAGAGAGGAGCAGGGAGACATGAGAGACAGGAAGCAGAAGGAGGAAGGAGGGAGGCAGGAAGAGTGTGTGGGTGGGGTAGTGGAGTATTGTGGGGGGCGTTCAAGCTTTGCTTTTACTTTCCCTCTATTCTTTGTTTCCTCTTTTCTCTCCTTTTTGGTTTTACTTTTCTTCATAACTATCCTTTTGGTTTTGGGGTCTCTATCCATACTTAATAATATAGATACGTTGTTACGGGAATGTCTTATGTCAATAAAATAAGAATGTGTAAGTTTTTTTTTATACACGTCTTTATTTATTTAAAATGGAATATATCATGTTGTGTAACAGGATATATGTACCGTATAAGTTGTTCTCATATAGAGGAGGACTTGCCTACTATCCTCGTAATATTGTTGTGTTTAGTAACTAAAGTCCATTACACGATGCTCGTTTGAGGTTTTTTTTGTAAGAAATATTTTTACTCAAAGTGCTTAGAAAAACATTCAAATTTGTTTATTAAATCTCAAGTGCTCTTTAAGAAGCACCTACAAGTGCTTATTCAAGAAGGACTTGGAAGTTCTTCCACCAGATTCAGTCAGAAAGTCGTTTTTGAATGTCAGAAACTCATTTAACCAAGCAAAAAAGTTATACCGGATAATAGTGCGTAATTAAATTAAGATCATTTTACAACTTATCATCTCTAAAAGAGATTTTTCTTTTTTTTTCTTTCTTCATCACGAAATGTGAGTAGTTAGTCGATTTTCACATTAATTTAGAGAATATAATCTTCCCAGCCCGCCGCAACCAATATTTTTACAGTTTCACATACAAATATTTTCAAATCCAACCAAATCCAATCCTTCATCATTGTAGCATGCAATTGCAACCAGAAAACCTAAAGACATCCATGGAAATCCCGTGACCATCTTTAAATTCGAGACGGACACCATTTTTCTCATGATTTTTTTTCTTTCTCCATACCATCTATCATCTGTCACCACCACTCAGGTGTCGTCTCTGACATTCTTCCCTTTGTCAAGAAATCTGTGATTCCATATCTCTCAGGCTACGTGGTTATTATGGAGGAGAATTATCTCCCCTCCTAATCTTTCTTCCATTTTCTTTCCTCCTTATACGGTTACGGTTAAGCCACATCAATATCTTATATGATTTTTTTTTTTATAGAGATAATAAGACAAAAAACAAAGTGTGAGAAGAGGGGAGGGAAGAGGATAGAAATAGAAGGGGAGAGAATCCTACTCCGGTTATTATGCGAGTAATTGTTCGTTCGCTTTTAGATACAAGCATGGGAATGACGGGGTATTATAAGTGACAGACTAGCAAACCTTCTTGCCACATCAATTAAGATTTTGTCCCACATTGTTTCTATAGGTCACTAAAAGAAAGATATAAGGCCATCTACAGCCAAGTGCATAGACTTAAAAAAAAAGGGCGAACTCAAGCTAACAAGGCTCATTGCTTTGCAAAGGTTAGGAGCAACGTCAATCGTATGCAGTCGTACTCTTGTTATACATAGAGGCTGTTTCCACAACTTGAATCCGTAACTTTTTAGTTACAAAGGAACAATCTTTTCGTTGCGCTTCCCCGCTTTGCCAAGGCTGTTTTCATTGCGCCAAGGGCTATAGACTACTTTTAGCTAAAATTTGTGAAAAATCTATCTCTAGTCAAAGACCACAATGAATCTGCTAAAAAGAATCGAATTTAGCCAAAGGCTGGCTACATAGCCATTCCTCCTGGCTACATAGCAAGTCCTTAAGCCCCTTGGCAGGCCCTTACATGTGTATCACAAGTTAAGATGTAAAGATTTGGTCCCACATCATTGGAGATGAAAAGTTAACCTTAAGAATTGTGTAGAACTTAATTTTTGAAGAGCTAAAACGTAATTGAAGAATACGTTTAGCCTTCATGATTGATGATGGTCTAAAAAAAAGGGTAGAGGTATGAAACTCTTACTCATCATGACTTGTTGAGTATAGCATTTGTTCAAATTCGATTGTAATTTCTCAAACAACTTCATATGTTTTATCTATTTTGTGTATGGACACATCAACAAGTGCTTTTGATTTTAACAGTACTCAATTATTTGTCAATGCTCATCATTTCCCATGGTCAATATTCAGGTAAAGTTTTCAAAGACGTAATCGACTGGAATGTCCCATCTCTGATGGCAACTCCCGTACCAATATCACGACACGGCATGTAAGTTTCACTTCGCATGATTTATAATTGACACGAGACGTCACAATGATAGATTACTTTTGTCATGAAAGTGGTTGGTGGGGAACTCACATTGAAAACCGTTCACTTGTTCATTCAGTCATGATTTCATATTGGCTTTCCAAACGAAGTTACTTTTTTTCATACCGGAAAATATGAAAATGTAACAAACAGTTTGAGACTTCCAAAACAAAAACAAAAACCAAAACAGTTTGCAGTCTGAGACATTCCTAACAAAACAGACCCTCAAAGACGGAACTTGAACCCAGTTGCTAGCAACAGCAGTTGCGTCGGACGCAAGCACGGTCTTGTTGCAAACAGCTCCATTTCCTCAAACAGAACAAAACAGAAGTATATCTGGCTGCATGATATCTAGCTAGTTTATGCAATGAACTCATAACACTTCTTGAGACTTTCTGACACACCGCCCTACTCTCTTCCGGAACTCCTCCCTACTTTCTCTCCATTGTTTCTGCAAACACACATAATTAACGTGTCAGCGGATTAGAAAGTTACCACAACGTATACAAGTAAATAAGATAAGCCATTCATGTGCATCGCCGGTTGAACCAGTTGAACCGACACTTATGGCTTCACTGTTTAAAATTCAATACATACAAGCCTGGATGACAGTGAATCCTAGTATTGTGATGTACGGAAAAGCTGCTTAAACTATGTTTCTGTCCAATGTGTTTTACTGGGAAGAAAATCACGTCTAATTTGTGAGCTTCGATGTTACTTTTAAGAAAACCAAGTGGACTAACAAGTGCAGTACATGTAAAGCATAGTCCTCAATCATTTCCTTTTTTCAATTAAGAAGCGGTAGGGTTTAGGAATTATTGAAGAGCCCCAGAAAATATGTTATCAACAAGTACTAACTTCCAAAATCGAAGCATTTATACCATGTCGTTCTATATGTGAACATTGAACTCCAATGTCCAATCCAAAGTAGTGTCAAACAAAAAATACTCAAAAGAACTGATCATGGAATCAAAACATAAAGACAATAAAATACAACACCTACCGCAGCATCGACATTCGCAGGAGATTCATCATTAGGGCTTGAAAGCATTGAGATTATACTCAAAACAATGCTCTCAACCTGCAGAAAAACAAAAAATTCGTCAGTAGATCCTCAACAATACGAACACGCTAACTATGTTCATATAATAGTATGGATGCATAAAATATTAAACAAAATGCCTGGGACATTCGGTCTGTGTGTGTAAACCAGAACCAAAACTAACAATTTACATTCGATAATATAGACACATCCACAACTGTCTCCAGTTAAAGACATCCCTCAGAGTCATATATAAACAACCGTTTTACGAGTTCACCACAACTTTCAGTATGTACCCTATATTTAGGGCACAACTTCATCATTACTTCTCCAACAACAATAGAAGTAAAACTGGTGGTTTCCTACAGCCATTCCGAAGTCAGTGTCACAGATCTTCAACTTGCAACAAGCCCACTTTTCAAACAACTGATTCCATTGCCTTGTAAAAGATGGAGTTGGTCCCGGACACCAGTGCTAACTTTTCCATAAGCACCTAAAACACTAGGTAGAGACAACTTGAAGATTAAATCACAACTCTCTTCACTTGAGCACTCCCGATTGAAACATACAGAAAGTTCAGATATGTACTGTATCATCAACTCTCAAGATTCTGTCACTATACTGCAAGCTTGTCTCGTCTCATACGGTTCCTCCTCAAGACAAAGGAACAGGAAGCAAACAAACATGAGGTTCATGGCGCTAAGCTGCTAGCACATATAATAATGACTAATGATTAGGACTTTGCCAATCGAGCGATGCACTAGTTTCCAATGCATCATGCAGGTAAAAAAATGTACTGCAGAATATAATAACAAACCCGAACCCAACTCAAGCAATCTTTGTCTAAACTAGAGTTGTGCTAGGGTTTAGGAACAAGCACCTTAATACTGGCTTAGGGTGACACCCACAGGGCTATTGTACAATTCAGTCCTGTGACAATCTCATTTCAATTATAACTGCATGCTGCAAAGTCTTTAGGGGTGGAATTGCTCTTCCAGTTAGCCACCACCAAGTTGCACTGTCAATTATAACTGCCATCAGATAATCAGTGTATTAATGACACACACAAACTTGATCAGTTACATATCTGTAACTCTCCAAGTTTCGACTCCTTATCCAGAAACAACATGTCATCCAAACACGCACAGCCTTCTAATATTTCATTGTTATATACTTGAAACAGAAAGGGGACTGATCCGGTGCTTATAACCACACAATGGTAATACAGTTGCAACTTGCAAGCCAACACTGCACCCTAAAATCTTTAGGATTATGGCTACAACTAAACAAGTGAAACCATCAAATCACAGAGCAATAATAAAGTATATTGACAAATAAGTACATACTATATGGACTGGATTCCAGCGCTCAGTTGCAAGCTCGTAGCCATTTGGATCGTCACCAGGGGGATGAAGAATTGAAATACAAACCTTTCCATCGGCATAAACTGCAAAAAACATGGAAGTTTGATCACGATGAACTAAAGGCAGGAAAGGAAATATGCAAAGGTTACTTCAGAAACAATATACAGAAGACAGTCACCATTGGGGTGCCACATCTCTGAGGTAAATCTCACGACAGGAGGGTTGCACGGATAATCCTCGGGGAAACTCATGATGGCATTAAAGAAACCGCCCTCACTACAACAAAGAAATTATAATGAACTAGGTCAATTAAAGAATTCGGTTCCCAAAAAAAAAAAAAACCGAAATCCTTTCTTGTCTTCACTATCAAAACAATGCAACAATTAGCTTCTAGTAACATCTGCCGAACACTGAAAAATCAAACGACACTTAATCCAATCATGTCAAAATCAAATAAACATTTGAAACCCTTTTTCGTCTTCACTATCTAAAGAACGCATTAAATTAGCTTCTGGTAACATCTGCCGAACGCCGAGAAATCAAACAACACTTAATCCAATCATGTTCAAATAAAATAAAACATCCGAAACACTTTTTCGTCTTGACTATCTAAAGAATGTATTAATTAGCTTCTAGTAACATCTGCCAAACACCGAAAAATCAAACACCACTTAATCCAATCATGTTCAAATCAAATTTCATGCTTTAAGCAAAACCAAAATCTAATCATCACAGTAAAAGATATGAACTTTGAAACCAATTCCATCAAATAATCAGAACCCAAAACTAAACACATGAATTCAAACAAACCCTTATAGTCATATCAAAAGAAAATCAACCTGTTAAAAGAACACACACATGCACCAAAACAAAAGACATAAACTGAATTTCGAAAAAAACCATGTTTCAAAGAACGGGAATGACATCGAATAACATACTAGAGAGTGTCGGGTGGGCCAATAATCGTGACACTCCATTCGAAGATGTTGGCTTCGTTCACCAAACCGGCTGAGAATCCATCAACTGGGTTTTTGCAGAGATCTACATAAATATTCAGAGAAAAAAAATAAAACAGGGTAAAACAGTTAAACAAATTTTCACAAACGAGAACACAAATATATATGGATTGTGGTTAAGGTGTAACCTTTGAGTTGCTTTTGGAGGAGGAGGCTGGCTTGGGAAGCAGGAGCAGGAGTCGCAGCCATGGCAAACGCAGAGAGAGAGAGAGAGAGAGGATTTTGGGTTGGATTTTTATAGAGAAAGGAGTGGGTTTTGTTACATATAGAGATTAAGAGTTTGTACTCGACTTGTTTTTCGAATCAAACCGAACGATAAATTCAACCCATCAATAAATTATAACTTAACACTTATGCCGATGCCACTCCCGCCACCCCAACCGGTAAATAATTAAATTCATAATTTACAACAAGTTTAGTGGTTTTTCACTTTTATTATTAACACTAGCATATGCGTACACACAAAGTGTGTGAGAAATTTTTTTAAATTAGAGATATATTAGGATTACATGTATGTGAGACTTTAAAAAAAAAAACAGCAAAATTTGATTGTGTGAAATTACATTTCTGCCTCATATTTCTTATTAATGTTCTGTTTTAATTAGATGGTTAAACCGGTAATTTCATAGAGTTTTGGTTGACAATGAGTGTTTTATTAATTAGTAGAGATAAAAAAATTTTGGCTTATTATATTAACACCCCACATACTTAATACATCCCACATTTTATTTTTTTAATTAAAATTTATCTTATTGCACCCCAATATTTTTCCATAATACCCTTACACCCCACACTCCCAACATACACCTTACATCTTCTACATACACTCTACATCTTTTACATACACCCCACATTTTCTACATACACTCCACTCTCTTCATAATGGTTTCTTTCTTCTTATGTTGTTTGATACAAAATCATTTATGTCACAAAGGATTTGCTCAACTTTTTTCCCCTAAATTATTTTTTGGCAACAAGGATTTGCTAAACTTTTTTCTAACCAATGAAAAAATGACAATACATTTTAACCTTTATCCACCTATGATGGTACATTTTGAACATGGTCTGGGCTAGAAGTTCAGACAGCCCCCCAAAAATGGGATTAACTTCTCAATGTTTGAGGATACAGAGTTACTGAAAGTAGATGATTTGGATATCTGTCTTATAGCTGTGAAGGGCGAGGCATCCCATCCTGCCCATGACTTGGATAACTATCCTATATTCCCAAAACTAATCTACTTGAATCAACCTCAGTGTAATTTATGGCGGATTTTCACCTTGATTGATTTTTAGTTGGACTTCTTTTCTTGCTGCAATGCATGTGTGTGACAAGCTCTTGAGATTCCAAACAAACCGCTACCCTATTTGTTGACAACCAATTGAGAGACGTTTGACGATAAAGGTCAACAATGGCCTTGATGAATCAGTCATCAGTGACTGTGTTCAACAAAAGAAGGTGAAAGTGTTTTTGAGAGTTGAAGTCTTGAAAAGGATAAATAATTTTGAGATATACACTGTTAAAACTGATTTGAGGTGTATTTAGATTTTTTTTTTTTAACTTTTCTAAACCCTATAAGGTTGAAATTGTCATTACATATTAGATATATAAGTCATTTAATATTAAAATTTTAATGTGAGGTGTATTCAACACTTTGTCAGGTGCTAATAAAAAAAGCCAAAAATTTCTTTAAGTCAAATTACCTCTATATTATTTTTAGTTTGTACATTTAATACTAGAATTGTTACATATAATTGGTGACAAATTTTGTTTATTTTTTACCTTTCTCAAAAGAAGAAGTGGACCTTGATATTGAGGAATTATAAAAATCCAATCTAGTTAGGATACTAATTATATTTTACCACTAGTGACTAAAGGTCAATTTTAAGCGTTATTAAAAAGAGGAGTTTAACAAAACCATTTCGAGAGATAAGTTAATCACGTGAGCCACAAGTGTTTAGTAGAAGTCTGCCTTTTCGCTAGTACTCGTTTTAGGTGTTACTTAAAATGAGGAAATAAATATATAAAAAAAAAAAAGATTTTGAGACACAAGTTAATCACATGAGCCACAAACGTCTTGCAAGCACCTAATAGAAAAAAGTGTGGTGGGAAATTGAAGAATTGCAATGTGGGTGTCACTTTATTGTTGTTGGAAAGCTTATTTTTAGCTACGCTCTATGTGACTCGATTTCATCTTACTTTACTTTCTGAAACTCAAAAATCGTCATTTTACTCCCTGTAACTCGATTTTGATCCACTTTGCCCCTTGAAATTTAAAAATCGTCACTTTACTCTTTGGAACTCGATTTTGATCATATTTTGCTCTCTGAAACTCAAAACTCACCAAATCCCTCTTGAAATTTAAACTTCGCTCTGCATTGCCTTGTTTATGTTTTTTAGAATAAGCTCATCCATTAAAACTTTATAATTGGTAATGTGTCAAATTTCTCCTGAAATAAATGATAGTAAAAAAGAACAAAAAAAAAAAAAATCATCTTCTCTCTTTGCCAGCCACCTCCATTAAGAACATAAGAACATAAGAACGTAAGAACATATGAAATAACGAAATCAATGGAACTAATGATAAGGTGGTTGCATATGGAAGGAGAAGAGATGAATGTATGGACAACAGTTAGATAGAGGGGATAGAGAGAGATGAAACCCATGAATAGTTTTTGCTATTTTTCTTACTTTTAAAAATATATACATATATTTTATGCAATGTTTGAAAGTTAATTTTTTTTTTAATCTATGTGTTACCACTTGATTGATTATCCGAGCATTATATTTGTGTCACGTTAGTCATAAGTGGATTCTAATTAAGCCACATAAGTAAGTCTAACGATTATTTAACGGAATACATGGAAATGAGCAAAAGTGAATTGAATATTGAGTTTCAAGAAGTATAGCGACGACTTTTGAGTTTCAAGTAACAAAGTGGGATCGAAATCGAGTTCCGAGAAGTAAAATGATGGCTTTTAAGTTTCAAGAGGCAAAATGAGATGACAATCAAGTTTCAGAGAGCAAAGTGACTATTTTTGCGTTTTAGGAAACAAAGTAGAATCCAAATCAAACTCCAGAGAGCGTAGCTAAAAATAAGCCTTATTGAAAACTTTCACGTGTTCGCTAACATTGTATACCCTAGATTATAACACTCATTTGGATGTGCAAATTCAAAACAATGCAGATTGGATTAATTTCTTCTCATTTAGTCATCTCAAAGGAAGTGGAGGATCTTCTTTTTTTACGCGGAAATTATTTTATGCTGTATCAGTTAATGGTTCAAGGAGACCTAAAATTCTTAGCACATGGAACTCATTATAGTCCATACTAGTCCACTATGCCATTTGACAAAGGCTGTGTGACTTGTGTCCTAGGGACCTAGTCTCCTCCTACAGGAATAAAATGGATGGTGGTGTTTCAAAAGAGGTTACTCTCTCACGCGGATCTTATATGAGTGTAATGTATAGAGTCAACAGATGATAGTCTCGTATGTGATTCAGTTGGTCTAGTAGCACTTGATTTTAGAGGTGAGTTTGGTACACTTACTGTATTATTTATCATATCAAATTGTTGGTAATTTAGTACCATTACCATACCAAGTTTTTGCTACCATCGATATTGATTTTGGATACCAACACCATATCAAATATCTTCAGGTTGGGACAATTACCGTACCATTACTGTATATCTTTGGTTTTTCAATCATTATACATATTCACAACACTTTTATATAAAAATTTATTAAACACTTTGATACTGCTTTTTGGACTCAAAGCACTTTTGCAAATCCAATTTACCAAACACTTAATTGCTTTATTTCACAGTTGATTCTTTCCACAGCACAATATAAGTGTATTTTTTTTAAAGTACAACAACAACAAACTAGCCATTTCTACGATATTCCATCATAGTCCACTAAGCCAATTGCCAAAGTTTGTGTGGCTGAGTAGCAATGTGGATGATTGAGTGCGTCAAAAGAGAAACTCACACATTACTTTGTAACGTAAAACATAATGTCATGATTACAGTACACGTCATCTAAGTCAGTTACATGTAATCCTGTAAATAATTAGTTTGCACTCGTTAGGGTCCACATAAAAGACCGAAGTGTGGAGCACCCGAACTGTACTCAACCTTGTCCTTTTCGGAATTGGATCCTCTCCTGAGCTCAAGATGAGGATCCTTCTGAGTACCTTATTTGGACCGTTGAATTTTAATCTAACGGTTTCAAATAAGAGACTCTTCTAAAAGTTATAATAATTACAGCTGTTGAATTAAATTTAAACGATCTGGATGAGCTGCTCATGAGAATCCCCATCCTAAACTCAGGAGAGGAGAGGAACCAGTTCCGTTCTTTTCTGGTTTATAATCACAAGCATAACAGGAATAGCCTATGAAATAAAGCTACATCGGAATCTAATCATGAAGTCAACGGAGGCATGAAACATCATTTCTCTTGAGAAAAATCTTGTCCCTTGTGGAAAATTCCCTAATTAATTCACTTGCAAATACTATTCAACTTCTTGTAACAACCGTCTCTGATTTGGAATATAAATCAAGCAGTGTTTTCTTGTCGGACTTATGTTTTTAGAGACTTGATGGTATTGCCATGTTTCCAAATCGTAAATCTGAACCTCACAACTAAAAGATTTCAACCTAATAAGTGATTCAAATTCACAGTCTGACAAAAGAACGTCTTTTAAAAAAAAATTCTGTAAACCTTTTGCTTATTAGCGTCAATGGTGCACAGTGGATGAGAAGTCAACATACAATGACAAGGTGCTCATTAACTCTAAAGACGTGGCATTGGATTCCCAGACATGTTTTGGAGGGCATTCCATCATTTTCAAACTGGGTTATGATTAACGAACAAGTAAACCCAATTATAAATCTAATCATGCATGCTTACGAGACCCCCACACACTCTCAATCCTCCCATGCAAAAAACCAATCACTTTCCAAAGATGAAGAGAGAACAAGCTGCTGTGTACCTTGTTTTTGCACTGCTCATGCTTAGAGCTCAAGATGCAGATGCCGAGTTAGGCAAGTCCTCAACTTGTAACTAAAACATTGTTTTGTAATCCGATACGTTGATTCTGAATCGGATTAATGCATGCTCATGATCTGTTTCCTTTCAATGCTTTCTGCAGGGCTTGATTTCGAAACTTCTCCGGCAAGGCGGAGTTTGGTGACCACAAGATTCATGTTGGCAACTTGGGTAAGCCCTGGTACTGCTGCTGCTGCTGCTGCTTCTTTTTTCTTGTCGTTTAAATTTTGGTCTGCCAAATGTAATCGTTGTTCGTTCGGTGATGAAAGAACTTTCTTGTTTCTGTGATTAACAGCTCAAATCCAGAAAGCTGGTCAAACCTCAAGGTGTTCACAAAAAGCCGTCAGGGCCAAACCCTATCGGAAATCAGAAACCGCCACCCAGACACGATTGAGATGTCGGCGGAGCACGCGGGCGAGCTCTAATTAGCAAGCTGCAGAAGATGCAGTTTTGAGATTAGATCAGTATTCAGTTTGATGAATTTTCCGGATCCGAGTTTAATGTTAATGTTTCCTAATTTGCTGCTGAATCTGGTTTCAGAGCAGCCATAAAGAAGCAACAATGAATGAATTCCGGTGTTTTATCTTTAAATCGAATCCAATCTGCTCGTAAAATCTAATCGAAAAACCGAACGAGTATTCATCAAATATAGCAAAAAATTAACTTTTAATTTCGAAAATGTCATTTTATATAATACTTTGAAATATATAAAACATTTCACTTAAATAAACAAAAATATCCTCAAATTTAACAATTAAATAAATTAAATTCTTTTTAGCTACTATCGCCTCAAGCTCCGATCCAACTTCACCTTCGCTTCTACACTCCACCCCCACAACCCTATCCCCTTCGACCCCCTCATCACCGACATTGAGTGCCGCCGCGGTTACCGCAAGTGGGAGCGGCAGAATTTCAATCATGCCTTCAACATCCTATTTCTTACTAATATCATTTTTAGTTTTAAATATAAAAATAATTTTTAAAGTTAATCCACATGTCATTATATGATTGTATTTGTGAGATCCACGTGGTTCCACATCATTACACCAACATAGTAATTGACAGATTTTTTATTAAAAAACTAAAATGATCACGATGAACAAATTCAAAGAAAGACTAAAATGATTAACAATAGAAAAATTCAAGAACACTACTATTGATTATCATTAATTGTTAAGGACCAGATTAAGGAGTTATGTCAATATCACGAATCATTTTGGCTAAAACGCCTTTAATTTATTTGATTGTTAAATTTGAGGATATTTGTGTCTATTTAGGTGAAATTTTGGATATTTTTGAAAGATTTTATAAAAAAAAAAAGTAACATTTTTGAAATTAAGGGTTATGTTTTGACTATACTTGATAAATACTCAAACCGAACACCGAGTGAAAACACTAAAATTTCATGCAGAAGAAAATAGGTTACATAAGTAATTTCCTTTATACAAAGAACCTTCAATCCGACACATAACATGGGAATGCAAACTTTATAATAACGTCGAACTCCCGAAACCGCTATGCACGGCGATTTTTAGCGCAGAGCTAGAACGAGCAAAGGGCATATGGCCAAATAAAGCATAAGATCACAGCAGTCTTGACATACATCTATAAATCAACATATCAATCTGATAAATTGTATGAAAATAAAAGAAGAAGGAAGGCTGCTATCTTTTTTCCATTTTTTTTTTCTTAGGGAGGGGGTTTAAATACCTAAAGGGGGAGGGGGAAGAAGAAAAAAAATCAGATTTAATTCAATAGATTTCATCGGCGGATTCAAGTTAAAGAAAAACAATGAGACAGTAAAAAATGTTTCTTGCATCTGTCATCTGAATGCCTGCTTCAGGTCAACAGATGCTCCCTTTCGTTCCAGGGAGAGGGGCGAAGGCACACACGGACCTCGTGTTCTTCTGGTCCCACTCGACGTTTGGGCACCATAATCTCGAGCACTGTTCCTGTCTCATCGCAGTAGGCTTCCAGTTTAGCATCTTCTGGAATGTGGGTAGGAAGCTCAATTTCCCTCACGAACTCCCCACGAGGGCAGTGCTCCTGGCGTTGGATCTGTTAGCTGAAATGTTCTATCGCGTCTCTTAATGGATGGCAAACAAGCTGTACTCACACAAGATATCTTTACTATCCCACGTGAGGGAGTATTCCTCCAAGTAACTTTTACCCTCTGAAGATCTACAAATGGCAAGCTGACAATGATCAAAAACCCTTCCTCATCCTCATAAATTGTTTTTGCGGCTGTAACAGGGCCGGATGCTTTCTTCATCACCCCACTGAACTGATTAAACCAATGTGACTCAACTGGGTGGTCTTTGCCGGATCTGTCGAAATGTGGGTTATTAGGCAAACAGTCATTGTCATTGCCATGGGGGAAAAGGATCCTTCTTCCGCTTATTGGAGACCGGTGACAGGTCCATCCCCTCGTTGTTGACATGCTCTGATGGCTGAGTTGACAAATTCAAACCCGTACCATCAAGCAATTTTCTTGGTTGTGAATTTATATTGTTCTTTGGAGGGGCAGGCCGTTCAAGCTCCAAATCTGTGTTCTGAAGGTTCCTCCAGGTACCAAAGTCACTTGCTTCAGGTGGGATTGAGAAATTTATATCTCGGCCTGTAAGCTCTGCCCACCTCTTCCTCTCTTCGTCATCAAGACACATGAGATTGGGTGACCGAACAACTTCTATCCCGTGAACACACTGCGGGTTAGAAAGACCCCTGTAGTGCTTCCTCTGCATACGATGAGACCGAACAAAGCCCCTGTCCGCACTAAATGGGAATGGGCGTTCTCCTTGGCGAGAATGCCCATTCATGTAGCTCCTCAGCTGCATCTTCCCCAATGCATTTTCAGGCCTATCCTTGAAAACCCACATATACATGTTCTCCATATCATGCTGAACCAAGAAAGCATCTAACTGTAAGTCTGTCTTGTTGTACCCAGACACCCCATTACTGTCCCGAATGATCTTACACTTGGACTTCTCATTCAAAACAGGCTTGAAGTAGAAGCTGAAGAAGAACCATGCACCCCAAATGCTATCAAGCCTCTTGTTGCATTTCCTTGCAACTTTGGGGAGAGTGATTGTCGCCTCGGCCTCATAAACTTGAGACCCAAGGCCTACATCTAAGATGTCACATGAATCATTCCAAGTTTGAGGAGGTGGGCTAGGCTCAGACAGTAGCGGAAGATTGATATCAGGAGGACGAGAAAGTATGAAAGTCCTATTCATCTCTCTTTCCAATTCATCATGCGAAACAGAACCCGAATCCATAGATAATAATGTAGACAAATGAGAATTCTCTATGGACAGGGTAGTCAGAAGAGCTTCCCCCATGATTTCCCACAACCTTTCCCTTCTCTCCTGCTTCCGGGTTTCAATCTCTAAACCCGCTTTCCAATAGAATCACCTCACAAACATCTCAGCATATCGAAATGAGCCAATAAAGATCGCAGATCCATCACAAATTCCACAAATTAAACTAATCCTTAAGATTGGCATCCACAAATAGATCTTCCAAATTTTTGCAGGCCCATCAATCAATCCATGTCACATTGAACTACAATTATTTTTCTCAAAATAAGAACAACCTGAAAGCCATATCATAACAGTTGAAATCAATCAGGACTATTACTCACAAAATTAATACCATTATATGCAAGAAATTAACTTCAGAACAGCTTATCCCTTGTTTGGTTTCTGAGAATTAGAAAACTAAGAGGAAAATAAAATTAAACATGATTTAAGCTTAAAAAAAGTCCTCTAATCCCTGCTCAATAAATTCCATTACTATCACAAAACCACACATCCGAGCTGCATCAGAGCTCAAATTTATTCAGAATCCCCAATACCCGTATCAATATTTTCCCAAGATCCAATTTTTAGCATATTTTATTTTCCTACACTTTCTCAGCCACCAAACAAGACAACCCAGAATCAGAAAAAAACCCTAGAATCTCATAAAATGTACCAAAAATGTCAATCGGTATAAAATATCCCAACGGATAAAATCAGGCACAAAAAAAAAACCCTAGCCCAATGAAAAAATATTCCCAAAATAAAAAGACAAAAATTAAATAGAGGATTCGTTAGTTTACCTATAAAGGAAGGCCTCAAAACAACAGCTACAGAGAGAACTGCAATCAGAGCCCCAATTTTGAGAAAAGAGAGAAATAGAGAAGGAAAGGGGGGAGAGAAAGAGAAGGGGGGAGATAACGGAGTCTGTTTAAAGAGACGGAGTTAATGAGAAAAGACCTCCACCAGTTAACATCACACAGTGTTAACCAAACGACGTTTGTTAACGGTAGCTGTGAATTATGTTTCCGAGGACCGACTTGGGTCAAAACAGGCGTCTATTGGAGTTGGTCCTCTGATTTGTGATGGACGATTGTGCATTTGACCCGGACCCGGATAATCTTGAACCGGGTAAGGCCCTACTTTGTTTAAGCCGATCTTGACCGTTGAATCATGGTTCAACGGTTCTGATGGTGCCACATCAGATATTGATTTTACAAATTGATTGTTTGCTTTTTATCTTTGAGTAAATTGTAGCAATAGTCCCTCAATTTTAATTATATTGGAGCAATGGTCCTCAATTAAAAATTCATTACCATTGGTCCTTTAACTTATCAAAATATGTAGCTATGGTCATTTTTGTCAATTTCATTAGAATTTTGTCAAAATAAGTTATATTGGAAGGACCATTGCTACAATTGGGGTCCCTCAACTCATCAAAACGTGTAGCTATGATCATTTTCGTCAACTTCATCAGAATTTTGTCAAAATAAGTTATGTTGAAAGGATTGTTGTTACAATTGGGTTAAAGTTGAGGAACCATTTCTCGAGTTTGATTAAATTTAAGGGACCAATGATAATGGATTTTTAGTTGATAAACCATAGCTGCACATTTTGGTGAGTTGGGGGACCATGATAATGGATTTTTAGTTGAATGATCATTATTCGATTAAGTTAAAGTTAAGTTACTACAGCTACAATTTATTCTTTATCTTTTGAGTAGAATTGTTTGCTTCCTTTTTACCTTAAAATTAGGGAATTGTTATTAGCACTTCAAAAATCTCATTTTACACTCCAAACTTTCTATATTAGGAAAGAAAACTACACTTGTGAGGAGTGTAGAATATGATTTTTGGAGTGCCAATAATATTTTCCTAAAATTATTAAACCTAAACTTTTAGTCCGTGTAGTCTCGGTGAAGTTCTATTGTGGTCATTATACTTTTAATAAATGCGATTTAACATTTGTAATTACTTGATTGAGGTGTTTTTACTTCTTTAAACACTCCAATTTATCGATACATATGTTAGCTAAAAATTATATTGTCAAAAATTTATAAACAATTGTCTTCGAAAAGCAACAATTATAAGAATTACATCACGATAATTGAAGTTACAGAGACTAAAATCATAATTTGACCATACTTATTTAATAAATTGTTTTGGACTGATTGAAAAAATTAACAAGGGTATTGATTCTCACAAGCACTACCAAATTAGAACTTTGATATTCTTAATAATTTGTTGCTCTAGCTTTTCCTTCTTTTTTCTTCCATTTAACGAGTTCAAGTGTATTCATCACGTGCTCGAGAAGTTTTTTGTTGATGACGTGTGAACTAAATTCGTTAGCATCTCTAATGCAGATGTCAAAAAATAATTGTTAATTGTTAATTTGATGGCTGACATGACAATGTTATATTTTCTCTTTTTTAACTGATATATTTTTATTTTTATTTTTATAAATGATATTTGTTGGACCCATTTTAAAAAGAAATCAATTAAAATAAATTTTCAAGATCTATAATTGGTGCATTAATGGGACGCACACAATAAAATAATTAAAAATTATTTGACATCACATTTTCTCATATGTCAGTCCATTTAAAATTGTAATATCGGTTGGAGCTTGCTTCTGTCTTCAAATTTGATTACATGATTTTCTACTTAGGATTTGACATCTCCTTTGGAATGGTCTTATAGGCTTAGTAGTTTTATACCAACTTTTGTCTTACCGATTAAATTTAGTTGTTTTCATGATTTTTTTTTTTTTTAATTTACCCCAAAGAATGTTAGGAGGAGGCTGAAAATTCAAACCCCTTCTCTATTAGTTAAGAGAGAAATTCTAACTTGATGAAGAAAAAATAGAAAAACTGTGTTTTCTTTTAGTACAACGATATATTTTATGCTAAAAAAAAGGAGGAGTTAGCTAAAGGATGATAAGTTTGATTAAGCCACATAAGGGATAATCTAATTTGATATTGAATTTGTCATCCAAAAAATTTGAACTTTAAACACCTCATTTACAAGTGAAAATAAATCTTACCAGACTGATGTACTGAATGGCGAAAAATTATGTTATAGCTCTAGAGGTATTGTTATGAAATGATAAGGTTAGGTGGGAAATGGAATTTGGCATCCAAAAAAGGGGTGGGAGTTTCATGTTTGACATATTTATACGTACGACTACCAGTCAACAACATTGCCGTTTCGGAAATAGACGGTGTGTGAGTCAGTGTGAACCCCCAATGTCCTTATCTCGCACATGAAAATTGGGAAATTTATAAACTGATCAAATTATCACCATTCACACGTTACGCTTATTGGCTTTCCATTTCGCACGTATCATATATAATTGTCAAGGATGGCTAGGTGCTTCTTCTTGGAGCCAACGCCAAAGCAATTATAGAAAAAGCGGATATATTGATAAGCCATTTCATGTTTTTTCTTTCTTTCTTAATAGTATAATATTAATAAGAGTACACGTCTGGATTGATATGTTTAACATTTAGCGTACATAAATCTAAATAAAATTACATTTATCTATTTAAATGAAAAATAATATCAAGCGATTATGTTTTTTTTTATTTAAAAAAAAAAAATCAATTGGTGGTTTTGTTGGGACAATTCATCTTTCTAGGATTGAAAATATTTCACCCTCTTCTTTCCACCATCATGTTATTCACCAGCATCAGAAATCGAACCCAAAACATATCGTATAGAATAGAAGGCTGAAATTCGTCTAATGCTTTGAATACACCGAAAGATTGCAACAAAAAGAGAGTTTCATGCACGTGTATGCACAAGATGATGCTTCTCTCACATTCTTTTTTTTTTTGGTGGGGGGGGGGGGGGGAAGAGAGATGTGTGTGGTGGGCTGAAAGCAATGATGCTTCTCTCGCTTGGTCTCAATGAGCAACGAGTCTCAAGTTTACTTACTATCAAACCCCAACCTCTTATTTAAGATACCATTTGGTACGCATATGGGACGAAACAGGATGTAATGGGACGGGACGAAATAAAGATTTCATGTCATGTTTGGTAATGGCAAGATGGAACAGAACAGAACGGGATTAAATGACTAACTTACCCTTTTTATTTGACTCTCTCCCTCCCATTTCTCTGCTTTCTCTTTACCGTTTGGTACGTGGGACGGGACGGAACAGAGTGGGACAAGGCGTTCCGTCCCACGTTTGGTGCGCCTAAAACAGGTGGAACGAGTTGTTTCACGGGACGAGTTTTGGGTGAATTTTCGTTCCACCTCACCCCCCTGGAACGACTCGTTCCATATCCGTGGAACACAAAATTATAACATCTCCGTCTCCTTCTTCTTCCTCCTTGTTTCCATCCGAGGGCATCTTTGCTCCCGCTCCGTTCCGTTCCGTCTTGTCCCGTCCCATTCTGTTTCGTCCCGTCCCGTCTGCATACCAAACGATATGTTTCTTGTTCTTTGCATGCCCAAATTGATCCCAGTAAAAATCAAACTCACACTTTCTCTTCATTTCATTTTCTTTCTCTTCAATTCAAACCCATATTTCTCTTCTTTTAATTTCTTTCTCTTCAAACCAAACACAGAAAAATCCCAAATTGTTTTTTTTTTTTTCAATTTACAGAGGCTTCGTCGAAGCGTCGGAGAAGGTGGAGAGAAGGTGGGGCGCGAAGGGACTGAACTGGCAGCCATGTTCTCCTCTTTAACCGGGTTTGGGTTAGCCATAGTTGGGTTTCTAGGTTTGTGGTGAAGGAGGAGGCTACATGAGAGAGGGAGGGTAACGAAGCTTCTGAGGCCAAGGAGCAGAAAAAGCTCTTCTGAAACCTTGCTTGATTTCAGATGGAGTTGCAGTTACACCTGCGGAGAATTAGAAAATGGGTTGTTTGAATTTGGCTCCAATGGAGTATTTGAGGACATTCAAATGGAGTGGTTTGAGGGCTTTCAGGAGAGCGCCGCCGTGAGAGCATCTCATCAAGCTGGGTTTGGGTTCGAATGGGTTTGCTGGGATTGAGTTTGAAGAGAGGGAGTCTACAAGAGAGAGGGAGGGTAGACAGTGGAATTAATGAAAAAGAGGAGGGGTATTGTTGTCCAAAAAAATTATAAAATTGTGTCCCATAGGCTGGAACAAGTCGTTCCAGGGGGGTAAGGTGGAACCAAAAAATGATTAAAATTTGTTCCACGGGACGACTCGTCCAGTCAAATTGGCACACCAAACGTGGGACGGAACGCCTTGTCCCATTACGTTCTGTCTCATCCCACGTACCAAACGGTACCTGATAGCACCTGTTGGCTCTCATCACCATCTGATTACTTGTGCCTTTAAAACCGTTCATCTTGGAGCTTGCACTTTGAACCAATCTTTGATCGAAATAAGTTGTGGTTGTCAAATTTTCAAAGAGACATCCACTTGTCTACTCTTAATTATACTCTTGAGTCTTGCCTGATTATTTTAGTGAGTTTAAAAGTCGCTCATATTCATAGGAAACAAATAGCTTGCACTTTGAACAAACCTTCGATCGAAATAAGTTGTAGCTGTCAGATATGCAGCATCTTGCCACCTAGAATCCTTGCATAAGATGGTACGTGCGGGGGTTTTACACCAAAGGCTTTAGTTGTATTAAGAGTGAAATTATACACTTATATATTGTATTTTATTTTTTTAATTTTTCATGTGCGACATATTCGACACACTCCCATGTGAGAACACTATATAATGGGCTACACATGAAATCAATCCCTCCTTGATCATTAAGTGTAGAAGCATGGTCTTACATTAAATGTGGTAAATCGGTCATGGCACAACA
The DNA here is from genome assembly GCF_019419815.1 of Pyrus x bretschneideri. Lineage (NCBI taxonomy): Eukaryota > Viridiplantae > Streptophyta > Magnoliopsida > Rosales > Rosaceae > Pyrus > Pyrus x bretschneideri. The sequence continues at coordinate 1,757,092 of NW_025999635.1, forward strand.
AAGATCCACAATCAAACTTGCTATAATACCATGTCAAATATTCAAAGAGACGAGTACTAACCACACCAATATTGTTTCCCAACTTTCAATGTAAGAGATATATTCAACGGTAGCTAGCCACTCAATATGTTTGTGCGAGTTTTTAATCTCTCTTGTTGTGAGAATATGTAGTTTAAACTGTGTTTAATGACGTTGATGGTTTTTTGTTTAGCCAAGTCTTTTCACTTTATGCAGCAGATCTAAATTCATTGTGATTGTAGCTCTAGATGTAGTCGACACATTCGTCGTTGTATTAATCTAATCTCCAGAAGTTCACTCAGTAAAAGATTAAACAACACTGAACAAATTAGAATATCATTAATCAATTGTTTAATATTATATTATATTCGAACTGGGGTTGTAAGGTTCATTAACCACCTCCACTAAACAGCATAATTACAAGCACTCAAACATCCGACCAAGAAGAAATATGATTGTTTATGCTCCATGTTACCAAAGGAAAAGAAAGAAAGAAGCTGTCATTTTTGTCATGGATAACACCTTCCCATCAGTACATACGTTTTTTCTGTGGAGGCTGTATCTCGGCCCTTGTTTAATCCATTGGGTGTTTAATTATTGAATTGACACCATTGGATGTTATTTAATTGAGAATCTTATCAATAATCATTGACTAAAGGAGATAAGAGTGGTTGATACAGGGGGAATTTGGAGTTCGATATTAGGATAAACCCTAACAAATTTGGTGAGTTAATTGAGCTCACTTCACAGTTTGATTTCGTTTGAGTCGTTAATAGACTCGTTCAAATATTACACTTATAAAAATTCATTAAGCCACTTAATTATTGTTCTAAACTTTTACTGTTTATCAACAATATTATGTTTAGTAAAATGTTCGTCTGTTTAGTTGTCACAAGAGATGACTAAAATTTTGGTTTGACTGAAATATTACAGGAATAAGTTTTCGATGATGACTAAAAAAATAATCGATTCAGATTATGAGAAACTATTGAGAATGAATCCTGCATTGGTGAGATGAGAGACATTTCATGGGCTTATGAGAAATTTACCTACTCTCTATATTACCAATTGATTTTATAGTGAAACTTTAACTTGTTTATGGTATTAGAGAACTTCCAGCGTTGAGCAATCCACTTGATGATGAGCTATTTAATGCCCCAATCCCCCAACAATTGGCTCTAGCCCAGTCCAATCGGTTGGGCTCTAGGCGAGCTTGGGCTCTCCATCAGGCGGAAATCCACAGGCTCAAGTGCAAGTAACGCAAGGCTGACGTCAACCACTACTAAAAAATAAATAAAATATTAATACAAAATACAAAAAGTTCGCCCCACATGAAGGCTATGCTAAAAATGAATTTCACATTGATAGGAGGATGCCCCTTGAATTGACTTATAAGAAATTAAACTACTTGCTGTCAACTAATTTCATAGTAGAACCTCAACTTCCCTTAAAAACATTGTGCGGTAAGTCCAAACAAGCAGGTAATGTCTTATTAACTGATTAATACTTAATTGAAAATTTCACTTAACACATAAATCATGATATATATATATATATATATATTTTTTTTTTTTTACTTTTAAGTAGAATGCCTTATGTTTGATTCTCATCAATAAAATTTCTAACCAAATGATTACGGTTACTCATTATGTGTGACGTACTTCAAATCTATCACCTCTCTGTGTAAATATGTCATTGTATTCATAACGTATAAAAATTAAAAAGCGAATAACCCAAGAAGTGAAAACAGCTAGTGTTAGATGGATGAACTTCCTTAATACAATTTTCTGCATAGGACTCGACGTTAATTTTTTGTGCTTAGCGACCAAATTAGGCACAGAATAAGACAATGGTACCCTTGTTATAATCGCCTACTCTATATAATTCCAATGGCCATTTTAGCCATTTCATAGCCCGCCTCAAAGTTGAAGCTCCAATTTTTACCATGAATTTCTTGTTAACGTCTGAACCCTTGGATTTTCTACTTGCTTTCGGCCTGTGTGGGCTTGCGATGATCTGCATTGGTGTATGTTTCAGTGGCCGGAAAATCCCCCAAGAAGAACTGACACGGCGTCGTGCGGGTCCTGTAATGCATGACAGCCTGAGGCCCCGGCAGTAAGCAGCTTGGAAGCCCAAACCAATTTGGCCCAACAGAAGTGTCGAAAGGTTGTGGGCCTAGAGTTGGTCGGAGATGGCATGTGTGCCGTGTGCCTAGGCAAGTACGAAGAAGGCGAAAATTATCGTACCTTGCCGGAGTGCAACCACTCGTTTCACGTTCCATGCATTAACATGTGGCTCTATTCTCATCCGACTTGCCCGTTTGTCGGGCCAGTGCAACGCCGTAGACGGTAATCGTTCCACATTTGTAGAGTTTCGGGGTTCGGTGAGCCGGAATGTTCTTATGATGGTCAAGAATTTTGCAACAACAAAAAAAAAGGCACGGTTGTAGATAATATCGTTTGTTAAAAAAAATTGCATGGTTTAGTATGATGTATAGTTAAATAGAAACAAAATATAGGATGTGAGGATGCCCTAATAGATGACGTAGTTGGACACCATTATTCAAGTTTTTCTAAGCCCTTAAGAGCAATAGTTTTTTCTTTTTAAGCATTTCAGCTTCTCTTTGGCCGTCATCGTACGATTCACCAGCGACAAGAATCGAACTCATGGCGTGTCGCGTGAAATACGGGCTTAAAATTGATTCCCAACTACTGGACCATCCCATCGTTGTAGTTATGCGATCTAAGCTATAGGATGTGATAGTGAGGTTGTCTTATTATTGATGTAATGATAGAGCCAGGAAAATTGATAGGAGGAGGATTATCTACCCTCCTAAACTCTCTACCCTTCCATGCCCTATTTGAATGGTCACGGTTAAGCCACGTCAACATTTTATATTGATTTTTTTTATAGAAATAATAAAACAAAAAGAAATATATGAGAGGAGGGGATGGAAAATGATGAGAATAGATGGATAGAGAATCCTCCTCCAAATTGGTGAATGCTCAATTGAGCTTTATGTTGGGCTGTTTCTATGGGTTTGACTAGGATGCTGCAATAAAACGGGCCCCCAATTTGTAGGTCATCAACCCAAAACATAAAAAAATGGTTAAAACAAGAGTCCTGGTAAATCCAGCTTCCAGGGTGCCATAATTGGTTAAAAGATGTAGTTAGTCCCCAATTCATATAACAAAAATGTTTGAGAGTAAATTTTTAGACCTTGTTTTGTAATTGCAAACCACATAATATGTACCTGTTAATGGTTTTACTTCTTCTTTAAATCATTTAAAAATAGCCTAACTATCAATTATCACATCATGTGATCTCTAGAAAATGTTCTAAAAATTTAGTTTCCCTAATATCATCCCTTATATAACTGTTACATCACATGTAAGTATTTTGGAAGGTTACATATATTCATGAGTTTTTTTACCTCCATTAAATACTGAAAATAATGTGTCTACTTATAGAAACACCCCCAAATTGTCACATCCCCGCCTGGGGGGCACCACTTCCCGAGCCCGATCCACCACCGTAGCACGATATTGTCCGCTTTGGGCCCCGACCACGCCCTCACGGTTTTGTTTTTGGGAACTCACACGAGAACTTCCCGATGGGTCACCCATCCTGGGAATGCTCTCGCGCGCTACTTGCTTAACTTCGGAGTTCCCATGGAACCCGAAGCCAGTGAACTCCCAAAAGGCCTCGTGCTAGGTAGGGATGAGATATACATTTAAGGGTCACGCCCTGATCTCGGTCGGGGTGTGTCACCCCCCCCCCCTAACACAAAAAAAAAAACCACTAAAAATAATGGTTGATTTATTACGTTGATGAATCACATGATGGTGACTAGAAAAATGCTGAAATGCCTCTGTGAGTTTTTCCCCTAAAAGAGAAACTGCCGTGACGAAGCTACCTGCATGACGAATCTCGACAAGCATTAGTCCATGACCATCAATTAAGATACTGGTATTATTAGCACTAGCACTCCAAAAAGATCGCATGTAATTCTTTTTCATAACAGATTAGAAGCAATACGTATGAAAGAGTGCAAAACAACATTTCTTAGTGACAGTGGCAATTGTAGAAGATAAACACAATATAGTCTAATTGAATCAAACCCATATTTTAATACTTTTTAATATAAAAATAACTTATATGAAACAAATTTACATGTAACGTACTAATTTAATAATACAACGCAACGTAGAGGCTTCTTTTCCTAGGACGCATATAGAGTTGGACTTGAGAATAATTTATGTTCTTGAAAAGAGGAAAGGGTATATGCATTTGTCAGAAGATTAATCTCTGCAAGCCCCGCTAATTATTGAACCGTTAACCAAGTTCTGATTTAATCACAACCACTTGGCCTTGGAGTCAGAGTCAAAGACAGAATCAATCACACAGCCAGTTTTGCTCTATATAAATAATATTGCAGTGTTTTCCCTCAATTTTGCAAATTGAGATATGAAAAAAGCTGCTTTTCCCGTGAGCAGATTTAGCATCTAACAAAAAACGACAAGTCACTTTCTTTGTCTTTGTGTTACCATGTGAAATTTCCCTCGAACAACGCCACTCCTCTCCTCTCCTCTCGGCCCATATTTGCCTATTTTCCGACTCTCTTCCTCTGCATTTTTACTGCTGTTTTTGCAGAGCTTCCCAGTTATTTTGTTTGTAATTTCTTTGTTTTAATCCTCTGCAATTTGCCAATTTTCTGTGATTATCCACGTCCGGGTGGGCAAATTGTATTAGTGGGTTTCAAAAGCACTTTTGTCATCATGCTTCATGATTTAAAGGGTGATTTTCTCAGAAAGATAAAGCCTTTGAGAGAGTTTTTAGCCATTGGGCATTTGGGCAATTTTATTTTCCCCTAAAGTAGCAAGCAAGGTAAGGAGTGTTTAGTTACTGAGTTCCTACTATCTGGGTTTTTGGGTTTCTCCGGTGTTCATGGAAAAGTTTGGAACTTTTTCAGAAATTCCCAGAAAATTAACCTTTCCCTTTAGTTTCATGAGTTTCTGGTGAATTGGGCAATTCCCAAAATAACTGTGGTTAATTTGAGCTTGCTTTTTATTTTTATTTTTTTGGGTTGTATTGATGTGAAATCAGTAGCTTTCTGATGAGATTTGATGGCAAAGATGAAATCTTTGAGCAGTGTGGGACTTGGCTTAAGTGTGGTTTTTGGATGCCTTTTCTTAGCTCTGATTGCAGAGCTTTACTATTTACTGTGGTGGAAGAAGAGGTTTACCAACAGAGAGATTGACAATGGCTACAGCAGCAGCCCACAGAAGGAAATCTTCTACATGTTCTGCTGGAGAAGAAGCACTTGCACTTCCTCTCAAAGCCCCACAGATATCTGTGCCTCATTGAGAATGTCAGAAACCCTTGTCCATGAGCCATGCAGCAGCAACAATCTGGTGCGCAAATCGTATGAGGAGGATGATTTGGATGCTGAGCTCATGAGGCTGCAGAATGCTGGTGGGGCCCCCCCCAAGGCATCTATTCACAATTGTGGAGGAAACAAGGGAGGATTTGGAGCAACAGTCAGAGGATGGTGGGGGGAGGAGCCAGAAGGGTTCTAGGAGTAAGAGTCTGAGTGATTTGCTTGTGGGATTTGAGACTCCATATCTGACACCTCTTGGTTCTCCAACACTTTTCACACCTCCTCTCACTCCTCAGCAGGGATTCAACCCACACTTTGAGTCAAAAACTGATGCAGAATTCAACAGGCTGAGGTCCTCTCCTCCTCCAAAATTCAAGTTCTTGCAGATGGCTGAGGAGAAACTTAAAGCAAAGTTGAAGGAAGAAGCACAGAAAATTGATGGAAATGTTGAGGAAGATGGTTCTTTTATCACAATAATTGTTGACAAGAACAAAGAAGAGTGCCATTCATCAAGCACTTCACAGGTTCTTCCCAGATCAACAATTGGGAGGAAACCCAATTTACATTAGAGTTTTCCTGAACCAATCTTTTTACAATTTTTTTTTTTGTTTTTTTAATTATATTTTTGGATAGTTTGTTAAATTTGATTAGCAATAGAGATTAATGTAGAAAACCCTGGAATGTAATGAGTTCTAGTGGGGTGGGGGGAGAACATATTTGCAGGAAAATGATGGTGAGAGATGGGGTTTTCTGTAAGTGGGGTACCTCTGACTGTGAAGTTCTTTTGTTTTATTTAGTCTTCATATGTGACAAGGAACTATGATTATCTCTCATCCTCCTATATTTTCTATTTTTTCTTATTTTTATATAAAAAATTAATATAAGATGTTGATATGGTTTATGTGATCCTTCAAATAGAAGAAGAGAGAAAAAAGAGGGAAGAAAATCCTACTCCTTCCCTAAGTTGTCTCATACTTGTAATCTTCTTGTGAGTGAGGATGCTACAGAACTAGTGTTCTTGTCTTTCTCCACGTGAAAATGTATCAGTATTTCAAGCTAACTATACAATATAATAATATGTAATTACTTGAAATACCATCACAATAAAATGAGAGACTTTCGCAACATGCAGTTGCTTAATATACCGCTACAATGGAGAGAGATCTACATGCACCTCTAAGACACCACTTTACGTGGTTTGGACCAGTAATATAATGAATGTGAGAAACTTTGAACACCTAACATTGTATTTTACCCAAAAATATACATGGTAAGGCCGTCCACAGTGGTCTAAGTGAGTGTGATACTTATATATAGAATTAGGTATTTTGCGTTTAACTTCTAAACACGACTGCTACATTAGTGTGAGTTCAATATATTAGTACTACACTCTTAAGTTTGATATATTGGACTCTGAGTCTAATATATTGAAGTCATGAGTTCAATAAATTGGTATCACATTCAAATTTTCCGACCCACTGTAGAAGTATGATTCCTATATGAATTCAATATATTGGTATCACCATCACTTTTTCTAGCCTACTGTAAAACGCTTAAAAATTGTTCGGTAGCCATTCCCCGTCGCAGAGATATCTCGTTTCGTAGAAGTCATTCCCACCCTTTGAACACTCATTGTTGCCATCCAATGTTTTCTGGCATGTTTATGCCACTTGTTTTGGTCAGTCTCAATTTCTAGGTCTAGTTCAATATCTTACTACAAATGTGGATAAGATTACACACGGATTTACCCTTTTTCAGCTAAAAAAACATAGAATTAGCAAGTAACATGACAAGTAACCGATTAAGAAAGCATTACCTTACCACCTGTGAGGTGATGTCTTTGGGCATTTTCCCAAACAACAAAGAGAAGCAAATTGCCCCGTGAAGGTTACTTGTGGGAATTTGCCGAAAGGTGCAGCTCTTGCTTTTTTACTGTCCCCTTTGTAATCTTCTGTGCTGACAGATTCGTGGCTTAAATCATGACCCTCCAATGTATACGCACTCAAATACGAAGAAAAAATTACACGTATTTATTCATCGTTTGGTTCTCAAACTTTTTACGCTTACTAAAATATGATTAGGAGAATTATTTTTTTTTAATTTTCATGCGTGCTTACTAACACATGAAATCGAAAAAGTACGAGTTTCTCCCTTCTTCTACTTTTACGTTGATTCATTTACTTTCTCATTTCCTTAAATGACATAATCTTAATTCATTGACGACATCATTATCTTAGCAAAAAAATCTTACCTTAGAAATAATCTGCCTTGGAACCAGTTCTATATTTTATTATATCTATCTTTTTAATCACCCTACACAAGATGTATAAAACTAGACCAAATTATTAATCTCTCCGCCATCACCCTTTTATTTATTTTTTATAAGAAATTAATCTTTTGCACTCTACCTTTTTTTTTGGTCAAACTTTTTTGTGATCGTTGTGGTGATACCCTACTTTTAAATAGACTCTTGTGATGAAAAACCTATTAATTGTAATCCTGTGATGAAATTCGTTATCAAACATGGTCCAAATTGGATTTTTCCTTATTCTTCTGTCATTTGTAGAGGCAAAATTGTTATTTTCGTTATTATTGATTCCATCAACCAATCGTAAAGCGCCATATGGTCATAAATTTTTTTTATTTCTAAAACTTTTAGAGCTACAATAAAAGAATAAATAAACGATAAAATTACAAGGTTCATATTATCAAACTTTCTCATTTCAAGAGAGTCAAAAGTCCAAATTCAAGATCTAAATCCTTCTTTTTTTGGTTAATCATAAAAAAGTGGAATTACTAAAAAGAAAAGAAAAAAGAATGGAATGACCTTTTTACCCCTGCATGTGGATGAGATTTTGACAGAAATTTCAATTTGGACTATGATTGATAACAAACTTCACCACAGGGATCGATTTAAAAGTAGTGTCTCACCACAAAGATCAAGAAAAAAAATTTACCCCTTCTTTTATTTTTTATTCATTTCATATACCACTCTCTTTTTATTAGGTATTCGAATAAAACAAATCAAGGACGAATGGAGGGAAAACAAGTAGAGCAGTGAATTTTGATTTCACAACTTTATGGTTCAACTAATGAAACTAATGAACATAAGGACTTAGTCGATAGAAAGTTAAAAACGTGAGATGATGATTGATAGAAATGCTAATCACATGCTAAAGACCAAGTCACTTCGAAAAATAAATTTACCACCCACTGCATGTGGCCAAAGTAATTCACCTCTATTTGTATCAGTTTTTAAAAAGTAGTGATATCCACACATTTTTTTTATTTATTATTTCTCACATTCTTGTTAATTTTTATTCATTGATTTTCTTCAATTTATATGATCCGAATGTTGAAAATTGAAAGGAGTGTGTTGAAGGTAAAAATAAGTATGTGGATAGCACTATCCTTAAAAATGCACCTAGGCGCCGTTGGAGGTGAGGTGGTGGTGGTGATGGAAATGCCTCTATCAATGGAAAAAGACTTAAACTCACCTAGACGTGGTTGGGGCGTGCCTAAGGCGTTTTGCTGGGCGTTCCCAGATCTCTTCATCGATTCGAATTCTTGCTTGAAATTTTCTAGGACCCTCGAAGTTGAAGGTTGGGATGGCTCAATGTTGTGTTGCGATGACGTTTTCACAAAGAAGAAAAAAGATAGTTTTTTTTTTTTTTTTTTTTTTTCGGACTTTGGCCCAAAAAGACCCGTTTAGGCTAAGTCTTCACCCAATCCCCAATTCCCCAATTCAATCCCCAATTTCCCAATTTCCCAATTCCTCAAATCCTAAATTCTCCCCATGCCATATTTCAATTTTACCCCAATCTCATCCCTCAATCTGTTTCAAAATTATTCACACCATCACAATTTGTTTCAAAATTTAAGTAGGTTTCAGTATTCTAATTTTAATACTACTCAGTTTGATTGCTCGCATGATTGTTGATTAATTTGTTTCACAAAGTTTTATATTATATACAATATACAATATATACTAAAAATTTAGTTCCAAAAGGCTTTGCCTCATGCCTCAAGACTTTCGCATAGGCGGGGCTATCCATAAAATGCCCGCCTACGCCTTCACCTTTTAAAACATTGATTTGTAGAGAACCTGCAGTATAATGAATGGGGGGAAATTTAATTATATTTATGAAGAACACGAATGAATACATGGAAAAGCACCCAAAAATAAATAAACAAATACAGAGCCAACGTACATGAAAAATTATCAGCTCAGATTCCAATGGCAGCAATGGCAGACATTCCCAGCTCAACAGAGAGTGGTTTCAGGCCGGGTTCTTCCAAGAGGCTGAATGCGGTGAACCCGTAGTAGGAGTGATAGAGATCTGGATAATCCCCCGGAAACTTGCTGAAACCACCGTACTGATGAAAGCACAAAGACAAAACATCGAAGTCAGGAGTCAGGAGCAATACTGGCATTCCTCAGGTTTACAAAAGATGCTGTTGCCGAAGAAATTAAGCACAAAGAAATTTATACTATCTGCACTTTATTGGTCCGTTCTTTTTCCTAAGAACAAGGACTTGCACTTATATCCAAATGTGTTCCTAGTTTCTATCATCATAGCCAAAGGATCTATGTTTATGGAGGTTAATCAAATAAAATCATAAATTTGCATGCATGACCGAAGTAATAACAGATTTTCCATGACAAATCTGAAGGAAACTTCACATTCTCCCCTATCGTATCATACGTTAATATGAGGAAAGAAGAGGTAAGGCACCTCGGACTGACAAGCCAGCAAAAAACCATGTAAGGCTTTCTTGTCAATGAATTTGTGGCCCCCTAAAACCTTCAAAACTGATGCAATCCTGCACAAGCAAATGTCCATTGTCAAGGTATGAAATTTCAAACACGGTGTGAAACTGCCAAAGGACGTTTGTCCACCTACCAGAACGCGTAACATGTATCACTATGCTTGTTGGGTCTACCCTGAAATCCACCATCAGCTGCCTGCCGCTGCAGTCGTACAAAAAAAATGAGAGAAATCTTTATTATGGGATGAGAACCTAAAATTGCTTATCAGAATGCAAAGTTTGGGACCATTGTTTCAGATGCAAAGTTCGGGAACTGGTCATGCTTGAAGAGATTAGGTGAGGAAATAAACCTGCAAGCACCAATCCAGCAGCAATGGCACATTTATTATGGAAGACTCTGTATCTTTAGAGAGAATATCATCTTCAATGAATCCCATTAACCTGAGAGATATAACACCACAATATGTTGCACCGCCTGTGTCACCAAAGTGGATATTGTATCATTGGAGAAAAAGAATTTCAAACCTTTTGAATTTACAACATATGAGCCAGTGCAAGAAGAAATTACACTTTTTTCCTCTTTAGTAAATACAAAATAAAAACCGAGTGATATATTAACAAACAAGCAACTGGTATGGATGGGGTAGCCTCCTTCCCTCCCCCTAAACTTTTTTGTACCGAAAAGAAAATACAAAATACAATAAAATATTAACAAGCACGCAACCGGTCAGGAAATCGGAAAAAAATTGGGACACTTCATGATTGTTAAATAAGTACAACTAACACATTCTTACAAAATGGATCACATTGACTGTAAAAAGAACTCACCATGAGATTCTGAACCAGGAGTCAACCCAAAACCTCCGTCGTATGACTGAAAGAACAAGGTCACTTCTGTATAAGTAATATGGGTAATGCTAGGGAGACCAAATTTCTAAACTAAATTTGCAAAACAAAATGATGTGTCTCATAGGAAATAAGCACGTTAATCAACATTTAAGTAATAATCCAATCATCAACGTCCATACCATTTGGTTTACAAAATATGGTTATATATCCATGCAGTGATGTCTAGAATTTGGAGATTTACTGATCAAATGGAAAATATAATTCTGCAAGGATAATTTCATTTGCCATACAGACCTGGCAATTTAATATGTACTCCTTGGCTTTCTCCTTGTCCATGCCACTCCAATTTCCCAACATATGACAAATAGCCGCTGGTACATCAATCAGCTAAATTGATGCTACATTTTCAAGTATATTGAATTAAACGGCATAAAAGGTACGTAAATAAAAGGTTTCACCATCTTACCAGCACAATAGATGAATCTAAGATCAGTCTCGGCCCCTGTATGTATAGGCATAAAACTGCCAAAATCAGTCGAAAATATCAGGAAATTGGTCCAGCTACCTCATAATATCCCCTAAGAAATGGCTGTAAGTTTTCATGTAAACCACAATACCTTCCATCAGGCTGTTGAAGATTTCTCATTGACATCAGTATCGACTCGGAGTCAATACTGGACAAGTCATAGCCGATGATTTTAAGTATAGCCACGGCACAATACGTGCTGGCTAAGTTACTGACACTGCAACTCAAAGCCTACACGAAGATCATACTAAACAATTACTAACAGGAAACAGGAGAAAGTAAATCATATATGCTTAAATTACCGGAACCGGTTAAAACCCAAAATACAGTTCAGCTAATACAATACATAAACTAGTTCGTTGCCTCATACCCCATTGTCATTAACCTCTTGAGAAATTGAGCAGCTCTGGAACCATAAAAACCATAAAATTGTCCTACAACAAATCAAAAGATCAAATTTTTATTGATTTAAACTAGAATTCACACTTAAACGAAAGAAAATTCAATGCAATTCGAATCGATCCTACCGAATTCTAACTCAAAATCAAATTTTCCCATTTACCATTGTTCAATTCGGATTTGCTTCTCGGGTGAGCTTGCAGTGACAGAACCCAATTGGCAACTGCTTCCTTGTCAAGCTACCAAATCAAAGATCGCAACTTTCTCAATCATTTATTTAAAATTGGAACTTCAACAAGGAAAATTGACTAAACGTCGACGTACGAGGAGATCGGGGGCGGCGAGGAGGTCGAGGCCGGAGATGACGAAGTAGGCGAGAGTGAGGCGGTTGATTTCTTGGGACTGGTAGGGGGAGGGCAGGAGCTGGTACATCATCTGCAGAAACGTCAAGTGCCGGTCACGCTCGAATATCTCCGAAGCCATGGCCCGATCTTATTGGCCGGAGACCGAGGAGATGGAGTTCGGAGATCCTACTGGTACTTGGGCTTCTCCAATCAGCTTTTGGCTTTTACTTGCGGAGGAGTGCGACGTACGAATTCGACGGCTGAGATACGTTTCCCCTTTTTAAAGCGTTTTCGGATGTCGTCGTCTAGCCGGAATGAAAATCTCAGCCCTACTTTTTAGCTAGGGCTCCTAGAATTCTATTTGATTTCATTTTACTCTTGTAAAGTTTTGAAATTCAAAATTTGTTTCATTTAACTCGTATAATTTTTCTTTTCTCTAAAACTTACAAGTCACTTCGTGAAACATAAGACAACACACTCAATAAAATTATGCTATTGTATAATAAATCTCCATTATGTGTCAATATTTTATAATTAAAATATTAAATTTAAAAGAAAAATATATAAAATAAAAGGAATTGATTAGCCTGAGTGATCCAAATCAAACTCATATAAAAAATTAACAAACCTAAAACAATGTCAAGTGAATTTTGAATTTTATAGAAGGGTAATACTAAAAAGGTTAAATTTTTCTGCTAAATTTTATAAAGTAAATGATATGAGTTTCAACTTTCAAGTTTCAAAAGGCAAAATAAACCAAATCGAATTCTAGGGAACAAACTGCGGAACCCTTGAAGCCTGAAGGCCAACAAGGCAACCATCTCGACATTTTCCGAGAAATGCAAGGTATTGATATCCCCTCTGTTTTTCTCAATCCATTTTACTTTTCATGGTTTTGTTGGCACAAGAATCTCATGACCTAGAAACAATTGCAGAGTATGCTGTCTTCCAACTGGCAAGGGCAACTCAATACCATCACAGCTGCTGCTAAAGGAAGGTAACCCATTCTCCTCAAAACTCTTCCTTTTCAGCCATGCTTAGTTGAAATACTAATGCAAAGGTAGACTATCTTTTATTAACTTGTAATTTTTTGACAAGAGCAAGGTCGGACCATGAAACATTCTGAACTCAGTTGTATACCGTTATCATGGAAGGATGCATACATCTTTGAAGGAAGAGGCGCGCGCGGCGTTGAAACGTTCTGCTGTCAACTTGTGGAAATGGAAGAGGAGGCTGCAAGGCAGGTTTCAGGCCACAGTGGTTTAGCATAAACATGTTTCTACGCATAGCAGAAAGATTTCTCGGCTGTTCCAAATCATTTATGCATTACTTGTTTCTCTAATGAATCCTATAGTTCGAGGAGTTCTGCGACCGACTTATCTCGCCGGGAAACAGAATAAACTTGTAGCGGGCGCCCGGTGAATGTACGAGCTGGAGTCAAAAGTGAAGCGAACAGATGAAACTCATGACAACCAATATAACCATGAGAGAAATTAGAAAGAAAATAGGCTTCATTGGCCAAATACAGCAATCCGATGTTCAACAAAACGACCAAGATCACCAAACTTCCGAGATCTTGGATTTTTAACTTGAATCCCAAATCATACTACTACAAACAAAACAACACTTTAACTAGCTTCACCTCCACCGCTTTCTTCAAAACACACAACTTGGATCGACAAAAACCAGCTTAATCGACTTCTTCAATCTTGGGACCAGCACCGCTGCCACCAGCAGGAGGAACATCATCATCCATGCCGCCACCGACATCAGGACCACCAGCACCTTGGTACATCTTGGCAATGATCGGGTTGCAGATGCCCTCAAGCTCCTTCATCTTGTCCTCAAACTCGTCAGCCTCAGCAAGCTGGTTTCCGTCAAGCCACTGAATGGCCTGGTCAATCGTATCCTCTATCTTTTTCTTGTCAGCTGCATCGAGCTTGGAGGCAATCTTGTCATCCTTAATCGTGTTCCTCATGTTGTAGGCGTAGTTCTCCAGAGCATTCTTGGCGTCCACTTTCTTCTTATGCTCCTCATCTTCCGACTTGTACTTCTCAGCCTCTTGAACCATCTTCTCTATTTCCTCCTTGGACAATCTTCCTTTGTCATTGGTGATGGTAATCTTGTTCTTCTGCCCTGTAGTCTTGTCCTCGGCAGAGACATTCAAAATACCATTGGCATCAATGTCAAAGCAGACGGTGATTTGTGGAACGCCCCTTGGAGCAGGAGGAATGCCGGAAAGCTCGAATTTGCCCAACAAGTTGTTATCACGGGTTCTTGTCCTTTCACCCTCGTATACTTGGATCAAGACACCAGGCTGATTGTCCGAGTAGGTAGAGAAGATTTGCTCCTTCTTGGTTGGAATGGTAGTGTTCCTCGGAATCAAAACAGTCATCACACCTCCAGCGGTCTCCAAACCGAGAGACAGAGGAGTGACATCAAGAAGCAACAAATCCTGAACCTTCTCGTTACCCTCGCCACTCAGGATCGCAGCCTGCACAGAGGCACCATAAGCAACGGCCTCATCTGGGTTGATACTCTTGCAGAGCTCCTTTCCATTGAAGAAGTCCTGCAACAACTGCTGCACCTTCGGAATCCTAGTAGAACCGCCCACAAGCACAACATCATGGACAGAGCTCTTGTCCATCTTTGCGTCTCTTAAGCACTTCTCAACTGGCTCCATGCATTTCCTGAAGAGATCCATGTTAAGCTCTTCGAACCTAGCACGGGTAATGGTCGTGTAGAAGTCGACACCCTCGTACAAAGAATCAATCTCTATGGTGGTCTGAGCAGTGGATGAGAGAGTCCTCTTGGCCCTCTCACAAGCAGTTCTCAACCTCCTAAGAGCTCTTGGGTTTCCAGTGATGTCCTTCTTGTGCTTCCTCTTGAACTCTTGAACAAAATGGTTCACCATTCTGTTGTCGAAATCTTCTCCTCCCAAGTGGGTGTCTCCAGCAGTTGCCTTCACTTCAAAGATACCCTCCTCAATGGTGAGAAGAGAGACATCAAAAGTGCCTCCACCAAGATCGAAAATCAACACATTTTTTTCACCAACACTGGTTGCCTTCTTGTCAAGACCATATGCAATAGCGGCAGCAGTGGGCTCATTGATAATACGCATCACGTTAAGGCCGGCAATGACCCCGGCATCCTTGGTAGCCTGACGCTGAGAGTCATTGAAGTATGCCGGAACAGTAACAACGGCATTCTTCACAGATGAACCCAGATAGGCCTCCGCAATCTCACGCATCTTAATGAGAACCATGGAGGAAATTTCTTCAGCAGCGAACTGCTTTTCTTCGCCCTTGTATGTGACAACAATCATGGGCTTGTCACCGGGTCCTGGAATGACCTTGAAAGGCCAGAGCTTCATGTCACTCTGGACAGAAGGGTCAGAGAATCTCCTACCAATCAACCGCTTGGCATCTGAAAAATTAACAAAGCTCGCTTAGTAACACTAATTCATTAAAAATGCACAACACGAAACAAAGTATAATATCAAGCTAAAATTATTAAGGCTAATCAGAATAAACAATTAAACAAACCCAAGTAAAATTTTGAACACAGTAACTAAAATACAAAGCCCTGACCACCAATGACAATATTTAATAGTCTACTAGTATTAACTAAACAAATCCTGAAAATAACAATAAAGATTATTCTTTTATTTTCTTTTTACATTAAAAATCCATCTTTTCTTTAATTCGCTATATAAAAGATTAAAGGCACACAAATTAAACAACCATAACATGAAGAGATTTGTGCCGAAACAAGAATGGTGCGCCGTATGGTATCATACAAAAAGATAATAATTCTAAAGAAAATAAACTTTCCTTCATTTCTTCTCATAAATTCAAGTAATAGAAATCTAAAAACAGCAAAATTTAGACAAGCGGCAAATTTTGCCAGTGAAATTAATAAAATCAGCCATTGAAGCAGAGATCAAGCAGTACACAGCAAAATTGAAGTAAAAACCCTAACATGCAAAGCAAAAAGAGATCATAACATTTAAAAATTCGCAAGTAAAGAAAGGACTTCGATTCTTACCAAAGACGGTGTTGACGGGGTTCATCGCGACCTGGTTCTTGGCCGCATCGCCGATCAACCTCTCGGTGTCAGTAAAAGCCACATAAGACGGCGTCGTCCTGTTGCCCTGATCGTTGGCGATGATCTCCACGCGGTCGTGCTGCCAAACACCGACGCACGAGTAAGTCGTTCCGAGATCGATCCCGATCGCCGGACCTTCTCCCTTTCCAGCCATTGCAACCGCAGAGAATCAATCAAACAAGCAAAGAACCGCAGAGAAAATTGAAGAGCTTTTGAGATATTTTTGAGGTGATAAGGTTTTTGGAGTCACAGGTGGTGAAGTAAGAGTGGTGAATGGGTGTTTATATAGTAGGACGGACGGAGGGCTTGTCTAGAATGTTCGTATCGGGAACTTACGAATTTTGGTGGGAGGGTGTCGAGAATGTTCGGTTTAATTAGGGCCGTTGGATTTGAGTATAGTGGACGGTGGTGATGGTGGCGGTTTCGTTGCGTTATCTGATTGGGCCTTTTGGTAAACTCGTTGGTCGTTGGAAATTTCTCTTTGGTCCTTTTCATTGTTGAATTTCGTCTCAACGACGACGGCGTTTTGTGATATTGGGCTTTGACTTCAACTTTGGGCTTCTGAAAAGGTTTTTAATTCAAACACGACTGAAATTCATATTGGTTGGGTTAGAACTGGTTACATGCATATAAATTGAATGGGATTTTTATCACAAATGGTAGTTGAGATTGATCAAACTTATCATTTTGATTTTTTACTTTCAAAATCAATCAATGTTGTCCCTGACATTCACTACCACATATCAATTTGGTTATTCCTTTAAGATTTCGTCAACTATTCTGTTAGTTTGTATGTGGGATTCACAAATCCAATGAAATGATGACACATGGATTATACAAGATAAGGGTTTTTTATCGCAAATGGTCCTTGACATTGATCCAACTCCTCATTTTGGTCCCTAAGTTTCAAAAATTGATAAATTTGATCCCTGACTTTCAATACCGCACATCAATTTAATCCTTCAGTTAAAGTTTTGTTAATACTTTTTGTCCCACTAATCCAATTATATGACACCACATAAATTAACTATAAGAAACTATTTTTTTTTAAGATTTAAAACTAAAAGTAAACTAAGAAACTAAAAATCAAAACTAAAAGAAAAAAAAAGTCGTCGTTTTCATCAGGGTATGCTCAAAAGGAAAAGGAAGGCACCATGACACCGCTAAAGCACTTGGCCTCTTGAACCCACTCCTCATTCTCTCTAGTTGGTTATAATCCTAAATGCTATCAAATTTGAATTGAATTTAGATTCAATTTTATCGAATTTAGATTGATTTTTTTTTTCCAATTAGGGTTGTGGGATGTGAGAAAAATGCTAGTGCAGAATACTCTTCTTTTGGTTCTCTTAAAAAAATAGTTTCTTATAGTTAATCTCACTGTTCTAAAAATCCTCACCTAGAGCCGTCCCGATTAATGCCTAGGCGTTTGAAAATTTAGAAAGGGCGCCTAGCCTATCCAGACCCACCTAAACATCCGCTTAGGTTGCGACTTACTTAGACATAAAATAGATAACTTTTATTTTGCATTATTTTTTTGAATAACACACATTATATACTTGTGTCCTTATGTTTTCATTATGTTTCAATACTTTATAATATATATATCATTCTATTCTGTAATTTATGATGTAAGCAGATATATATTTTAAGTATAAATAGACACTTATTTACACAAAATATAACAGATTTACTTAAATACATCTAGTTAGACACCCATCTAGCCGCCTAGGTGCTAGGCCCCAGCCCGCCACCTGATTAACGCCTAGCATCTTTTAGAATCTTAGTCAATCCACTTTGAGCCATATAATTGGATTGGTGGGACCACATTAGAGAAGGGCATAAATTGATGTACGGTAGTGAAATTTAGGGACCAAATTTATCAATTTTTGAAACTCAGGAACCAATATGAGGAGTTGGATCAATGTCAGGGACTATTTGAGATAAAAACCTTATTTTGTGTAATCCACGTGTCACCATTTGATTGGATTTGTGGGTCTCACATACAAACTAACAGAATAGTTGATGGAATCTTAACGGAAGGACCAAATTGATTTGAGGTAGTGAATGTCAGGGACGACATTTATTGATTTTGAAAGTGAGGGACGAAAATGAAGAGTTTGGTCTATCTCAAGGACCATTTTGTGATAAAAACCCAATTGAATGAAAGTGTTTTTGGATACCAAAAGGTTTGTGCAAATATGCAATAGGTTGGTTTAGAACTGGCTACATGTATATAAATTGAAGGGAAACGTTTTTGGTGAAAGTCTTTTTGGGTGCCAAAAGCATTAGTGCATTTTGGAAAAAGCACCGGTTATGTGCTTCTTTCTTCCAAAGAGCACTTTAAGTGCTCTTCCAAGATTCATTTGCATTTTTATTAATGATTGGTTTAAAAAACACTTTAATAAAAAACACTTTCAATTATTTTAAAAGGACTTCCAAACACACTTGTAATTCTGCTCATGAGCGTTCTTAGAAGTGCTTTAATAGATGAATATAAAAAATATAAAAAAAATTCAATTATTCCTAGAAATTCAATTGAAAGTGCAAATAAGCATAAATTGCTCCTATGTACCCTAAAGCACTTTCAAGTTTTTGTCAAAGTGCTTTTGTTTAGAAGAAAACACTTTTATCGATTCTAGAAACAATTCCGAACATGTTAGGTGATTAATGCTAGTCTTGTTAATTTAAATATTTCTATCATTTCGCTAAGAGGCATAGATCCTTGTATGTGATGGTCGTAAAATATTTGTCTCTCACATTAATTGATCATGCATTACTTGCACAATAAAACAATTGAGAGGGGAATGCACATACATTCCAAACAAAGACATCTCTCATTAAGGGGTTATTATGTTCATCATGATTCTTAAAACAAAAAGGCACTCAACCCCAAATGATTTTTTCCTTCTCATTTTGTTGTAGTGGATGGAGGGAATTGAATCCTTGGCCTAGTTTGTTAATGACTAATAACATACCAAACCCGTTTCCTTTTCATCTTTACTCCCACTATTATATGTTGAGATCAAGATCGTTAGATTGTTGTTGTGTCATTGTTCAACTGTGTTGATAAGTCATGATTATGACATTGTTTTCTTGTTATTCGTGTTGTTTCGTGTAGTTACATTACTGCACTAGAGAAATGTTAAAGAAACTCTTAAAATCATGACTTTTTATGAACCATCTGTCATCTTACAGTTTAACGTTAATTCTCATGCAAAAAACATGAGATGAAAGAGAATTCGTAGAAAGTTCCACTTTTGAAAAAGTTTTCTTAATATTTCTCTACCAAGTACATTACGTTTCAGCACATCCAACACCAACGAAAGTTTCTTATTGGACTTTAAAGCTAATGGGCCGTTTCAAGGTATGAGCCTATGAACAGAGCAGTTATCTGCTAGGCTTGTTGAAAAACCCCTAGTTCCTCAAGTAGCTCTTGTAAGACCAGATGGTGCCCCAAATTTGTGGCCCTAAAACTAGGCAAATACATTCATTTGCACCACTCCACATTCAATTTTGACAAAGCAGAAGTTGTGCGTCAAGGAATTTCATTTTTTTTTTTTGGTCAATTGGAATTCCATTAAAAATGCAACATGCAGAAGAAAATACAAAAAGACTCCTTAGAAAAGAAGAAGATAAACATAACTCTTACATAGAGCAGGAACATACATGTGTTAAGGAATTTCGAATGGTCATTATTGCAAAAATCTGGAATACCAGAAATACTGAAGAAACTCTTGTTTTCTAAATTTTTTTGAATGAAAAGATAAACCAAAACACAACCCTTAGGACACTTAAATAGTTTCACAAAACCCTAACAACAAAAGGGAATAAACAAGAAATAACTTAATATCCGAAAATAACAAAACAACTAGAAATGAATTAACATTTGTTTTGACCCTCCAAACATCCTCAAATGCCGGAAATCCATCATACATCATGACAATGCGATGAGTTTGAATCGTCTCATCGTTCTGTTTTTTAAAAATGTATCGTCGGGCCAAATCGGACTCCAAAAACTTAAAAGAAAAAAACTTTTCACGCTTGATTACTGTTCATGTTGGGATTTGCTGCGTCTAATCTTACGTCAACTTTAATCAAAATTAGGAAGCCATGTAGATTGCAATGCAGAATATATTGGACCACTATCTTTAAGCCGAAAAAGCTAAAGCACGTTAGCAGATCAAGGTTGGGATTTGTCTGCTTATTAATCTCAGATTTACTGGTTCTCAAATCCCTCTCCTTCTGACAAAACCCATATTATATAATTTGCAAAAAAATAAGGACATGATAAGCATAATTATTATACAAATTAAAATAAGAAATTACAAAACCCCATGTAATTTTAATGGGTAAATGTGGGAGGAAGAGGTGACAGCAAGTGAACAAGTAATGGAGGCAAAAGCTGCAACGCTATAAGCTTTCCTTTGCATAACTGTTACAGTGAGTACCACTGCTTTTTCTGCATGATATGAGTTGAAGAAATATTCTGCAAAGATTGATTAGATAGGGGAATTAGATTCCTACACCACCACCAACCTTAAAATTGTACTAATTTCCTATTTCTGTCACATGCTCTCGTGCAAGAGATGGATGATAAATAAAAGTCAATGAGATCTGATCCATATATAATATAGTTGGAATGTTGCATGCATAAAAGCAAAATACAAAACTAAAATAAACATAATTAAAAAAAATAAAGCAGGTACTCTTGAACTTTTTTCTACATATACAGTCTGGAATTTGCTGCGAATTTGAAGTGAGGCCCGGGCGATCGTTTTAACATAAGGGTTAAATTCAGGGTATTTGGAGACGCATTCAAATTGTCGTTGTCACAATCCATCAACAAGTTTCAGCAGTTAAAGCTTGATTTGTGATTGGTTTGGCCCTTTGGGGCTGTAAATTGTGGTTTAAGTGGTTAAAAATATTAACCTATGTATGCATTCAAACATCTACCAAAGTTTAGTTAAGCTTGAACGGTGACTAGCTAAGGCTATAAATTGCAGTTTAAGTGCTTAAACGTATGCATTGAGCTTTTGTATTCGCTCAGCCTTTTTTTGGTTAACAGTGCAGTTAAAATAGAAAACCTAATTTATGACTTGATGAATATGACAATTCCATATGTGGATGAATTTGTGACAGAGCTTAGACAATGAACGTAGGTTTGAAAGGCATCTTTCAGGGGTCAATTTTTGTAGCCGTGTAAACAAAGGAAAAGAAGCTGTTATATCTTAAGTGTTCTTTCCATGTTACTCTAATCTGTGATACCCCATTTTCCACAACATTCTATTTAGACTAAAATTAAAGTAATTAGTACTTGGCATGCATGTCCCCTTTTAACCTTTAGCAAAGGTAACACTTTATATTGAGCTTCAATTAGCAAAGCCCTAATGACTAGCTAGAGACTAGGTTGTTAAGCCTGTGGGTGCAAGAAAAGGATGCTCATGTGCTCATACATATACATATATATATGTATATAATACACTCTACATGTTTCAAACTTACAACATTCATCTCTCGCTCATCTTAGTACACTTGTTCTGATACTATGTTAAGTTCATGAGAATAACTTATTCTTACAACATTGGCTTACATTTCTCCAAACCATGTACCTTAGGGGAAAGGGTGCCCATATTGCAAAGGAACCAAGGTACCGCCATGTGGAACTATGGAGTGAGGGTTGTGCAAGAATCTAGCTAGCCTTGAAAGCCCTAGGTAAGAACAGTAATGAGAGTGAATGAGAACAATGATGAGTACTCTATAAACTTGTTGCCCTAAATATTATGACATGAAAAATTAAGAATATGTATACGCGGAATGTCAAGATCGATCGCTAGTAATCACAGAGGTGGTGGGCACTTTCTGCCCTTCTTGCCCTAGCTAGCAGATAATATCATTAAAAAAAAAAATGGAAATCCCAGAGAGAAAAGAGAGATAACATGTGTCAATATCATGCTTTAATTTCACAAACAATAAGTTCGAGTCTGGCTAGGATGAGGAACCAAATTATATTAATTAAAGTGCTTCACAATATTTTCATGTTCACATACAATATCTGACCACTACTGAAATTTATGGAGGTCCCAAAATCAGTAAGTTTAATTTCTTAAGATTGAATTGAAAATATGGGTTTGAGACAGATGAACATTGCTAAAAAGCTAAGAAAGCAAACTGCCCCATGCCCTGATCCTTTTCATAAGAGCACATGACTTGGGGTCCATTGTGCAGCCTGAAAACATAAGATGCTGCATCTTAATCATGTAATGTAGGAAAACCATGAATACATGTACATATGGATTTTCAGCATATAGTCAGTAGGCCTGTAGCTTGTATATATAAGACCCCAGCTAATTTTTGTAATTAAGGATGCAAATTAGTTCACTCATAATTCGTATCCCATCACACATAGATATCAATGGCTATAATGCTAGATGGTGAACCACGACATCTGAGATTAATACTAAGTTCATGTGTGACATTAACGGTTTTATGCGAAGAATTTGTTGAGAGTATGAAATTCATATCGGGGATATAGACCTTGTATGTGCTTATAAGTAATTGAGATATTCCTCATATTGCCAATTGATTTTATGGTGAAACCTCAACTTCTTTCATAATATCAGAGCAGATTGTTCTACGTGTGAAGCCCAATGAATACACGCGCTCCGCGTAACCCGATTTGTGTTATTCACATATTAGGCTTGAAAATTTGCCACACATGAGGGGGCTTGTTGAGAGTATGAATCCCACAACGGGAAAATGAGAGACCTTGCATGTGCTTATAAGTAATTGAGCTACTTTCCATATTGCCAATTGGCTTCATGTGAGATTAATACTAATTTCATGTGTGACATTGACGGTTTTATGTGTGGAATTGACGGTAAGGACTAAAGTGAGACTCGAGTATCTTGACCATTACTACAATAAACTCTAACTAGGAATATGGTTTATTGACTATACTTTTCTTTTTCTTGGTATTATATAATTGAAATTTTGATTAACCGTATGCACTTATATGCCTTATATATATGCAAAGAGATCCCTATTTTTTGAAAAAAAATGGAGATTACGTGTGGCCTCACTTCACATCGAACTTCAATGATCCGAATTATCTATTTTGTAAGTTTCGATTCATAGATTATCATTGCAAAAATTCAATCCAATCCGAAATTATTTGCCTATTTAATTATCAAAATAAAATTTCATTGTTTTTTATACAATAAAGTATTGTTAATTTCTTTGAACCTAATCAGATGTCTTAAATATTTTTGATTTGACTAATATTTTGTAAGGATGATCTATGAGGTGCAACTTGAAAAATAAAATATTCGAATCATTAAAATTCGATATGATATGGACCCCATAACTAATCTCTATTTTAATAAAAAAATGAGGATCCCTTTCCTCTTCAAGTTGATGTTGCAGTTGTTGTTTGGACCATATGACCTATGTAGCTTCTTTGTCAATGAAAGAAACTGGGACAGCATTGTCTCATTTTCAGACTTATCATGATATACATGTATCCATAAATGTAACAATTAATTAATAAATCAAAATTTTTTTTTCCCAAAAATGTGTGTGTGAGAGAGTGCTATTTTTTTTTCTATATTTGAAGTTAACACATGGCCCAAGTCGATGTTTTTAAAATGAGAACACATACCCCAGCTAGCTAGTCCATCAACTTAACCACGTCTCTTGCATCTCAGCCAGGACATATATAAAATAGAAGATAGATTTTATTATGGAATTTACATATATATGTTTAATAATTTTATTGCACTTAATTTTGATGTGGTAGCTAGGGTTGGGATTATTAATTATTAATTTAATAATAAAATGGATTCGAAAAATCTTATTTCTGTTTGGAAGATGACGAGAACTTGGTGGTGGAGACAAATTTGGGACACCTTTAAGATTAGGGAAGAAAATTTTCATTAATTAGATGATTAATAGCTAATTGAGGGCATTAAAGTGAGCAAAACTATTTGATTAAATTATAAAAGAAAAGTCTGATAACTATTATCTAAACTACATATTAATAGAACCATCTTTGTCAACCAAAATAGAGTGAAAAAACTATTTAGTCTTCTATCACACCAAAAAAATGATGGGCAAAATTGTAATTTCATAGATTCAAAATTTATTTTTTTTTTATTTTTATGAAATCCTCATCTACAAGTGATGTTAAGATATATTTAATGTTAAAAAAAAAAAAAATTTCCCACTCACACCAACATTCTCTCTCTCACTCTCTCCTTCCTATTTTTCTTTTTAAAAAAGTATTCTTACACACAAAGTGTGAAGGCAAATACTAGTAAAAAATTAATTGAGCCACTAGACCCACCCAATTAATGAAAAAACCCCGTGGTTCTAATTGATTTTAGCTGTGAATCGTTCTCCCATCATCTGGTTTACCTTTTTTTTTTTTTTTTTTTTTTTATTAAAAAGTATTGCGTTTAAAGTGTTTTATCTTTTGGTGTAATTTTAAGTGTGATATATATAGTGAGAATATTACTGTTTGTGTAAACGCGTAATTAAGGGATAGGTAAATATTGTTAGAGTGCATCTGAATCCTTCATTTTTAATGGAAATCAAATTATCAAGTGTCTCTTTCTTTCCATAATTATGCACGTGTTCCATCTCATGATCACCATCAGTTCAGTCGCCATTGATACTGATGGGTTTAGCTGAGTGTATCAGCATTGCTAGCTAGCTAGCCAGGTGACTTGATTTATATATTTAAGAGTCCTGATTAATGATAATGTGTTTCTGTCACTCCAGCTGTTCCACGTTTCCTCGTCAATTCTCTTTTCCTTGTCCTCATATTTATGTTCTCGATTAAATCTTGGCCACCCCTTTCTGGTTCCTACTTGTATCGGTTGTAGATGAAATTATTAATTAGAGATGTGATTGTGTAAACTTAAAAGTAGAATCCTAATAGAATTTGGAGATCAAATCCTAATAGGTTTGTATTACTTGCAAGGAAAGAAAATCCATCATGAATAATATAATATAAATAAAGATACAATGACATGCCCGACCTTGATTGTGTGTTCGTGTATGGTTGTTATAAATACATGTGCAGTGACCCTGGAGTTCATTCCAATCTCGAACCGAAAGTTTAGAGCATGCCATAAAAAAAACTAAAGGTTTTCCTAAAGAAGCACACCAACCATGTTGAGAACTTTTGTTCTCCATGATGTAAATTTGTTAAACCAAACTATGTCCCAGGAAATTATGGTTCTAGCTATGATGCTTGTGAATTTTATTCAAAGCAATAATTCACGTTTTGGTCATGTACAGAATGTCGAATGTCGCTAAGATTGATTTTGTTGCTTCGGAGGTATCTGGAAGAAACTATCTCAAGGGAAATCAAGACGTGAAACTCCACCTCACTGCAAAAAGGTATTAGTGCGAAGTCTTAGGTTAAACTTTTTAAAGGGCGAACTTAAACCACATTATTATGGTTGACCAATTGTGTGGTGTAGACTATATGTCCTGCCGTTAAGTGTAAATGATAATGTTGTATGGTTTGAAAAAACTACTTTTTAAGACCGCTTTATAATATTACAAAGCGACTCTCCTTCATCTTGTATGCTTCAAAACCTAAAGACCCTCAAATCGTAAGCTTAGCTGCCCAAAGAGAATCTAATTTTGTTCTTCTCATTTAAACATTAAAGGACAGAGCAAGTAGTCTCCATGGGGCAACTAGCCATACAAGGATTTATGTACCGTCACTGATGCATGTAATAAGACCAATCGCAAATATCCACTAAAGAGCATCTTCTACAAGATTGACCTACCTGGAAGAGTAGCAAAGTTGGCAGTTTTGTTAGACCTTATATATTTAATAAACAACTAAAAACATTAACTTGAAAGAATCCATAAATTATGCTTAATTGATAAAGCACTCGAAGTCAACATGGCATGTAGGAAAGATGAACCCTCTTTGACAGAACTGTGTGAAATATGCTCAACCATGGACTTCTCCTTCAATGGAAATCATATTGGAATCATGTGGAATGATATGTTAGTTGACCAAAGTCTTCTGCACACCCAACACTCCTTTATACTCGAACTAATGGGGCATTTATATGAGTTTCTGTGTAATGTGAGCAGGGACCTTAACCTTGTATTTATATGGACTTAACCCTAATGGATCTTCACATAATAATGTCATTAGGATTCCTTGCAGTCCAAGGATAATTGATACACCAAATCTCATTTTAAATAGGATAGAATCAGGAGCCTTAATTCCCCAAGGAAATTCGAAATATATTAACTTTACTTGAGGGGTACAAGCAATCCTTAAACTAACTGTGTAGACCTATTAACCGTTGGATTATGGTCCAATGTCTAACAAGTTCAGCTAGGCGAGTTTGCCATTCAATATGAACTACAAACAACAGAAAAAGGTCAAGCACTAGCCAGCTTCTTAGTAGATTTCCCTGTAAAATCAAATATTTGGGGCGACTATTCCATAGGTGACGTGTCTACCTCTATGTCTAGGCAAAAGGAATAAGGATCGTTTGTTACACGACTTATTCATTTAACCGGCTAGCCTTGTGAATGATTTCATTTGGTTGTTATCTCCCGCTCTTGAAGGATTGGATTCGGTGGAATATCTGGGTTTAAATTTTTTGTTGTTCTTGGCTGTTTCAATCTTTCTTTTTTGGTCGAGCGAGCAAACTACCTTTCATAACCTTACTTCCCCGGCTTTCCGGAAAGGATTTCTCTTCCTTAGCTTTCACATTAAACAACTAAACCTATTCCTAAAGTGGAAGTATTTGATCCATCTCCGATAGATAATTTCTATTTTATTTTTATGCCATAATTTATTTTTAGCGCAAGATGATGTATATCTTGAGTTAATAGAGCCAACCAAAGCTTACTTAGTGTGTAAAGATTACATCTTCGTATGATACCGGGCATCTGTGAAAGCGTCTGCACTCTCCTCATTCTACTCAGAAGGAGCTCCAATTCCTATTGGTTTTGGCAGAGGCAAGAAAGAAAGAAGCTAGGCTTCAATCAAAGATGAGATTGTTTAGTCGTATATATGTATATTAACATTCTTATAATGAACTGTCCATTAATTTTTTTGATACATATAAAAGACTAATAACACCATTCGATTGAACTTAAAAAAAAAAAAAAAGTCGGTTATAGCATTTTATAGAGTTAAAAATACATCAACTAAATTAAATGGACAACACAATTTGCACAACAAATACACATATGATCCTCTTTAATTTGTAAACTAAATGATGCGTCACTAATAGAAATGAGCATGTTAATTGTTACTTAATTAATAATCCAATCGTCAACAGCCATATAATTTGGTTTACACAATTTCGTTTAGAAATTTGATCTCCTTAACATTACCCTTAAGCAAAAGAAAGAAAAAAATAAATTAAAATCATCATCAAGACATAAATATCACGCAAATCGTCAAGAATCTGCATGCATATCTAAAAATAGATCCGTACCTAATTAGGGCCAAATGTATACACGGTCACCAATGGTATTGGTTGGGTACATTCAACAAATTAGTGTCGATCGGACGGTCATAATCTAGTTCTCAAGATGAAGATTTGATGCTCATTACATGATCAATAATATTTCTTGGTTATGTGAAAATCAACCGGTGGGGACTCTAAAAATTATATGATTAGGTTGCTTTTCTAGCGACCCAGCCGATGGAGAAAAGAAAACCCTAGAGAATTAGACAACAAGGTGGGTATGGGACCCACTGATATCTGACGTGGCAAATTGGTAATATAAAGTAAGAATCCTCCGACCGTGAGCATCTGACAAAGACCATACTATATCCACCCCACAAACGCGGCTAGCTAGGCCACCACCATGGCCACCAACCCTAGTCTTTGTTGATTTACTTAGGGATAGGGTAATGCTAAAGAGGTTAAAATTTTAAATTAAATTTGTAAATTAAATGATATGTCATTAATATAAAATAAACATGTTAATCAACAAATAAGTAATAATCTAATTAGCAATCTTCACAATACTTTTGTTAATAAGAAGGTGAAATTCAAAATGGAATTGTTTTTTCGGTTGAAAAAAATGTTTATTCAAAGAAATACATTTACAAGGGAAATATAATTATGTTGTTAAAAATTTCCCTCAAAACTCTTTTCATTTTATAAAATTTATTTTTATTCTTGCAAACACCAGTGCATCAATTTCATTCATCAAAATAATATGTCAGATTGCCATTTATTTAAATCTAAGTTCTAGTTTGTTTTTAATAAACCTGTGAAACAAGTTTGCCTCTAGTCTCAAGGTTACCTGGTTAATGATTAATCATACAGAAAATTTCAAAAGAGCCTTATTAGTACATTATTTTCATAAAATAGTTGGCACAACTTATATGAATTTAAAGCCATAAAATTACGTCAAAT
Source organism: Pyrus x bretschneideri (assembly GCF_019419815.1). Lineage (NCBI taxonomy): Eukaryota > Viridiplantae > Streptophyta > Magnoliopsida > Rosales > Rosaceae > Pyrus > Pyrus x bretschneideri. The sequence goes on from NW_025999635.1 coordinate 1,785,901, forward strand.
TAATTAGATTGATGAAGAATCTACAGCTAGAATAGTACTAATTTCTGATAAATAATTTTGAACAGAATTAAATATCCTAAAGGCTTCCACAAGCATATTGAATTTTGGCAAGCTTTGTACACTTCTCATCAATTTCACTTCAAGCTTTTGGTATATGAAACATTGTGAAGAGCAAGAAGGGAAGCATATATATTGATTTGAATCTATATTAATTAGTACTGTTTGTATTTATACACTCATTTTTACCTTTGACACATCATTGTTAAATTTTGCTATGGATCTTCTTTAAATATTCATTTGATCCAATGACCAAAAATTAGAAAAATGTTAAAAAAAATGAGTATGTGGATGCCACTACCTGCAATAATACTTCAAACTCTTTTTCATACTTTTGGCAAGACGCTGTTTCTGTGCAGGCATAAGCTTTTCTTTTCTTTTTATTTATTTGTGGGATAGGCATAAGCTTGTAGCATCCCGTATATCTTGAAGAGTTTACTTTGGACGAGTAATTAGTAATACGATGCAAATTTTAAACCCTAATTAATTATAATAATCATCCAATAAAAAAGGTTTATACAGAAGGATACATTGATTCTTTCTTTTATAATAATCTACGTAAAGGTACCCAGAGAAAAAAATGATAATAATATAGTAGTATACTATACATTTCCATGCAAAAATAAAAACGCTGCAACTGCAAGGAACGGATAGGAGAAACAAAGGTACATTCGATGGTGATGCTTCCACCCAAGACACCCCAACAATCACCCACCTTTTCATTATTAATTCCATATCAATATTATATAATTGTGTACCCAATATTATATTCATATTATTAAAGTTCTACTAATTAGGGTTTCTCTCTCTCTGCATGGCCATTGGTCACTAATCTTTTTTGGTTAAGCAGCGTCATAAAGAAGCTTAAAGACTAAGAAAAATGGTTCCTCACCTTCGAACCCTAAAAATTTAATAAAACAAAAAGCAAAAGAAGTAGTGGGCGGATCGATGGGATGAGAGGAACAAAGAACAAAATAAATAAACACCCACCTCTTTATCTTTCCATCTCCAATTCTGATCTTTTTTTCCTCCCTTTCTCTCTGCAACAGCAACTATCTCTTGTGGATGTGATTCTCCAATAATATTACATCCTCTAAAAACGCACATCAAACTTTTACAAAAGAGAAAGCTAGCCATGGTTTTCTCATCCGTTCCCGTCTATCTGGATCCACCCAACTGGCAACAACAGGTAAGGGTTTAATTTCTTCAAACTTGTATTTTGTTCCTTCCATAGCTAGCTTCTTCACCAAAAAAGTTGATTTAAAGATAAATATATTCTACCCTTTTTCAATCTATATCTCTTCTCTTGAATATACCAGTTATTGATTTATTTTAACTTTTTTTTTCCTTATGATTGCATAGCAAACAAATCATCATCAACAAGGAGGTGGATGTGATCAGAATAATCCTCAGCTTCCGCAGCAGCCGTCTTCAGAACCTAGGTGTACTTCAAGAGATGGCAGCGGCAGTTTGGGCTCGATCAAACCTGGGTCCATGTCTGATCGAGCCCGGCTGGCCAAGATACCACAGCCAGAGACGGCACTGAAATGCCCTCGATGTGAATCCACAAACACAAAGTTTTGCTACTTCAACAATTACAGCCTTTCCCAGCCTCGCCACTTTTGCAAAACGTGCCGGCGCTACTGGACCAGAGGAGGAGCCTTGAGAAGCGTGCCGGTGGGAGGAGGCTGCCGGCGAAACAAAAGAAGCAAAGGGGGCAACAGCAGCAGGTCAAAATCACCAGGCGCAGCTGGTAATTCAAGCTCAAGTACGGTCAATTCTTCCAACAGCTGCAGCACTAGTGATAATATCATAGGCCGTTTGACACATCCACCACCACCACCACCACCACATCAATTGCCCTTTTTGCCCTCCTTACACCATCTTACTGATTATGGTTCCGGGGACATGATAGGGTTGAATAATTTTGGGGGTATTAATCAACCCGGTGATGTTGAATTCCAACACCATCAGTATGGTTCAGATCGGTTGAGTGCCAGACCAAATATTTTAGGCATGAATAATATGGGTATTTCTGAGCATTGGAGATCGTCACTACTTCAGCAACAATTTCCTAATTTCTTGGCTAATTTGGAACCACCACCTAGTACTACTCATGGGATGTACCAATTTGACGGTAGAGATCATCAAAATGTTGGCCAGCTTCCGATATCTAAGCCGTTAGATCATTCGGCGGGTAACGGAGTTACTACTACTCAGATGGTTAATGTGAAAATGGAACACAGTCATCAAGCACTGAATTTGTCAAGGAATTTTTTGGGAAGTCTGGGAAATGATCACCAATACTGGGGTATTAGTACTGCTGGTACTGGTGGCAATGCTTGGACTGATCTTTCTGGTTTCACATCTTCTTCTTCTACCACCCATCTCTTGTGATATTTGATCATTGTCACTTGTGTTTCATTGAATTATTACAGGTTCAAGAGAGAAATGATCAAGTACTCTCGAAGGTAATAAAATTTCAACCAATTGATCGACCAATGCTAACTTCTCAAGGGTTTTGAAGGTTCAAGTCCAAAAGTATGTGTGAGATGAAATGGGAAGGTGAAACAATCTCATCATATTTTGTCAAAAGAAGCTTAATTAGATGAAATGGTAGGATTTTAGTTTGGAATCGTTTGTTGTTTTTTATTGCTTTAGTTTTTGGGAGAGTTTATGTAGCTTAGCTATATGCTTAATTATGTTTCATGGAGACTTGGAGTCGTTTTGTATCTGACATTTTGAAGGGCCTAATTGTTATCATTCTTCAAATGAATGCTATGTGTACCAAGTTTCCTTCACTAATTTTATAAGTTTTGTTCAATCTTTACTCTTACTCATTATTAATTAATTCCAGTGAAAAGGTTGGAAAGTTATATTAGAAGATTAGTTGTCAGCTCCAACACTCCCTGTATGCAACTAAGTTTTAGTCTCAGAGTGGTGTCACTGTCCAATGCATACTTGCCACATGTGCTCAAAAAGTATACTATCAATCTGATAGAAGATTGTCACGTGATGAATTGGTAACATGAGAGAGACTATCATGTACTGGAGTTGAACGGAAGATGCAATACTATCATTTCGATTCTAGGCAATATTGCAAGCAGACATTCTTGAGTCTTGTTATCATATTATCTCAATTGTTGGGTCATTGTTGTTTGATATTTTAGGACAGGAAATAATATTCACCATATCTCCCCACTATCAACTTGATCAAGTTTCTTTTATTCATAGCATTAACTGCAGATATTTGGACAACATACTTTTGGGGATCTTTACCTCTTGCTAGTTATTGCCCTAAAGCTAGTTCATGACCTTGTTTTAAATTTTGACCAACATATATGTAGAGAGAGAGAGAGAGAGAGAGAGAGGGAGAGAGAGAGAGAGAGAGAGGATAGAAGGGTTTAGTGTAATAAGAAGATCGACGTACTTACTTGTATCTGGTGCGATGACTAAAATGATTATGCACAATGGTGGAGTTCGAAATTTTTCACTGGATGGGCTAACTTAGAGATTTAGATTTTTATAAACAAAGAAAATTGATACCATATTTTTTACTGTATCAGCTGGCTTAAGAAAATTTTCACAAGGTGAGCCAAAAACTTTTGTTATTCAAACAAATTCAAACTTGTACATGTACAAGAAGCGATGAGAAAAAAGATGTGAGAAAAAGAGATAGTTTGTGAACTGTATTATATAATTAAACCAAAAGAATTTGAATCAGTGACTAAATATATGATGGACTACATTTGAAAATTAATAAAAATTACATGTAAAATTTTGTTCGTATTGAAAGCTACCTGTGCTACAGCCCATGGTAACCCTTAATGTGGCTCCGCCCATGATTATGCAATTATAAGAAATTGTCCAAAACGAGACGTACTATTTTGTTGGATGCGGTTACAAAGAAAATACGAGAAACGCCAAATTCCCACTCAAAATCATGCATGTATAAAAGAGAGCAATGAGTCCTTGGAATTTTGTTGGAAAATGCTAACCTAAAGAGGCTCTAGGACCATACTATTATACTCATATCACTCAAAAGCATACGAAGGAACCAAAAAAGATGAAAAATTGGAGAGCCTCTTTAACACTTTGTATCAGTATCAGTTCGTCCCTTTACCAAAACAAAGTAAAACAAATAGTGATTACTATTTTTAAGAGAGTGCAATTAGCTGGGTTTGGGATTTGCTTTTACACTAACCAAGGTGAAGCAAATAAACTCCTAAAAAAAGCTACTCCATCTGTCTTTCTCACTAGAGTGCAACAGTCAAGATTGTATTTTTGGTCGGCAGGACAGTGATGTTTGAATTTTATTTGGAAAACTCACAGGTAACTTATTTTCAAATTATTTTCAAGCTTTAGTTTAGAACTTGTCTTGTTGTAATTTCATTCAATTGGTTACTTGTTGTCCATTAATTGACAGTCATTAGGCTATACACTCATTCTAGACACTATTAATGGAAGTTGGGAGATTCGAACTAAAGACTTTGGGTGCAAGAAAAAAAACTCTTAAACAACCGATGAAAATTATATCCTAGGTCTCATGCATATTAGTTGTTAGTTATTAATGGAGAGGGTATACTGTAACAACTAACAAGCTAGGAAAGGAGTATCCTCATTGTTTATAATCAATCGGAGCAAGAAGGAGATGAGAGCAGAAGAAGAAGAAAGAGAAAGAGAGAAAGGGAGAAAGACGACGGGTGCGTGGCTCGGAAATCCAAGCTTTTACTACGTAAAAATGGTGATGGCCACATCACATGTGATACAGTGGTAGGCGTGAAGATGTTCTCTCTGTTTCCATGGCAGCTTTCCCTTTTATTACGCCCTTTTCCTCTCTCTCTCTCTCTCTCTCTCTCTCTCATCAATCATATATACGGACCGACGCCTAGGCAGAAACTCAGACTTCAATCCATATATGCTTCCTAAAATTCTTGGATACAATACAAACCTCACGTTCTCCCACATGTGCTCAATCATATATATGTGTTAGATTCCTGTTCAGTTCTAGACAGAATCTCAATAGTAAATATATTACACAATTTGCAAGGATCGAACAAACATTATTCTTAGTCAGATAAAATAAGTATTAGTGTTAGATCGTCCTTCAAGATGTTTTTTCTTTAAATTTCTGTTATATTATATGTTGAATTTGGTTCGTCAAGTACATCATACACGTATGCACGTTACTGCAGATTTTTTATATGGCATTTAATGTATGTCTATAATACATAACACACTTATTAGAAGTTATCAGTGACATTATTAGATATTCTTAGAGTTGGGTCACTCACCGACTCCTAATCATATCAATATTGTCTCAACTTAATCACTTATTGCTAGATATTGAATTTTATCACAAAAAATCTCGTTGTTATTAAGAGTGAAACCATACATTTATATTGCATTTTATTTTCTCAAACCTAATGTAAAACTTATATTCATACACATCTCTTGGCGGGGATGGTATCATCGTCTTTGGTAAAGAAAAAAAACAAAATCTAATCTTATAGGCTACTGTGGAGCCAAAAATAATCAAGAAAATTATGGAGCCGATATGTGGACTTTTGGGTGAAAAAGACAAAATTACTCTCGAGGCAAACCATGATTCCTACGCGCATGCAACAAGCGATAACGGCTCAATCAAGGAAGAGTCAAAGGTGATCAAAATGATATTTATTCAAAACCCTCTCATCACTCCTCATCAAATCCTCACCCACAAAGTAACTCCCAATTATTCTATTTAAATTGGGATTGATTACCAAGTTAGTTGCAAGATATTATGTCACATAATATTTTGCAATTAACCTCATAAAACCACCATAAGTGGTCAGTCCCTATTCTCCAAATAGGGCCGGCCACACCCCTACATATAATCCCATTTTTTCTCCAAAAGCTAAGTTCATTCTCTCCCTAAAAATCCCTAAACACTTTCTCTCTAAAATTCTAACTCTGGCATAGGAGATTCTTAGGCCAAAGCCCCCCATTCATCTTGGGTGCATGAGGCTTGTGGGCGCGTGAGACTCTAGGTCTTAATCTTAGGTGTTATTTTTTTAAAAGTACATTTTCGTCAAAGGGGAAGAAGGCGGAAACTTGCATCCATAGCTACGCTTTGTAAAAAAATTCAGCTTTTGAAATCTTGATGTAATGTAAATGACTCTAAAGTTTGTTGCAAGTATTATTGTATTCATGATTGATAATAGAGAGAAATAAAGGATTTGGAAAACACGCAAATAACCTTGTTGATAAGGTAATCCTAAGAGAAGATCGAGAGCAGTTTCTTTTGCCAATTATCATGAGTCAAGAGGAATGAACCAATGCGCAGGATGACACAGAGCACAATTATTTTGTTAATAAATTGGTGATTGATTGATTGATGTCTTACTCCTTGCATTTTACTTTGATCATTACATCATCTATACAATAGAAATTTAATAAAATAAAAAAAAACTTTTAATGTAGTTTCTAACCACCAATGCTATTTGCAATCTTATTGGTTTTTAACTTTTTATCAAAGAATTTGATATTAATGTATTTGCATGTCAATTATTATATTTTTAACTTAAAATTTAAAATTTCTAGTTGCCTATGTTAATGATTTTAAATAAATTCATTATTGTGGGATTGAAAAGATTAAAAGATAAATTATACTCCTCACCTCGTTAATAAAAATTCAAACTCGATAGAAAATCATGTTTTTCCATAAAAATAAATACATATATATATATATATATAAACATATTTTATACATACATACATACATACATACATACATACATACACACATACATACACACATACATACATATAAACGTGGGCACATACATCAATATTAATTAAAAATATTATTGTACATCAATATCAATTAAAATTATTAATTGTACCATAAAACATTTGGTAGATTCTTCATACTCAAAACATGGGTTCAGTCTTCTAAACCACACAACAAAAAATTAATAATCTAAGCTTAATAACATTAGTAAAGTTTTTCGAATGCACTTGATATGGATACATTCTCAAATCAATGAAAAAAAATGTACACCTATAAGTTTAAAAGATGGATTATAAAAGAATTGAATGAATTTTACATAAAAAAAAGGATACACTTTACACTTAAAAACAATTGGTATATGTTGGAACCAAATTCGCGCGGATGGAGGCAAAACTTGGTCGGAATTCTCCATGATCTATGGCGAGGGGAGAATGGGGTTGATTGGCGGGTCTGTTTGAATCCGGATAGGGTTGCCTACATATCTGCCTACATATCTCCAGGAAAGAGAATTAAACCACTGGTGTGATGTGCAATACATTGTGAATCATCTGTGACGATTAGTCTATGACAGGGCGTAAAGGCGATGGGTTCTCTATGAACACGTGTCTATATATGCATAGATGGTGGCGTGTATACATGATGAGTCTCTGTTAGGTGTAGAGAGAATAGGTGTGTAGTAGTCTTGTAGAGAAGATAATGAATCACCGAAGGTAAATTACATCACACTGTTTAGGTTTAAGCTCAATGAATCTATTCTAACGTGATTTTCATACTTTTGTTTTTTCCTTCTACACTTTTTTGTTTGTTTTGTTTTCTTTAACTTATTCAATCCAATGATTAAGAAATTAAAATGAGATGAGTGCATAGAGAGACAAGAAATTACGAAATGACTTCACTGGTTATTGATATTATTACGTATAGAAAACAATAAACATTTTGTCCTATTGATACCATAGTTAGTAAATTCTGTATTATACACGCATGTACATATTTTTTAAAAATACTTTGGTTATCCTAGTTCGGTAAAAAATGGGTTGGATTTCAGTGTAAAGGCATTGGATATGAAGCTTGATGCTCTAGTTCGGGGAAGGAGGGGGAAGAGGGAGGATATTGAAGAGGACGGGGGAAGAGGGTGCCGGAAAGAGGGAGGGGGAGGACAAAATAATTTTTAATTTTTAAATATTTTATTGGCCCATATTGACATGTGACTTCTACTCATTGTTCACGTGAGTGTCACATCATCATTTAACAGAGGTTTTGACGGAAAATTTAACGAGTGTATAAAAATGTTCCAAATTATAACCTTAGATACCAAACTGGGACGAAAAAAACTTTGATGTATAAAATATTGAAAACTAAAAAACTTTAAAGTAGTAAACTGAACCCTAAAAAATACGTCCATCGACAGTGCATTAAGTTTTTCTTAATTAGAGATTCTTTTGTAGGTGCCGTCCTTCCTCACTGTGGGTTAATGTTTTCTCCAACGGTTCGATTTGGTACGTGGAGCCCATTAGAAACCACGTGAGTCCACTTGATTAAGAATGAAAATAGCCGTTCTCCAAGTGTTGCATGCATGGATTTGAAAAGCTGTCGCGTGAGCCAAAAGACACTAGTAGTAGAAGTTAATTACTTAAAACAACACTCCAACTTTTGGATTTTGCAACCTAATTAATTTCAATGTGTAGTTTATATATAATTTACACGACTCAGCTGAAACGTCACGCATGGATCATATCATAACCACCAATCAGTAGCTGCCACCCTGTGATAATTTACCAGAAATACTGTAAATATTCAACAAGTTATGTTAAAATACTAGGCAGTCCACATATACAACAGATGGCAAAACTTTGTTCAAGTCACCCCCACAAGAAGGTTAATTAAACTAATGACGCAGGAAGATTACAGTTCTATCTTTTCTGCTGTCATTTTACTTTTGTCCGACGCTAGCTACCATGAAACTCAGGTGAATCAATACGGTAATGCCGAAAAAAAAGAAACAAAACCAAATATTATTTTGATTTACTTTGACATTGACGAAATGAAAAGGACAATATGGGCATGCAGGCTTGAGTTGTTAAGTCGCTGACTATAAAAGGCCAGCACCAGTAGAGATTAACTAAGACACTTATTAAATTACTTTACTAATTATAGTTGTGCTTGCTTTAGTAGCAAATTAAAGATGGAATCACAAACACCAGCGCCAGCACTCCTTTCTGTCAGAGCTTCCCAGTTTGTCATTCTTGGGCTGAGGGTCCTCACCTCCATTTTTCTAGTTGTGTCACTCGCCATCCTCCTCTCCAATGTTTTGTCTGGAGATCGAGATCACAAAGTACACTTTTATGATTTCGTGCCATACCGGTATGCATGCATTTCTAGCAATTAATTTAGTTCATAGTCCAATGTATGATACAAGTTGGTATATTTTAGGGCCGGTTTGAGAATGTTTTTGTAGGAAGCAATTCTGTTTATTGGCGTTTTCGTTGAAAATGTTTTTTGAAGATAGTTGTTTTCCCATAAAACACTGGAAAATGCTTGCTATTGATAACCACTTTTAAATTTTTTTCTCCCAAGTTATCAAAACCCGTTTACGTTATCAGAAAGCCCTTTTAGCCCTTCTGAAAAGGAGAGGGATTAGTAACTACTATTGACAATCCCATTTTGAGTCTTTGACAACTTCTGTAAATTTTTCTCTCTTTATATTAGTATTTAGTTTTCAAACTAATCGTACTTTTTCTTTTCATTTGTTCTGTGATTAATTGCAGATACATGGCTGCAGCAATTGTTATTGGAATTGCATATTCACTCTTCCAAACTGCAGTTACAGTTATCCGCATAAGAAGAGAAAATCATAGGAGCATCTTACTCGACTTCTACGGTGACAAGGTACATACAACGGAAAACGCGCAGGAAATTCCAATTTAGTTGTATTGGCGCCCTTGACGATCAAATTTTTATACTTTCGTATAAAAAGTATTAATTTGTTCAACCTTTTGAAATTGTTCTGTCCTTGTATATAAATCATTAATTGCTGCCACTACTAGTGAATGGAAGCTCTTTGAATGTGATAAAAAATAAATCAAACTAACTTGTGCAGGTTATATCAAATGTAGTAGCAACTGGAGCTGTTGCAGGATTTGTTATGACCGCACAAGTACAGAAAGACTGGAGCGAGTTAGTAGGTATTGACGCTTACGACAAATATATCAAAAGGTCACATGCAGCAGATGGACTTGTCTTGCTTGCCTTCGTCTGCACTTTCATGTTATCCGTCCTCTCTTCCTATGCACTCCCGAAGAAGGTTTACTAGAATTAGATTTTGCAGCAGCATCATCAACGGCTGTCCAATATTACAAACCGTATAATTTAATATTTTAATATATAATCAAAATTATAACATTATAATTAATTATAGTACGGTTATAAATTTGCTATTTTAAAGTCTTGCCTTTTATTTTATGTTCTCCCACTTGTATGTGTAAATCATGATCGAGCTAATTAATTAAAAGTGATGTTAGTTTCTCTAAGAGTTAGCTTTCATCACATGAAAAATTTGAAGGGATAGTGGTTCGGGACGGGATCCCGAACCGAAAAGCACAAACTGATTCCCAAATTGACCTCTTTCGGGACAAGATTTTGAAAACCAAAACCGAACCGAAATTCAGTATGTTCCTGAAAAATTTTCAGTATTTCGGTATGTTTTGGGATCCCAAATCAAAGCAAAACAAAGATAGATCCCCAAATCCCCAATTTGTAAATCCCTAATTCGAGCCCTAATTCAAAAACAAGTTACCCTTAGTCCTTAAGCTTCCTCCAAATCCCCAGTCTGTAGCACTTGCACCACAAATTCCAACTCTTTAAGGGAATAGAATATGACTTACTTTTTAAATTGTTAGAACAATTGGGAACTGGAAGGCATGACAGAACCTGCATAAAGCATTACCATGTGGCTGAAAGGAGAGTCGAGAGGTGGTGAGTCGAGTGTTGGTGGCGGAACGACCAAGAGAAAGAGAGAGTTTGAGAGAGAAGATGCAACTGAGTGAAAATTGAAATCGAGAGGAGAGAGATGAAATAGCATAAATGGAAAGATGGTTAGTGGCTAGGGTTAATGAAAAATTAAGCATGAGTAACTAATAGTTATTAAGTGTATAAAAATATTTGCTTAAAATTTCAGAAGTTGAGAGTTGGCTCAGTGGTGAAGGTCCTTGATTTTCCAAGGGGAGATCAAGGGTTCGATTTCTTACGGCCTCGTTTTTGAGGTACTTATCTAAATGTCGGTTCGGTTCGGGTAAAACCAAACTGGACTGTTTGTGATAGTAGCCGAACTAAAAATGTTCAAAAATCGAAAATTTCGGGAAATTTTGGGTCGATTTTGGTTCGGGTTCGGTCAGGATAGAGATTTTTGTGAATTTTTTTCAGCCCTAGGCCCCTAGATGTGAGGATTGGTAATTTACATATATATATATATATATATATATATATCTTTATTTTGTGGTACTATTATATTTATTAATGGATAATGCTAGTAATGCCAAATTTGTAAACCAAATGATATGTTATCAGTAGGAAATAAGAACGTTAATCAACACTATAATCTAAGTGTAATGCTGGGGGGAAACCAAACTTTTAAACCAAATGATTTAAAATTTTGGTCTCTCTAGCATTTGGTTTAAAATTTTGATCCCCCTAACATTTGGTTTACAAAATGTAGTTTAGAAATTTGATCTCTCTAACATTACTCTTTATTAATTTGTAAGTCAGCAATTAATTTAATCCAAAAGACAAAGGTCGAAGAACTTTGACATTCTTTTGTATTATTTATAATTTTGAATTAATCTAAATGGAAATTTTATTAGCACTAAAAAACAAAAAAAATTGTTGTGCACTCTCTGTGTTATACAAAAGGGAAGTGATTTTCGACTAATTCTATTTTCTCCATGTGCACTCCTAAATCAAATGAGAATTAAAAGACAAAAGTAAGAAAACACGAGTGCAGGAAAAAAAAAAAAAAAAAAAAAGCCTAAAAATCACTACCCTTATATAAACACAAAGAAGGAAAAAAAAAAAAAAATTGAAAGTCTTGGGTCCGCTAATATGGTAGATGAGTAGCAGCTCCTAATTCTTTATGCTATATTGGGGAACAAATTAAACTCATGATTTGTCTTAAAACAGAAACGATTGCAATGCAGACACAGGGGCCTAATCAATCTGTCTTGTTTCTAAAAATTAAAAGTGTATTTCATCTATGGCCAAGAAATCGGAACAAACTTTGGTTCCAAAGGCCAGGACCCGGCACGCAGACACAGAGACCTTGATGGTGCTGAGGGAGCAACGATGGGAACATTAATGCTTTCCTCCAAAGCTGCCCGGATTATTACTCTTGTATTCAGGGTCCTGACCCTCGTCATACTGGTTACGTCTTTCATGCTCCTTGCCACCATTACTCAGGAAGTATACAAGCTCAACATTCACAGAGAGGTTCAGGGAACTTGGACGATGCGCTGTTATCATGTAGTTCCTTATCGGTATGTTTGGAGTACTCTTTTATTCAATCACCTTTATCTTTCATGATGAGCAACTTATAATATCATGCATACATTATTCTTAACGGGAAGCCATTTTTGCACATTATTCTTCACATTTTGCACACCTCTCTTAATTCTGAACATTGATTCTCTTTAAATTTGTTCAATTTAATAGCTAAAAAAACGAAGAAGTATGCAGAGATCATATCCCTTCCTAATTTCATAGACAAAACTAATCAGTTTTAATTTATTAATTGCAGACACACGGGTGCAACGGTTGTAATTGCAGACAAAACTAGAGGCCAATTATAATAAGCTCAGTAGGTTAGATGGAAGCGACGTAGCATTTTATTAGATGTTTATGCCGCACACGCATAACTTCTTAGTCCTGCGGCTCGTGCTCTACTCCGTCTTGTGCAACTACTGGGGAGGAAAGTATAGACAGTTATATTTTTTTCAATATAGAATGTGTAACCTATCTCATCGTTTTTCGGTAGCATACAGTATTTGACATGATGACGAGTTTATGCTGCCCTAACATAGGACCTATGATATGTGTTTTCTAATTCCGCATCAATTTTCAGATACAAAATATTTAATAGAACGGATATATAGTGATCCTTCTGTTCTGAATTATATGAAGCTGTGGCCATTCAAGGTCACTGAAGGTCCTGCTGAGAAGCTCATGTTTGTGGTTACACATGAAGGTCAATAAGAAACAGTTTCTTCCTGAAGAAATATCATCCATGGTTATGGGAAAGATGCGGGAGATTGCTGAGGTCTCGACTCAACTGTGGAGTGCTGTGATCAAAGTTTCTGCTTACTTCACTGACTCGCAGCGTCAGGCTACAAAAGATGCTGATACCACGGTTGGCCTAAATGTCATCCGATCATCAAAGAACCAACTGTTTGGACTTGACAAGAAGGCCGGCTGGTATAGCAAGAGAAACGTCATGATTTTTTATTTTGGTGGTGGTACTTTAGATGTGTCTCTACTTACTATAGGGAATGGGGTGTTTGAAGTGAAGGCCACCGCTGAAGACACTCACCCTTGGAGGTGAAGATATTGATAATATAATGGTGATTTACTCTGATGAGGAGTTTACGAGGAAGCATGGTTTGGCATCAGTGGAAACTCGAGAGCACTTGAGAGGTTAAAAAATGCTTGTGAGAAGGCAAAGAGGAGACTCATTTACGTCTTTTGTAGAAGATGAAATTGATTGTTTGTATCAAGCTATGGATTTCTATATAAATATCACCCGTGCCAAATTTTAACGACTGAACATGGATATCTTGAAGAGTATAGATCCTGTGGAGAAGTGTTTGAGGGATGCTAAAATGGACATAACCAGTGTCCATGACGTTGTTGTTTCTGGTGGCTCTTCTAGAATTCCCAAATGCAGCAGCTTTTACAGGAGGTTTTCAAGGGAAAGGAGCTTTTCAAGGGCATCAATCCAGATGAAGCGGTGGCCTATAGTGCCGGTGTTCATGCCGCTGTCTTGTGTGGGAATGGAACTGGGAAGCTTCAAGACTTCACTCTATTGGATGCCACCCCTTTAACATTTGGGGTGGAGACTTTAGGAGAACATTTCATGGGAGTTGTTATTCCAAGAAGCATGAGAGTTCCCATGGAGAAGAAGACGACTTTAGTTACTATCTGTGATAACCAACGTACCATCACCTTCCCCACTTATGAGGGCGAGAGCAAAACAACTTTGATAATAACTACTTGGATGAATTTAAACTCCATGACATTCCTCCAGCCCCCAAGGATGTTCCTAAACTTGACGTTTGCTTTGAAATTGATGCAAATGGTGTCCTGGCTGTCTCTGCTTTGGACACGCCCACTGGCCAAAAAAGAAACTAAGGGATTACAATCAATAGTGACAGAAGAACTTTTGAAGGAATTGAGAAGCTGAGGTGAGAAATGATAACTTGTGTTATACTAGGGCGGAAGTATCAGATAGTTTCTAACCAATTTGAAAGTTACTAATGCCAGGTGAGCCGAAGCCTCTATCATCCGCAGGTTGTATTGCTTTGAGCTGAATCAAAATTGGAGGAAGGAGGCCGTTGATAGGAAAATGTTTGCTAACTGGTCGTGCTTTATGACATTGATATGATATGCTGGTTATTTTGACAGAGATAAAATTGTTCTTTCTGTCCTGTTTGCTCCAACTCATGAAAATGCTCGTTCCTTTATAAGATCTGCATTACTCTTTTTTAATATGTTGTAATTCAAACTCCAAGTTGTTTGTTTCAAACTCCATGTTGTAATTCTTCTGAGCCATGGCAATGGCCTTGGCCAGTGTGCAGAGGAACCCTTTGGCGTGGCTCAAATCTAAGGTGACATTGACGGCTGAGTGTAAGGGATTGATTGGAGGAACGGCTTTGTGGAGGATGAACAGGATTCAGAGAGAGAGCGAGAGAGAGATGCATAGTTTTCGGTAATGACACTTGTGCACAATTAGAAAAGGTGTAATACACTTTAGCCACTGTGCTAGAGTGACTGAAAGGCGTATAGTGACAGAATTCGGAATAGTTACAAGTTACAACACCATTTCCTTGTTACATTTCCTTATCGGTCTTTTTTTTCAAACCTTGCATCAATATTCTTCAGATGCGAAAAAGTTAATTAGTACGAGTTTCAGGGATGAATGTGTTCAAAATGATATGAAGCATTGGCAATTCAAGGTCTCCTTCTAATAAGCCAATAGCCGTTGTCAACCACAACGGTGTAGAGAAGCAATTTCTTGCTGAAGAAAATTTATCTACGGTTCTTGTAAAAATGCAGGATATTGCTGAGGCCTACCTTGGTTCAACTGTGAAAAACTCAGTTATAACAGCGACAGGCTACAAAAAAGGCAGGTGCCTCTGCTGGCCTAAATGTAATGCGTAATCATCAGTGAGCCGACTGCTGCAGCGATTGCTTATGGACTTGGCAAGAAGTCTGGCTGGTATATATAGGAAAAGAAATGTGATGATATTTGAATTGGGTTGTGGTACTTTGGCCGTTTCACTACTAACCATAGTGTATAGCGTTTGTGAAGTAAAGGTCACTGCTGGAGACATACTCATCTCCGATGTGAAGGCTTTGATAAGAAAATAGTGAATAATTGTGCTGAACACACAAAAGGAAATATAAAGTCGACATTAGTGGAAAATGCATGTGGGAAGGCAAAGAGGAGGCTTTGATATATGCTTGAGACTGACATTGACATTGTTGGAGGGGAAGGAGCTGTGGAAGGGCATTTATCCAGATGAAGCTGTGGCATATGGTTCAGCTGTTCAAGCTGCCATGTTGAGTGAGAAAAATGAAAATGGGAAGCTTCAAGACTTCGCACTCTTGGATGTCATCCCTCTATTACTTGGGATGGAGACAACTCAGACAAGGTGGGAAAGTGGTTCTGACGATAAACATTTCATGCTAGTTGTGATCCCAAGAAACACCAGAGTTCCGATAAAAGAGAACGTTACTTTGTTTACTTCGGTTGACAACCAAGCTGTGGCCAGATTTTCAATTTATGAGGGCGAGAGTTCATCAACCTTAAATAATTACCATTTTGGGTGGATTTCACATCCATGACATTCCTCCTGCTCCTGCCAGGGCTGCTAAATTCAAACTTTGCTTTGATATTGATGAAAATGGTATCCTGAGTGTCTCTGCGGAGGACATGTCCACCGACCAAAAGAAGGTGATTACTTTCAACCGCGACAGAAGAACTTGTGAGGGAATTGAGACATTGATACAAAAGTCGGTTGACTGCTGTAAGAAACGTTCATTTCTAATTTCCCCATCATGCTTCAGACTGAATAGACATTGGATTACAGGGGAAGCGTATTTTCTATGGTCGAGCTTAGCACTTATGCTCTGGTGATCTCATCCAACCTCTCTGTTATTCCGTTATGATAGAGCCGTTGGAACAATAACAGAAAGTATGAGAATAATAAAATAATTTTAATAATGATAATCATGATGAAATCACAACGCTAATTTTTTTTTTTTTTTTTTTTTTTTGAACCACAACGCTAATTGTGAACAAGATTATTGTAAACAACTAGAGAGAAAGTAAGAATGACTACAAACTTGGAGATTGAGGCTTGCGCAAATGCAATGTCTTAAAGACAAAATTTCGCTCGTGCTTGTAGTTCAGTAGGCGTCCAGCTCCTAGAATTCAAGAATCTATAATACGAGTCGAAGCACTGCAATTTTCGGACTCTCAAGACACGACTGGAATTTGACAAAGAAAGAATGAGAAAAACAGAATTGGGAAACTACTTCTCTTGATGCATATCTCACTGCTATACTGACTTGGGTTAAGAATTTTTCATTCTAACAAGAGCTTCTCATCCATCCTCCTGATTTCAACTTGGGAATTGCAACTTCATGCTATGTTGTTTGTGTAACATATGAACTAGTAAATATACATGTGACTGGGCATAAAACCACAGTTGTTCTATCATTTCTCAACTGGTAGGTTATAATGTTCCTCTGCACGCTCCGGTAAAGCTTATTTTTCTGTCTACCAATTTTCCAAAGCTGCTTTAAACAGTCATCGAATAAGAAGAATTCTCGGAGGAGTACGTAGCTACTGAGATCTGTGCTAGGTTTCTATGTGCAACACTGCAAGTCCACTTCCACTTTCTGTATGTGTAACTAATTTGCCGTTTTGTTTTCTGTTCATAGTTCAGTACACAAATAAATATTAAACTCTGTATACTAGCTATCATCTGTCGCAGTTTTGTAGAACTAAATAAAGTTTTCTCATATAAAAAAGAAGGTAAAGTTATAAGGTAGTAAAGGTAGTAAAGAAGGTAAAGTTGGAAATGTAGTAAATTGAAGAATTACGAGTGTACTTGTAATTCTTTGAAGAATCAATAGTCTGGAATCCATCAGATTTGAGGGAAATCCTGAAGGTTGTGTTTGATTAATTGATTTAAAGATGATTACAATGGAAGCAGCTAATGGCTTAAATAATCTAATTACCACTCCTAGGACAACTCAAGGTATGAGGTAATTAAGTGAAAGTCTAACGACCTTAATTAGACGACAAACGAAAAGTTCAATTTTTATTACAAAACTTAAAACATAATTTTGAACTGCGACGTTCTTTTCTTTCCAAAACGGTATCATGCACCCAAATTGGAGCTCATATGCCAAAATTGCAAATTCCCGCTACGTCTCTTTGTCTTCCATCGGTCCATTTTCTCTTCAATCCACTCGATCATTTGTTCTACATCATAAAGCTATAAGGTAGTAAAGAAAGAAAGAAGGTAAAGGTAGTAAGAGTAATGCACACTTACATATTTGTACCATCTTCCTAATAGAGGAAGGGATCACCTATCTATTAGAGAGATGATACAAATGTGGTATGAAAAATATGATAAGAGTAACATCCTTTACATAGTAAGGGTAGTAAAGTTGGAAAGGCATTGCACGCCAAAAGGTTTCAAAATTTGTGCTTTGGTTGATATACTTTAACTTTTTAATGTGCTTGTAATACGGGGTGGTACATCACATGTCATTATTTATGTGGAGACACTAAAAATAAAATGTCTTTCCACATATATGATGATGTGGTGTATAACCCTGTATTTCGGGCACACTAAAAATTAATTTGGCATAAACAGCCAACAGAAAATAAAATTTGGGGACATATTGGATTCCAAGGTTTTTTGCACAAGAAGTTAGATAAGCAAAACATAAATGATTGTTCGTTCCCAAGCAGAACATAAATGAAGAAGATTACTTAATGAAGAAGATTACAACTTACTATTCATTGCTTCTTTATATTTGGAACTTAATGAACAAAAAGTGTCCAAAAGAAAAAGGATAATGAACCAAAAAGTGTCCAAAAGAAAAAGGATAACCTCTCAGACCGCTCTATGTTCCCCATAATATCTTCTACTTTCAAGCATATATATTATCTTGATCTTCTTTCTCTGCTTCCATTCATTTCTCTTCTTAGTACTATTCTTCTTCCAGTTTCTCAACTTAGAATGGCGGGAAAAGACGAAGCTGCAGGTCATGCAATCGGGATCGACCTGGGGACAACCTACTCGTGTGTGGCGGTGTGGCGGTATGATCATGTAGAAATCATAGTGAACGATCAGGGCAACAGGACGACTCCATCTTATGTTGCTTTCACCAATACTGAGCGATTGATAGGTGATGGTGCATTCAACCAGGTCATAAAAAACCCAACCAACACCATCTTCGGTATGTTCATCTCTTCCTGTATGTATCCATCTACATATATACCATTTTCCCATTAATTTATTTTTCAAATTAGTTTTTCTTTTTCTCTGAGTATTTATAACAGTATTTGAAGTTATAAAATGTGGGGTGTTGATGATAAGTTATAATTTAGATAATGATTTTGATGATAATTAAAAAGGTGTAGTACATTTACGGTAGAGTGAAAGAATTTGGGATGGTTACAACACCGTTTGTTGAACAATATGCTTTTATTTCAATCATATGACCTATTTCTTTGTTAGTTTTGGTTGTGTTTCTAATTCTGTCCTCAATTTGCAGACGCGAAAAGGATAATCGGTAGGAGGTTCACAGATGAATGTGTTCAAAACGATATAAAGCATTGGCCTTTTAAGGTCATTGGAGGTCCTTCTGACAAGCCAATGATTGTCGTCGCATACAAGGGTGTAGAGAAACAATTTGCTGCTGAAGAAATCTCATCTATGATTCTTGTGAAAATGCGGGAGATTGCTGAGGCTTACCTTGGTTCAACTGTGAAAAATTCAGTTATCACAGTCCCTGCTTACTTTACCGACTCACAGCGACAGGCTACGAAAGAGGCAGGTGCTAGTGCTGGCCTAAATGTGATGCGCATCATCAATGAGCCAACTGCTGCAGCCATTGCTTATGGGCTTGACTGGAAGGCCGGTTGGTATAGCAAGAGAAATGTGATGATATTTGATTTGGGGGGGGGAACCTTGGATGTTTCGCTACTTACCATAGCTGACAGTGTCTTTGAAGTGAAGGCCACCGCTGGAGACACTCATCTTGGAGGTGAAGATTTCGATAACAGAATGGTCAACCACTGTGCTGAGCAATTCAAGAGGAAGTATAACGTGGACGTTGGTGGAAACTTCAAGGCTCTTAGGAGGTTAAAAAATGCATGTGAGAAGGCAAAGAGGAGGCTTTCATTTATGTCCGAGACTGACATTGACATTGACTGTTTGCATCAGGGTGTTGATTTTTGTTTAACTATTACCCGTGCTAAATTTGAGCAACTCAACATGGATTTCTTCAGCAAGTGCATGGAGCCTGTGAAGAAGTGTCTGGAAGATGCTAACATGGACATAAGCAGCGTCCATGATGTTGTTCTTGCTGGTGGCTCTTCTAGAATTCCCAAGGTGCAGCAGCTTTTGCAGGACGTTTTCAAGGGAAAGGAGCTTTGCAAGGGCATCAATCCGGATGAGGCAGTGGCCTATGGTGCCGCTGTTCAAGCTACTGTCTTGAGTGGTGGCAATCTAACTGGAAAGCTTGGGGACTTCGCACTGGTGGATGTCACCCCTCTCTCACTTGGGGTGGAGGCTTATTGTGAACTTCAAGAAGATATCATGATGTCAGTTGTGATTCCAAGAAACACTAGAATACCTGTCAAAATAATCAAAAAAGGTTTTTCTACGCGCTTTGACAACCAACAGAATGTTAGGTGTCCCGTTTATGAGGGTGAGAGTAGAATGGCAAGAGATAATAACCATTTGGGAGAATTTGAACTCAATGACATTCCTCCAGCTCCCAGGCATGTTCCTAAATTTGATGTTTGCTTTGAGATTGATGAAAATGGCATCCTGCATGTCTCTGCTGAGGATACGTCCACCGGCCAAAAGAAGGGTCTCACATTCAACTGTGACAGAAGAACTTGTGAAGGAATCGAGGCAGTGATTTAAAAGTCAGTTGACTTTAATTAGGACTGGTCTTTACTTGAATTATGGCTAAATCAGACATGAATAGAACATTGGATTCCAGGGGAAACATAATTTCTATGACGATGTTCTCTATTTACTCCATACGCGCACTCACATTGAGCTCTGTTAATGCGTTATTTCTCATCATCATTCATCCTCCTGACTCTTACATATAAAACTGGATGAACCTTTAACAAACAATGAACCAATAAATCTCGACACTGATTGCATTCCGCTGGGGGACATCCAGCTGCTAAAAATAAACATTTTTAAGCCTACCTGCATTCCGATCGGTTGTTCTTCTTTGAGTTTTCACGCTGAGAATGTCAAGAAGAAGAAGAATTCTCCCAATCTTCCAAAGCTGCCTTACGAAGTCATCTAAGCTGAAGAATTCTCGGACGAGTACTTTATTTAGCTACCGAGATCTGTGCTAGGTTTCTATGTGCAAGTCCATTTCCACTCTCAATACGTGCAACTAATTTGCCGTTTTGTTTCCTGTTCATAGCTCAGTACACAGATAAATGCTGAGTTTAATTTAAATATAAAGTTGTAAAGTTATCTCAGAAAAAATATAACAAAGAAGGTAAAGTTAAAAGGTAGTAAAGGTCAAGTTAAAAAGTAATAAACGTGGATTAATTGTAACGGTTTAAATATGATATAAAAAATTTGTATTATTTATAAATGTTTGTTAATTATAAATTCAAAATTAGGATATAAAAAATAATAATAAAATTTTTTAAAAAACGTATAAGAAAAGATTAAAATTTCTCCTTTTTTACCTTTTGTTGACCGGTATCACCATTCTCTTTTTTACCTTTGCGAAGCCACAATTTCTATCCCAATATGCGGCTTGAACAACCTGGACGCACCCGGGCCTCGCAGAACGTGGTGGGCAACGTCAACTTATCAATCGAAGGGACCTCCGATGTCTGTAACGGCGCGGCGAGACGGACAGGGGTTCAGGCGGTCGAAAGAGAATCGTGCGGAATGGGTGGAGGGGGCGACGTTGAGGCGCCCGAGGAGGAGCGAAGGCGGAATCCGGCCGGTTACGCCGTTGATGGCGAAGTCTGAAGATTGAAGGTGTGAATCCATATCGAATAGGTCGCCTGCAAAAAAAAATTCTGTGTTTTTTTTCTTTCCATTTATTTTTTTTCCTTGGGGGAGAGGAGTAGAGCGGAGAACTACTCGTGTGAGGGAGTGGGTTGTGGTTTTGGTGGTGAAGGGAGGGCGGACGGCCGGAGGGCTGAAGGAGGGTGACGATGAATCGAACTGGAGAACTCATTGCCGCCCCTTTTATTCTGGGTTTTTTCTCTTTCAAAATTTTATTTTCTTCTCAGGAGAGAGTAGGAGAGTAGATAACCACCCGTGTGGGGGAGTGGGTTGTGGTTTTGGTGGTGAAGGGAGGGGGGGGACAGACGGAGGGCCGAAGGAGGTAGGGGATGAATTGCATAAATTGCTCAACAAAGCAGATGAAGTTCTGCGATTGTTTTTGTTTTTATTTTTTTTAAGTTCTAAAATAAAAATACTTTTAATTACTTAAATGGATTTTTTCAACTTTTTTTTTGTGGGCCTTATAACTGTTATATCAACATTTAATAGAAAAATTAATGGAAAAGTTGACGAAAGTTTGACATTGTAAATTAATTGTAAGTTAATGTATGACATTGTAATATTTAAAAATTTTGATATGCGATTGTGATGCGATCCATAATTGAGATAATTGTTTGTAATTTACCTTATTTCTAATTTTGAATGAATCTAAACCAAAATTTTGTTGGCACTCTATAAAAAAAAATTATCGTGTATTAGGAAGGAAAGTGATTTTTGACTAGTTTTATTTTCTTCATGGACACTCCTAAATCAAATAAGAATCAAGAGACAAAAGTATAAAAATACGAGAGCAGGAAAAAAAAAAAAAATCAAAACAAGAACCTAAAAATCACTACCCTTATATAAACACAAAGAAAAAAAAAAGTTGAAAGTCATGGGTCCGCTAATATGGTACATGAGTAGCAGCTCCTAATTCTTTATGCTATTTTGGGGAACAAATTAAACTCATGATTTCTCTTAAAACAGAAACGATGGCAATGCAGACACAGGGTCCTAATCAATCTGTCTTGTTTCTAAAAATTAAAAGTGTATTTCATCTATGGACAAGAAATCGGAACAAACTTTGGTTCCAAAGGCCAGGACCCGGCACGCAGACACAGAGACCTTGATGGTGCTGAGGAAGCAAAGATGGGAACATTAATGCTTCCTCCAAAACTGCCCGGATTATTACTATTGTATTGAGGGTCCTGATCCTTGTCATACTGGTTACGTCTTTCGTGCTCCTTGCCACCATTACTCAGGAAGTAAACAAGCTCAGGCTACAAAAAAAGCAGGTGCCTCTGCTGGCCTAAATGTAATGCGTAATCATCAGTGAGCCGACTGCTGCAGCGATTGCTTATGGACTTGGCAAGAAGTCTGGCTGGTATATATAGGAAAAGAAATGTGATGATATTTAAATTGGGTTGTGGTACTTTGGCCGTTTCACTACTAACCATAGTGTATAGCGTTTGTGAAGTAAAGGTCACTGCTTTAGACATACTCATCTCCGATGTGAAGGCTTTGATAAGAAAATAGTGAATAATTGTGCTGAACAAACAAAAGGAAATATAAAGTCGACATTAGTGGAAAATGCTTGTGGGAAGGCAAAGAGGAGGCTTTGATATATGCTTGAGACTGACATTGACATTGTTGGAGGGGAAGAAGCTGTGGAAGGGCATTTATCCAGATGAAGCTGTGGCGTATGGTTCAGCTGTTCAAGCTGCCATGTTGAGTGAGAATAATTAAAATGGGAAGCTTCAAGACTTTCCACTCTTGGATGTCATCCCTCTATTACTTGGGGTGGAGACAACTCAGACAAGGTGGGAAACTGGTTCTGACGATAAACATTTCATGCTAGTTGTGATCCCAAGAAACACCAGAGTTCCGATAAAAGAGAACGTTACTTTGTTTACTTCGGTTGACAACCAAGCTGTGGCCAGATTTTCAATTTATGAGGGCGAGAGTTCATCAACCTTAAATAATTACTTTTTTGGGTGGATTTCACATCCATGACATTCCTCCTGCTCCTGCCAGAGCTACTAAATTCAAACTTTGCTTTGATATTGATGAAAATGGTGTCCCTGAGTGTCTCTGCGGAGGACATGTCCACCGGCCAAAAGAAGGTGATTACATTCAACTGTGACAGAATAGCTTGTGTAAGAAAAGTTCATTTCTAATTTTTTCTATGGTCGAGCTTCTTACTCATGCTCTGGTGATCTCATCCAACCTCTCTGTTACTCCGTTATGACAGAGCCGTCGGAACAATAACAGAAAGTATGAGAATAATAAAATAATTCTAATGATGATAATCATAAAGAAATCACAATGCTAATTGTGTACAAGATTAATGTAAACAACTAAAAAGAAAGTAATAATGACTACAAACTTGGAGATTGAGGCTTGCACAAATGCGATGCCCTAAAGACAAAATTTCGCTCTTGTGCTTGTAGTTCAGTAGGCATCCGTCTCCTAGGATTCAAAAATCTATAATACGAAGTCGAAGCACTGCAATTTTTAGACTCTCAAGACACGATTGGAATTTGGCAAAGAAAGAATGAGAAAAACAGAATCCGGAAACTCCTCCTGATGCATATCTCACAGCTATACCGACTTGGGTTTATATAAAACTAAGACACTGATTGACGAAGAGATGAAAACATACATCTATTAGACGACACCATTTACTAAGGAAATGCACTTATCTGTGTAGAGTAATCTTTTCAATTTGAAAAGGTCCATACACAATGTATTGCCACTTTGTATAAGACGGCACCAATTGGATAACATATCCATTTGATACAAACGGTTAAGAATTTTTCATTAGAAAAAGAGCTTCTCATCCATCCTCCTGATTTCAACTTGGAAATTGCAACTTCATGCTATGTTGTTTGTGTAACATATGAACTAGTAAATATATATGTGACTGGGCATAAAACCACAGTTGTTCTACCATTTCTCAGCTGGCAGGTGATAATGTTCCTCTGCACGCTCCGATAAAGCTTATTTTTCTGTCTACCAATTTTCCAAAGCTGCTTTAAAAAGTCATCGAATCAGAAGAATTCTCGGAGGAGTACGTAACTACTGAGAGCTGTGCTAGGTTTCTATGTGCAACAGTGCAAGTCCACTTCCGCTTTCTGTATGTGTAACTAATTTGCCGTTTTGTTTTCTGTTCATAGTTCAGTACACAAATAAATGTTAAACTCTGGATACTAGCTATCATTTGTCGCAGTTTTGTAGAACTAAATAAAGTTGTAAAGTTTTCTCATATGAAAAGAAGGTAAAGTTATAAGGTAGCAAAGGTAGTAAAGAAGGTAAAGTTGTAAATGTAGTAAAGACAAAGTGACGTAACACGAAGTTGAAGAAATACAAGTGTAATTCTTTGAAGAATCAATAGTCTGGAATCCACCAAATTGAATAGAAATACTAAGGGCCTGTTTGGTATTCTACTTGAATCTAACTTTTTTAACTCAAAAACAATTTTCAAGTTTTAGGTCTTAAAAACTTGTTTGGTATAACTATTTAAAAAAACTGAATTCAAAACTAACTCAAAAATATAATCTATTATCTAAAAACATAAAAAATGAGTTTTTAGAATTTTTAAATTTAAACTTACTCCTTTCTTTTCACTCCCTCCTCCCCACATTCCAAATCTATCTCTCTCTTTTCTTTTTTCTCCTCTTTTCTTTTTTTCACCTTTTTCGTCTCTCTTCCAATCTGCTGTTTTCATTCTCTCAATTCTTTCTCCCACTCTTCTTTCTCTTTATCTCATCTGATCCTCTCTCTTCTTTCCCTTTCCTTCAATCATCTCTTACTTTCTTTCCTCCTCTCTCATCTTTCTCCCTCTCATAATACTCCCTCTTTTTAGATCTCTTTTGTCTAGTTTAAGTCGTAAGATTTTTAATGTGCTTGTATTACGGGGGTGGTACACCACGTCATTATATATGTGGAGACATTTGAAAAATAAAATGTCTCTCCACATAAATGATAACATGTAATGTACCACCCTGCATTTCGGACACATTGAAATATTTCCCATTAATTTGGCATAAACAGCCAACAGAAAATAAAATTTGGGAACATATTGGATTCCAAGGTTTTTTGCACAAGAAGTTAGACAAGCAAAACATAAATGATTGTTCGTTCCCAAGCATAACATAAATGAAGAAGATTACTTAATGAAGAAGATTACAAGATTACTTAATGAAGAAGGTTACAACTTACTATACATGGCTTCTTTATATTTGGAACTTAATGAACCAAAAGTGTCCAAAGAAAAAGAATAACCTCTCAGGCCGCTCTATGTTCCCCATAATATCTTCTACCTTCAAGCACATAGATTATCTTGATCTTCTTACTCTGCTGCCTAAGAGAAGGGGGTGGACTAAGCGGCACAATGAGCTAACAATAATGTGGTTCAAATTCATTTTTTATGAGAATCAAACCCAAAACCTCTCACGCCAAATTTGTATTAAGCACTTCAAATTCAAATTTTGTGCTTTGGCATTGATGAACCTTAATTTGGCATAAACAACGAACTAAATATAAATTGTTGCTTCCTGCACAACTATTTAGACAGAAAAAAGATAAATGATTCCACATTTCCCAAGTATAAATTAATTCCCCAGCCAAATTCATCTCCCTATTACTCTCTCTGCAACAGTTTTTCTTCTGCTTTATACTTACTGTACATTGCTTCTTTAAATTTGGAACTTAATAAAGAAGATTACTTCATGAAGAAGATTACAACTTACTGTACATTGCTTCTTAATTTAAATTTGGAAATTAATGAACCCAAAGTGTACCCAAAAGAAAGAGAATAAAGAATCAAAAGTGTCCTATGTTCCCCATAATATCTTCTATTTTCAAGCACATAATATTCTCTTTTATCTTCTTTCTCTGCTACCATTCAATTCTCTTCTTTAGTACCATTCTTCTTCCAGTTTCTTAGCTTAGAATGGCGGGAAAAGACAAAGCTGAAGGTCATGCAATCGGGATCGACCTGGGGACAACCTACTCGTGTGTGGCCGTGTGGCAGTATGATCATGTAGAAATCATAGTGAACGATCAGGGTTACAGGACAACTCCATCTCACGTTGCCTTCACTGATGCCGAAATACTGGTTGGTGATGCTGCATTTAACCAACTCATCAGAAACCCTTCCAACTCCATCTTTGGTAAGGTTCTTCCCACTCGTACTTTCCAAATTGATAATCAGCTTTTCTAAAACGATAATTACACATATTGTGTTATTTTAATAAAAGAGGCTGCAAGATTTGTCTTAATTTTGTTATGGTGATCTTAATGAGAGGCTTAAGATTGATGCTTAAGAAGTCATAGTCGAACTACAATGATAGTATTAATGTTTGCACCAGTTTTCTGATTCAAATTATTGTTATTCTATACAATTTTTTTTCACAATTTTTTATTATTATTTTAATTTGTTAGATTAATTGTTTTCTAATTGTGGCACCAATTTTTAGATGCAAAGCGGTTAATTGGTAGAAGATTTAGTGACGCATGTGTTCAAGATGATATTAAGTTGTGGCCTTTCAAGGTCATTGAAGGTCCTCATGATAAGCCTACGATTGTGGTCACTCACAAGGGCCAAGAGAAGCAGTTTTCTGCTGAAGAAATCTCATCCATGCTTTTGGGAAAGATGCGAGAGATTGCTGAGGCCTTCCTCGGCTCAACTGTTAAGAATGCGGTCATCACAGTCCCTGCTTACTTCAGTGACTCACAGCGTCAGGCTACAAAAAATGCAGCTATCAGTGCCGGCCTAAAGGTGTCGCGTATCATCAATGAACCAACTGCTGCAGCCATTGCTTATGGCCTTGACAAGAAGGCTGGCTGGTACAGCAAGAGAAATGTTATGATGTTTGATTTCGGTGGCGGTACTTTAGATGTGTCACTAGTTACCATTAGTTGCGGCGTGTTTGATGTGAAAGCCACTGCTGGGGATACTCACCTTGGAGGTGAAGACCTAGATAACAGAATGGTGAAGTACTGTGTCGAGCAATTCAAGAGGAAGGATAATTTAGACGTGACTGGAAACTCCAAAGCACTAAGGAGGTTAAAAAATAGTTGTGAGAAAGCAAAGAGGAGACTTTCATTTACGTCTTCAACAGACATTGAAATTGACTGTTTGCATGAAGGTAGTGATTTTTATACTACTATTACTCGGGCAAAATTTGAAGAACTCAACAGGGATTTCTTTATCAAGTGTATGGAACCGGTGAACAAGTGTTTGGAGGATGCTAAAATGGACGTAAGCAGCATCCACGATGTTGTTCTTGTTGGTGGCTCTTCGAGAATTCCTAAGGTGCAAGAACTCTTACAAAATGTCTTCAAGGGTAAGGAGCTTTGCAAAGGCATTAATCCGGATGAGGCAGTGGCTTACGGTGCTGCTGCTCAGGCTGCAGTCCTGAATAGGAAGGGAAATGAAAAGATTCAAGACCTCACTTTGTTGGATGTCACGCCGCTATCACTCGGGGTGGAGACTGGGCGTGAACGGGACATGACTGTTGTGATACCAAGAAACACTAAAATGCCCGTCAAGAGGAATTATACTGTTACCACTCGGCATGACAACCAAGCAGTTGTTAGATTTGCGGTTTATGAGGGCGAGAGTACAACAACAGTGAATAATTACTTTCTGGGTGATTTTAGGCTCAAAGACATTCCTCCAGTTCCGAGGGGTGTTCCTAAATTCAATATTGTCTTTGATATTGATTCCAATGGGATTCTGAACGTATCAGCTGAAGACGTGTTGACCGGCCAGAAGAAGGGGATAACTCTCACCAATGACACAACTTGTGAGGGAATTGAAAGAATAATGTAAGAAAGAATCTTATGCCATGCTAAAGACTCAAACAGGATTTGTTTTATTTATACGTGCCTACTGTGTAATTTATCTTGATAAAATGGTTCTTATGTTAATTTTGAATTCGTGGTTTCACACGTTTATCCTTTATTTATATACCAATAATAAGTAGGGTTTTAATCATCCGAAAAAAAAAAATTTGAAATAATGACCTAATCCTTCATCTAACAAACAATGCACAAAATCAATACAATCATTTACACACTCTAATAGAGATGCATCCGATCAGGGATGGAACCAGGATCTAAAATACAGGAGGGCCGAAGCATAAATCTATAAGTAAAACATACAAAATTTCAGCAAATATATAAGCCTTTGGAAAAGTTGTGGAGGGACATGGCCACTGCAGGCTCAATATCGGTCCACTCCTGCATCCTATCAATATATGTCAGATTCACTTGTATACGAGTGTGTGTTGACAAGTGTATCAATTTTGTGTATTCAAAGAAAAGAAAAAGTAACATTTTACGAAAATTTATACAACCAACATGTTTTGGGACCTAGATGAAGCCAATATGTGATTCATATTCCTATCTCCACTCGGTTTGAGTTGTGTAATTAAAGGAGTTGCAATTGATAAGTTTAACCGTAGAAATTTGTTCTTTTTGTTTTCTCGGTTTCGCGCTTTGGCATGGATGAACCTTTAACAAACATTTAACCATAACTATCGGTTGTTCTTCTTTGAGTTTTAGCGCTGAGAATGCTGAGAATGTTAGGAGAAGAAGAACTCTCTCAATTTTCCAAAGCTGCCTTACAAAGTCATCGAAACAGAAGAATTCTCGGAGGAGTACTTTGCTTAGCTACTGAGATATGTGCTAGCTTTCTATCTGCAAGTCCAGCTCTACTTTCAATATGCGCAACAACTGTTCTAAAAACCCTCTCCTAGCGCCGCCTAGGTCCCGTCTAGACACTAGACGGTTGGTCATCGTCCCGATTAATGTCTAGGCATTTGAAAATTAAGAAAGGGCCTATAGACATACTGAGGCGCCCGCCTAGACCGCCTAGGCACCCGTCCAGACCCGCTTAGGCATCGACTCACTTAGGCAAAAAATAGATAACTTTTATTTTGCATTTTATTTTTTTTAATAAATTGTAAGAGACTTGTCAAATACTTAACTGAGCACACATTATATGCTTGTTCCTCATGTTTTCATTATGTTCCAATACTTCATAATATATGTGTCATTCTATTTTGTAATTTATGATAAAATTATATATATTTTAAGTATAAACATACACTTATTTACATGAAATATAATGAATTTAGTTAAATCTGCCTAGGCGCGAGACCCCAACTCGTCGCCGGACTAGTGTCTTTTAGAAGCTTGTGCACAACTAAGATGTAAAGTTCTCTCAGGAAAAAAAAAAAAAAAGAGGTAAAGTTAAAAGGTAGTAAAGGTAAAGGTCTAAAGTAGTCCTTATCATTTATGCTTTTGTTTTTCGGTAATCGACTAATCGTTATCGTTTGTACTTGGTTGCTGCGTAATTTGTCATAAAACAGGAAACAGAAAATAAATTTTGGAGACTTATTGCATTCCAACGTTTTTTGCACAAAACTTTGGAAAAGCAAAAGATAAATGATTCTTCGCTCCCAAGTTAGATCTAACATAAGAAAGACACCACTCTGAACTCTTTCGCTTCCCCAATAAACTAGCCTGACTCACTCTCTCTAGTCCCTCCCTATTACTCTCACTGAAAACATTTTTCTTCTCTGCTCTTCTTCTTTATCGTGTTCCCGTGCAGAGAATGGCAGGAAAAGAAGGCCACGCAATCGGGATTGATCTGGGGACAACGTACTCGTGTGTCGCAGTGTGGGAGCACGACCGTGTGGAAATCATAGTGAATGATCAGGGTAACAGGACCACTCCATCTTGTGTTGCCTTCACTGAGACTGAGCGATTTGTTGGTGATTCAGCCATCAACCAAATCATCAGGAACCCCACCAACTCCATTTTTGGTTAGCTCCTCGTTTATTGCTATTAATTTAACAGTAATTAATTTCGGACAGGTTCATGTAAAATGCTTATATGCTTATTTCTTATGGTCATGCTAATAATAGAATTTTTTTTTTTTAATACAATAAAAAGCAGTAAGTATGAACATTATGAAGTTGAATTATAACCATCGCTGCAGTGTATTTGTCGTTAAGGTGAGTTATTCATTAAATATTCGAATAACTCATCTTACTGACCAACATAGAAATTGTTCTTTCTTTCTTGGAATTTTTTTTTTTTAAATTAATCATTTATTTGCAGATGCAAAGAGGTTAATTGGTAGGAGATTCAGTGATGCCACTGTTCAAAGTGATTTGAAGCTCTGGCCTTTTAAAGTTACTGAAGGTCCTGGCGGCAAGCCCTTGATTGTGGTTACCCACGAGGGACAAGAGAAACATTTTGCTGCCGAAGAAATTTCAGCCATGGTTCTATCGAAAATGCGGGAGATTGCTGAGGCCTACCTCAACTCCACTGTGAAGAATGCAGTTGTCACTGTCCCTGCTTACTTCAATGATTCACAGCGTCAGGCTACAAAAAATGCTGGCAACACTGCAGGCCTAAATGTGATGCGTATCATCAACGAACCAACTGCTGCGGCAATTGCTTACGGCATTGACAGGAAGGCTGGTTGGTATAGCAAGAGAAATGTGATGATATTTGATTTAGGTGGTGGTACTTTAGATGTTTCACTACTTACCATAGGTGATGGTGTGTTTGAAGTGAAAGCCACGGCTGGAGACACTCACCTTGGAGGAGAAGACTTCGATAACAAAATGGTGGACTTTTGTGTTGAGCAATTCAAGAAGAAGCATAATTTGGACGTGAGTGGAAACTCTAAAGCACTAAGGAGGTTAAGAAACGCATGTGAGAAAGCAAAGAGGAGGCTTTCGTTTACTTCAGCCACTGACATTGAAATCGACTGTTTGTATGAGGGAACTGATTTCTATACAACTATTACTCGTGCCAAATTTGAGCAACTGAATATAGATTTCTTTAACAAGTGTCTGGAGCCAGTCGAGAAGTGTTTGAAGGATGCCAATATGGAAGTAAGCAGTGTCCATGATGTTGTTCTTGCCGGTGGATCTTCTAGAATTCCCAAAGTGCAGCAACTATTGCAGGATGTGTTCAAGGGGAAGCAGTTGTGCAAGAGTATCAATCCCGATGAGGCAATTGCGTATGGTGCCGCT
Organism: Pyrus x bretschneideri; assembly: GCF_019419815.1. NCBI lineage: Eukaryota > Viridiplantae > Streptophyta > Magnoliopsida > Rosales > Rosaceae > Pyrus > Pyrus x bretschneideri. The sequence continues at coordinate 1,817,337 of NW_025999635.1, forward strand.
GTTCAAGCTGCAGTCTTGAGTGGGAATGGAAATGAGAAGCTTCAAGACTTCACTCTCTTGGATGTCATGCCTCTGTCACTTGGGGTTGAGACAATGGAAGACTATTGTGAGACATTCATGAATGTGGTGATTCCAAGAAACAGCAGGATTCCCATCAAGAGGAACACAACTACAGTTACTCGCTATGACAATCAAGTGTCCGTCAATTTCCCCATTTACGAGGGTGAGAGTACAAACACCAAAAATAATAATTTTCTGGGTCAATTTAGGCTCGAGGGTATTCCTCCAGCTCCAAAGGGCGCTGCTAAATTCGATATTTGGTTCAGTATTGATGCCAACGGTATTCTAAATGTCTCTGCTGAGGATAAGTCTACCGGCCAGAGGAAAGGGATTACAATCATGAGTGATAAAGACATAAGGAGCTCAGAAGGAATTGAGGCGGTGAACTAATTAAGAAGCCTAGTCCTAGAACTGAATTAGGACATATATTATAAAATCAGCTTTACGTTTTAATTTTTGGAGGAGTTGTTTATCTTTATTGGAATATAGATGTTGGACAAAGCTTCCGCAGAAAACATGGAGTTGGTACTCAGGAGAAACATACATGAACTAGTGAACTTTGGGCCCATTTGATATCCTTATGCGAATCTTTGGGCCCTTTTGATATCTTTACGGAAACTTGTTACATAAGAAAACATGCAATGCAAACGATTACATAACATAAAAGGATCATCTCCGGATCCTCTCTAGATCCTCTTTATGGGGATCCAGGGATCAATAAATTATGTCCGTTTATCATACATCGTGCGATTAGAAATCATTTTAAATTTACAATTTAAAATTAAATATAAATAGTACCTAACGAAAATTGACTACACGATGTGCAATGAACATGCATGATTGATTGATCTCCTAGATCCCCACAAAGAGGATCCGGAGGGGATCCTTTTCCACATAAATACAGCTGCAAATAGTGTTATGAATTTTCACCATTTCACTGACCAAATTGGAGTTGTTCTCCCATGGGCGGACTATTGGATGGACCGAGGCTACATCATGTCTTGTCGAGAATGAATCATACATTGTTAGGAAGATAGACCTTGCATATGCTTGTAAAAAGTTTGGTTACTTTTCATATTATCAAGTGGTTTTATGGTAGAACCCAACTTTTTCACGTCTCACGCCTGAAGGCTCACTTCCACTTCCCGAGCAAATGTCCCACCAACAAACTCCAATGTTCTCCACCACCAAACCACCCCTTTCGGAACACCATTTGACCAAAAGAAAGGGATTACAATCAACAGTGACAGAAGAACTTTAGGATTGACAAGATGAGGTAAGAAATGATAATTTGCGGCATACATTATTGTGGATGCAAATTTTCGCCGTCTTCTTCTTAGACGAAAATGCATCTACAAAATGATAATACCTAAGATTAAGGCCAAAAGCTTCACGGACCCACGATGAATAGGGGGGCTTTGGCCGAAGAATCTCCGATGCCAAAGTTAGAATTTAAAAGAAAATGTGTTTGAGAATTTTTGGGAGAAAATGAACCAAGGATTTTAGTGGAGATATGGGGCTATTTATAGGGATGTGGACAGCCCTATTTGGAGAAATAGGGACCGGCCACTTATGGTGGTAATTGGAATGTAATTGGCAATTAATCAATTAATTTGCTAATTAATCAATTAATTTGCTAATTAATTCCAATTTGAAAAGAATAATTAGGAGTTAACTTGTGGGGAGAATTTGATGAGGATTGATGATAGGATTTTGAATAAATACCATTTTGATCACCTTTGACCTTGATTAAGCCGTTATTGTTTGTTGCTTGCGCGTGGAAATTTGAGTATGCCTCAAGGGTAATTTTGTCCTTTTTATCCAAAAATCCACATGTCACCTTTGTAATTTTCTTGATTATTTTTAGCTCCATAATTATGAAATCAATTTGATACTCTACATGATTAGCAGCGAGTTCGGATGGTTTTGTTTAGGCCAGGTGAGCCGGAGCCTCCAACGCGCTAACCCTGGTTGTGTTGCTTTGGGCTTATCTTGCTTGTCATGCATCATAACATCGTTTTGATATGCTGGTTGTTTTTGTTCTGAAAGAAATCATGTGTTGAGTTCTGTGATCTTGCTACAGCTCAGTGCGCGAGACGGGTTTAATGAAAAATTTGACATAGATAAACAACTGATGTGTTATGTTTGCTCGGTTTCATGAAATTTCTTGAGTCATTACAAGATTGGGATTCTTTTTCTTCTTTAGTACGTTGGAAGTCAGACTCCATGATGTTTGTTGCAAGACAACAGAAATGGTTATGTTACTGTTCTGTAGGATCGATGATACTACTGTGAGAAGATTTAGCAACTGCCGATAATCAAATCCAAATCTTTATAAAACAAAATGTCAATTTTATAAATTATGTTTTATATGACTTTATTTTGTATCTACTTTTGAAAATTAAGTTTGTTCAGGCATCCAATCTGCTGTATGTGTGCATAAGAACATAATTCGTTGAGCTCGATCAAGCACATTGTAAAAGCTCAAACAAATCGACGAAATAGATTAATTTTTCCGTTTGGCAATTGAATGAAGAAGATTACTTAACTAAATCCAAATCACTTTTTTTTTTAATTATCTAGTCTTATTAGATTTGGAACTTAATGAAGAAGGTTACAACTTACTGTTGCTTCTTTAATTTTGGAACCAAAAGTGTCCAAAAGAAAAATACTATTATTCCAAAAAGTGTCCAAAAGAAAATGAATAACCTTTCAGACCGCTCTATGTTCCTTATAAGAGTAATGTTATTCATACTATATTTTTATACCATATTTTTATACCACGTTAGTTAACATCTGATGTGGACAATCACATCATTTGAAAAATTTGCAAAACCCAAGTCAAGGAATAAGAAAGACTCCTCGTATACTATAATTATCATTTAATTAACTAGTTTTTTTTAATTATTAGTTTATTAAATAATAAACTAAATTTAAAATCTGATTAATTCAAATGATGTGGCTGTTCATATCAAATACCACCTAAGATAGTATGAAAATGTGGTAAAAAACATGGTATGAATAGCATACCTAATATTTTCTACTTTCAATCACATATATTCTCTTCATCTTCTTATTCTGCTACCATTCAGTTCTCTTCTTAGTACTATTCTTCTTCCAGTTTCTCAGCTTAGAATGGCGGGAAAAGACGAAGCTGCAGGTCATGCAATCGGGAACGACCTGGGGACAACCTACTCGTGTGTGGCGGTCTGGCAGTATGATCATGTGGAAATCATAGTGAGCGATCAGGGCAACAGGACCACACCATCTTATGTTGCTTTCACAAATACTGAGCGATTGATTGGCGATGGTGCATTCAACCAGGTCATCAAAAACCCAACCAACACCATCTTCAGTATATTCATCTCTTCCTGTATGTATCCATCTACATATATACCATTTTCCCATTAATTTATTTCTCAAATTAGTTTTTCTTTTTCTCTGAATATTTATAATAGTATTTGAAGTTAAAAAATGTGGGGTGTTGATGATAAGTTATAATTTAGATTATGATTTTGATGATAATTAAAAAGGTGTAGTACATTTACAGTAAAGTGAAAAGAATTTGGGATTGTTACGACACCGTTTGTTTAACAATATGCCTCTATTTCAATCATATGACCTATTTCTTTGTTAGTTTTGGTTGTTGGGTTGTGTTTCTAATTCTATCTCAATTTGCAGACACGAAAAGGATAATCGGTAGGAGGTTCACAGATGAATGTGTTCAAAACAATATAAAGCATTGGCCTTTTAAGGTCATTGGAGGTCCTTCTGACAAGCCAATGATTGTCGTCACATACAAGGGTGTAGAGAAACAATTTTCTGCTGAAGAAATCTCATCTATGATTCTTGTGAAAATGCGGGAGATTGCTGAGGCCTACCTTGCTGTGAAAAATTTAGTTATCACAGTCCCTGCTTTCTTTAACGACTCACAGCGACAGGCTACGAAAAAGGCAGGTGCTACTGCTGGCCTAAATGTGATTCGCATCATTAATGAGCCGACTGCTGCCACTACAAGAAAAATGGCCTTTGGGCACAAAATTAGGGACACGAATGAGGTGTTTGTGTTTGTTTAAACACCAATAAGGTGGAACAGTGCTCATTTGGTAATGGCCACCATGACTTGTGCGCAATGTCAAGAAAAGTGGACACAAACACATTATTGGGCACATAACCATGACTTTGGTGCCGTTAATGTCAGCAATGGAATTTTTTTTATTAATTTGCAATGACACCATAAATATAATTGTGTCCTATAATTTAATATATTTAAAGTAAAAGTAGATTTTTTGTGCCCTTTGTTTAAAATAATGTTTTAAACAAAATAAGAAACCATTTTCCTCAATCTTCACGCCTCTCTATCCTTATTCCTTCATTCCGCCTCTCTGTTTCCCCTTTCAACCCAGCCTCTCCTCAATTCCTCCGCCTCTCCTCTCTCTCTGGCGCTCCCATTCCGAGCCTCTCTTCAACCCTAGGCTCTCTCCCTCTCTCTCTCTCTCTCTATTTTTGCCAAATTTTTCTGTTTCCCTCTCTGTGTCTCCCTCGCCTCTCATCTCAATTCTCAAGTCGGAGTTCACATCTCACGCAGAAACAGAATTTGCAAATCTTTCCCCTTCAAATTTCACACACACTGCGAATCGGTGGGTCTCAACTCAAGTCTTCAGTCGAGTTCACAAATCCTCAAACTCTGCAAATCCATCTCCTTCACACAGAATCTACAAATCAGTCGGCCTCAACTCTCATCTCATCCCGAGTTCCCCTTCAGTTCAATGCCTGTATAATGGGATTCTTTCCTCTCCACTTCGTTCCAGGTAAAATGGTAACAATTTAGAACTTGTATTGGTTAATTTAGTTAATAATTTGTGATTAATTTTAGGGTTAGGGTTAGGGTTAGGGTTCGTTTGAAACACAAGGGAACTGAGCGTTTTTCTCTTTTGGGTAATCAAAAGGGGATTTGATCTGATTCAGATTCAAACATACCCATTTTTGCTTCGAATGGGAAATGACCTGCTGTCACTTCGAATAGGTTTATACTGGAAGGTGATTGGCTGTTTTTATGAATTAACAAGTATTGAGTTGTATATGTACTAATTAATGTATTAACCAATGGTATATTTGGCTTTGGAAAGCTGTTATTCAGCTATTTCATGGCACAATAATTAATTGGAAGGCTGTTATTCCATTTTGCTCAAATTTGTTCATATTTCTCGTTGATTGTACAATTCAGGTTGATTGTTCATAATTGTGACTTGTCACTATGAACGCATTTGTACAATTCAGGTTGATTGTACAACGAGTGGGTTTTCGTATTTGTACAGTAGGCAATGATTCTTTAAGGAAGTTGAACTGGTAAAGTAATTTAGTTTAGGAAATAAAGCATGAATTGGTACTGGTAGTAGTATGTATAATGTATTAATGAACTTACAATCTAGTCTTAGAAAGCAAATGAACTGGCATTGGTTGTACTTTGATATGTTGTCAAATTGCTATGGTACTGGAAGTGGCAAATGGTTTATTTGTTCGAGTCTCTTCCGATTTTTCTCCTAATCTTCCCTTTATAGTTAATTTTATTTCCAGCTAGCTTTTGTATGCTCTAATCAATTTGCTTGATATGATGCTGTTAATTTCCAACTAGCTTCCATCTAAAATTTCCCCGACAAGAACTTCCATACGTCCTAATCCAAAGAAGCACAAGAAAGCACAAACCTTGCAAAGGGCTTCTACAACAAACAGGGGATTATGATATTAACCTTCAGAGCTATTGTATTTACTTACCTGATTTTTCTTTTTATATACTTGATTAAGACATTTTGAATTTGCAGGTTCTGAAAGATGCTGAGATAGCCTTACTCCATGGCAGATCTGGAACTTCTAGGTATTGATTTTAATTAACTCTATTTTTTGGTGTCATTTTCGACTGATTGTGGGAATGGTTTTGAATTCGACTATGTTTGTTTTGATGACTATATTATGAATCTGTATCTATTTCACTACGTAATGAATGTGTATGTAATGAATATTGTAGTCTGTTAGCCGATGGGTCTTTTATTCACTAACATCAAGCAAAGGGTTATGTCAGTCGGTTTCAACAGGTTTTTGCCATGGTCGCTCTCAATAGCAGTAATTCCAGTTGGTCAATTTCTTTGGTCTGTTACATAACTTAAAAGGATAGGAAACTTATCTAGTCTCTGCTTGAATACTGGAATCAAAATGAAGATGGTAATATTTATCTATAACGAATCTGATCATTGAGCAACTAGCCATGTAACCTTGTGCAAAGTCTTATGGGACTGAACAACCTAGTAATGCATTTTTAATTTTTTAATGTTTGAAAGTTTTTTGGTCCTTGAACATCACTGGAAATATGTGGTAGTTTCCCCTCTTGTTGGTTGTGTGAACTGCTTTATGGAAAATCTTAGAAGTTTTGTTTGTTTTTTATCTTGCTTGAAAATGTATTTTTTATGTGGAGCACTTGTAGTTTCCCCTATTAATCTTCTGCTTCCATTGTTCATTGTTTTGGATGGTGGAGTTGTTAAATAAGAATCATCTTTAAGCAGGTGGTGGAAAGGCCCCTAAAGCAAATATGAGTCCTCCCACAGATGGTACAGATATATCTTTTATTCTTTATCCCTTCATTTTCTTTTCTCTTGTAAACTATCTGTTTTTTCTTTATCTTTGAATTTATATGTATATGTACGTACAGATGTATGTATGTATATGTACGTACAGATGTATGTATGTATGTGTATCTACTACACTGAATTCGCAGGCTTTTAGTTTGTTTAAGTGCTGAATTTTTGTAAATCTGCATTTTCAAATGCTGAATTTTTTTTACCTAAACTTTGTTTCCCTCTTTTCCCATACAGGTTGCTCTGCTTGGGTGCAGTTTTAAGCGCATTGAAAATGGAGGGGAAATTGATGCCAGTGCACCTTGGGACTACGCTGAGATTCAGATTTTTCCATCCCGACTACGCTGAGATTCAGATTTTTCCATCCCAGAACAGGTTAGGTTTTCGCCTTCCAGTAAATTTTATTCTTTTAAGGGTATATGTTTTCTCCTCTGTTGTATTGGATTATAAAAGTTTGTTCTTTCTGTATATGCTACACTAAGTGCATTATTATTTCCCGTTGGTGATTCCTTTTGTCTGGTTATTCCATTGGAGAGTAACTACATTTTTTTTTTTGTGTATTAGAATTGATAAGTTACCTTTCCTCTCTTCGGACTTATAATAAATTGATAAATTATAATGATTTTTCATATTGTTGTATAGTTCCCTACCGAGTGGAAGCACGAAAGACATTATCAAAGCTGAAAGCTACTTGATTATAAGCAGGTTAGATTTCAAAAAACTTATTTATTAGCTTGTGCTTGCCTGGTTATTTGTTTTTTTACTTATTCTTTGCTCTTTTCTTCAATTTGGCTGGTTGTTGCATTATGCTGCGAAGAGTATATCTTTGTACTATTATAATTAGGACTAGTGTAACAACTTGCTATTTAGCTACTCTCTTATATAAGAAATCGTTAAAGTTTATGGTATGTGTATTTAGGCAATGATTGAAAAATATTTATGTATTTTGGTTGGCGTTTCTGTCGAAACTTTGCTACATAGTCTTTGAAAAGAAAGTAGCAATGCATCAGCATCGCTGCTTTTACTGCTCGATAGATTTCTCACTCATGTTCATTTTCAGAGGCTGGAGCAGGGGCTGAAGGTTGTTTGCGGTGGTTGAGGGTTGTCTGGCATGCGAGGAACTCGAGAGTAATGGTATTTGTTAGGTTCTTAGATTTAGTTAATAGTTTTTTATGGAATAAAAAATGTATTACGAATTATTTTCATTATATGTATGAATAATTTCTTATTGATGGTATTACTGTTTGAATATATTTTTTTATATATATTTATTCTATTGGGCACAATAACAAACTTGTGCTAACGAAAAAGTCATCTAACATGGTGTCAGAAAAAGGCACAAAAAACCCTTATTTGTGCTGAGCCTTTTGGGCAGCAAAGAACATATTGTGCCCTTTGACAAATGGTGACGCCCATAGAGGGCACAGACGCAAAGTTAGTAGCTGCATTGTTGCCATTCGTCTATGAGCACAATTTTTGGTGCTTATTGGCCTCAAAGGGCACAGATAATTTATTGTGTGCAGTGCTCATGTTTCTTGTAGTGTGCAGCCATTGCCTATGGGCTTGACACGAAGGCCGGTTGGTATAGCAAGAGAAATGTGATGATATTTGATTTTTTTTTTGGGGGGGGCGGGGGTGGGCGGGGAACCTTGGATGTTTCGTTACTTACCATAGCTGACAGTGTCTTTGAAGTGAAGGCTACCGCTGGGGACACTCATCTTGGAGGTGAAGATTTGGCTAACAGAATGGTCAACCCCTGTGCTGAGCAATTCAAGAGGAAGTATAACGTGGACGTTGGTGGAAACTTAAAGGCTCTTAGGAGGTTAAAAATGCATGTGAGAAGGCAAAGAGGAGGCTTTCATTTATGTCCGAGACTGACATTGACATTGACTGTTTGCATCAGGGTGTTGATTTTTGTTTAACTATTACCCGGTGCTAAATTGGAGCAACTCAACATGGATTTCTTCAGCAAGTGCATGGAGCCTGTGAAGAAGTGTCTGGAAGATGCTACCATGGACATAAGCAGCGTCCATGATGTTGTTCTTGCTGGTGGCTCTTCTAGAATTCCCAAGGTGCAGCAGCTTTTGCAGGAGGTTTTCAAGGGAAAGGAGCTTTGCAAGGGCATCAATCCGGATGAGGCAGTGGCCTATGGTGCCGCTGTTCAAGCTACTGTCTTGAGTGGTGGGAATCTAACTGGAAAGCTTGGGGACAGTTAGATTCCCAAGCTTGGGGACTTCTCACTTGGGGTGCAGGCTCGTCGAGAACATATCATGGCAGTTGTGATTCCAAGAAACACTAGAACACCGGTCAAAAATAATCGAAAGTTGTACTACTTGCTATTACAACCAACGGAATGCTAGGTTTCCTATATATGAGGGTGAGAGTAGAATGGCAAGAGATAATAACTATTTAGGCGAATTTACACTCAATGACATTCCTCCAGCTCCGAGGGGTGTTCCTAAATTTGAAGTTTGCTTTGATATTGATGAAAATAGCATCCTGCATGTTTCTGCTGAGGACATGTCCACCGGCCAAAAGAAGGGGCTCACATTCAACTGTGACAGAAGAACTTGTGAAGGAATTGAGACATTGATTTAAAAGTCAGTTTGATTGATGCAGGAAACATTATTTTCTCGCATGCTATAGACCAAAATATATTGTATTAACCATATTTCCTATCTCACTGGGTTTGCTTTAGTCCTAATATTGACTTCAATCTAAGCTTTTACTAGGCTTTTAATAAGACTGGCCTTTACTTGAATTATGGCTCACGCAGACATGAATAGCACATTGGATTCAAGGGGAAACATAATTTATTTGAGGATGTTCCCTACTTAAAAACTTTGCTTTATCATTGTATGGTTTGTATGACACGTCCTAATCTCGATACTCCCAAAATACCAGGATAGACACGTGCTGGCCGACATCCAAGGTGACGAAAGTCATTTATTGAGTGTAAATGTTGAAAACAAGGGGTAGATAAGGCTTATAAATATAAAAGAATAATGAATATGTATTTAAGGAACGCGTTCAGAGCATACAACTAACTAGAACACTAAAAAAAATAATATAAAATTGAATGAAACAAAGGAGTGGGTCCTGCACCGAGAGGACTCGAAGATGCCGATGCAGAAGTGCTTGGACGCAAGGATTGTATGCCTTGATTCTAAGTCCTGAAGGGAGCGCAAAACAAACATGAGTGGACCAAGTTGATATATATATATAATAAAACAGTTATCAACGTACTAACCCTCAGGTTTTATGAAAACACATATATATCATGATAAACATAGGTTTTCCGAAACCTAGCATGCCTTGCAATGTGTCAAATCATAACTTGTATATATAATAATCACTAGTGAATGTCCGATAACCCCCAAGCCCCATGCCGACTCTCCGTCCCTATGCTAAATAGCCAGAGGAAACACACTCCAAGCCCTATGCAAACACCAAACTGTTGCCCGGGACGGACCGAAATCTATCCCTACATCCCGTAGTGGAAAAGACCACTAGGTAAGTACAAAACCAGTGAACATACATATATTGAAAAACAACTTCATAGTATAAAGTCATCCATCATCTATACTATAAAGAAGTGTTCTAAACATGTTCTAAATATCATATCTTCATCCATCGGATATTCTATAAGAACACGGGTTATAGGAAAAATAGTAATAATTCAAACGAGCCTCAGTAAGCATGTTATCTCATAAAACGTTTCATAAAACATAGTCATCAAATCATACTTTCCATGTATGCATTTCTACTATCAAAACATGCATTTTTAGAAGGGGTCCACTCACAGTACTTTGCAGCCGAAGAGCCACGCAATTAGCGAAGATGGAAACACCATAGTTAATTGCCCCTAAGCACATAAATGGTATCTTTAGTCAAACTCTATTCAAATGATTGAATTTGGGAAAACGGACTTCAAAAACAAGTTCAGGACGTCGAAGTTAACCTAGGAGGGGTCCTGCACGAAAACTCAAAAAGGCAACGATCAAAGTCAAAGTCAACGGATCCAGGTCAAGGGTTTTGGGTTGGGCCGGGTTAGGCCTAAAGGGTTTAGACCTAATGGGTTTTAGGGTTTAAATAAATGGGTTTAGGGTTAACGGGCCGAATGCCTTAAAAGGAACGGCCCAAAGGCCTTTAAATTAACAAAATAAAAGGAAATAAAAGGGTTGGGTTGGGCTGCCCAGGATTTTGGGCTTGGCAGGAAGGCCCGAAGGCCTGGGAGGTTTCTTGGGTTGGGTTTCACGCCGGAGAAGAAGGCCGGAATTTGGCTGGAATTTAGACAAATGTTGAACGTCCATAACTTTGTTTGGCTGGAAAACGCCTCGAAAGCCTTGAACGTCACCGGAAGCTGGCTAAGATTCAAATGAATATAACTTCTTCAATACTCAACGAAATTAGGTGAAACAAAAAGGAAAGTTGTAGTACTTAGTGAGACGAAGAGATTGATACCTTGCACGCCTGCTAACTCGTCATGGTTTGACGGGAAATTGCCTCGAAAGTGGCTGTGCTTGCTGGAAACTGGGGAAATGTCTCCGAGGTGGTTTCTTCGTGGTTTGACATCTAAAATGTGTACAAAAGTTTAGTCAACAACTAATGACGAGGGAAGGATTAATTCAAAGGTCTAGAACCTTACACTCACGTCGAGGAATCGATAACTGGTGTCGAACAAGGCAGCTCAGCCGCGGTGATGCAGTTGCAGAGTTGAGAGATTGAAGCGGGAGAGTCTAAGAGTGATAAGGAACATCCCACAGGTGATGGTGGCATCTGATGGTCGTCTCCAAAGCACCATCTCGGTGCTAGCCATGAAAGAAGGGAGAGAAGAGACTTGCGAGGAGGAGAGAACTGAGATAGAGAAGAGAGAGAGAGTTGTGAGGAGTGAGGGAAAAAGAGAACTCGGGGAGAGAATAGTGAGGATGAGAGATAGGACAGGGGACCGGGGACAAACAAATCAGGGGTGGGCCCCTTGGGCACCCTAAAAATCATTTTTAAAAGGAAAATATCTCCAAAGTTGGTGAAAATACAAAAATACCCTTTTTGTTCTGTAAATCACAGGACGGGTTGTTACATTGTACATGGCAATTGGATAGTAAAGACGATTGCAAAACATAATTATTAACAGAATATTAACTCCGTATGCTCACTGGTGCTGAGCATCTCTGTTAATGCGTTATTTCTTATGATCATGCATCCTCCTGGTTTTTACTTATAAATCTGTTCTTTGTGTAACACACACTAGTAAATACAAATGATCATGCTTATACGTGTCTATGGTATGTGACTGAGTCTTCTGCAGACTTTGATTCAAGCTCACTCTCTGGCCGAATGGCTCCTGGAAGAAGTCATCGAGGGAGAAAAATTTTTCGGAGGAGTGACTACCAAGATGTGTGCCAGATTTTAATGTGCTATTCCATTTCCAAAAGTAGAATCCCACCTATCTAACTAGCCATCTTTCAGTCCGTACGGATGTCAATATGTGCATCTAATTTGCATTTTTTTTTCTTTCTGTTTAATACTATTGGTCTCCTTTGTATGTTGGGCATTTTCTTTTCTCTTTTTCTTGTACCGCTGGACTAGCCAAAGTCAGTCTCCCTATTACTCTCTCTGTAACAGTTTTTCTCCTTTATGCTTGCTGTACATTAATTGTTTTTTTAATTGGAACTTAATGAAGAAGATTACAACTTAATGAACCAAAAGTGTCCAAAAGAAAAAGAATCATGAACCAAAAAGTGTCCAAAAGAAAAAGAATAATGAACCAAAAGTGTCCTATGTTCCCCACAATACTTCTACTTTCAAGCACAAATGTTCTCTTGATCTTCTTTCTTTCTTACCATTCAATTCTCTTCTTTAGTACTATTCTTCTTCCAGTTTCTCAGCTTCGAATGGCGGGAAAAGACAATGCCGCAGGTCATGCAATCGGGATCGACCTGGGGTCAACCTACTCGTGTGTGGCCGTGTGGCAGTATCATGATGTAGAAATTATAGTGAACGATCAGGGTTACAGGACAACTCCAATCACGTTGCCTTCACTGATGCCGAAATAGTACTGGTTGGTGATGCTGCATTTAACCAGCTCATCAGAAACCCTTCCAACTCCATCTTTGGTAAGGTTCTTCCCACTTCTTTTCCAAATTGGAAATCAGCTTTTCTCAATCGTTAATGACACATATTGCATTGTTCTAATAAAAGAGGCTAAAAGGTTTGTCTTAATTTTGTTATGGTGATCTTAATGGGAAGCTTAAGATTGATGCTTGAGAAATCATAGTCGGACTACAGTGATAGTATTAATGTTGCACCAAATTTGTTCACAAAGTTCTTTTTAAGATTGATGCTTGGAAATCAGTTGTCTGATTCAAATTATTGTTATTCTATACAAATTTGTTCACAAAGTTCTTTTTAATTATTTTACTTTGTTAGATTTGTTTTCTAATTGTGGCACCAATTTTTAGATGCAAAGCGATTAATTGGTAGAAGATTTAGTGACGCATGTGTTCAGGATGATATTAAGTTGTGGCCTTTCAAGGTCATTGAAGGTCCTCATGATAAGCTACGATTGTGGTCACTCACAAGGCCCAAGAGAGGCAGTTTGCTGCTGAAGAAATCTCATCAATGGTTTTGGGAAAGATGCGAGAGATTGCTGAGGCCTTCCTTGGCTCAACTGTTAAGAGTGCGGTCGTCACATTCCCTGCTTACTTCAGTGACTCACAGCGTCAGGCTACAAAAAATGCAGCTGTCAGTGCCGGCCTAAAGGTGCTGCGTGTCATCAATGAACCAACTGCTGCAGCCATTGCTTATGGCCTTGACAAGAAGGCTGGCTGGTACAGCAAGAGAAATGTTATGCTGTTTGATTTCGGTGGCGGTATTTTAGATGTGTCGCTAGTTACCATTAGTTGCGGCGTGTTTGATGTGAAAGCCACTGCTGGGGATACTCACCTTGCAGGTGAAGACCTAGATAACAGAATGGTGAATTACTGTGTGGAGCAATTCAAGGGGAAGGATAACTTAGACGTGACTGGAAACTCCAAAGCACTTAGGAGGTTAAAAAATAGTTGTGAGAAACCAAAGTGGAGACTTTCATTCACGTCTTCAACCGACATTGAAATTGACTGTTTGCATGAGGGTAATGATTTTTATAAAACTATTACTCGGGCCAAATTTGAAGAACTCAATAGGGATTTCTTTGATCAAGTGTATGAAGCCGGTGAACAAGTGTTTGGAGGATGCTAAATTGGACGTAAGCAGCATCCACGATGTTGTTCTTGTTGGTGGCTCTTCGAGAATTCCTAAGGTGCAAGAACTCTTACAAAATGTCTTCAAGGGTAAGGAGCTTTGCCAAAGCATTAATCCGGATGAGGCAGTGGCTTACGGTGCTGCTGCTCAGGCTGCAGTCCTGAATGGGAAGGGAAATGAAAAGCTTCAAGACCTCACTTTGTTGGATGTCACGCTGCTATCGCTCGGGGTGGAGACTGGGCGTGAACGGGACATGACTGTTGTGATACCAAGAAACACTAAAATGCCCGTCAAGAGGAATTATACTGTTACCACTCGGCACAACAACCAAGCAGTTGTTAGATTTGCGGTTTATGAGGGCGAGAGTACAACAACAGTGAATAATTACTTTCTGGGTGATTTTAGGCTCAAAGACATTCCTCCAGCTCCGAGGGGTGTTCCTAAATTCAATATTGTCTTTGATATTGATTCCAATGGGATTCTGAACGTATCTGCTGAGGACATGTTGACTGGCCAGAAGAAGGGGATAACTCTCACCAATGTCACAACTTGTGAGGGAATTGAAAGAATAATATAAGAAAGAATCTTATGCCATGCTACAGACTGAAACAGAATTTGTTTTACTTATGCGTGCCTACTGTGTAATTTATATTGATAAAATGGTTCTGAATTCGTGCTTTTACACGTTTACTCTTTATTTATATACCTATAACAATTAGGGTTTTAATCTTCCAAAATAAAAAATTAATAATTAGGGTTTTTGAAACAATGACCTAATCCTTCATCTAACAAACAAAGCACAAAACCAGTACATTTACACTCTAATAGAGATGCATCCTATCAGGGACGGAACCAGGATCTAAAAGACGGGACGGCCGAAAGCATGAATCTATAAGTAAAACATACAAAATCACAGCAAATATATAAGCGTTTGGAAAAGTTGTGGGGGGCTATGGCCAGTGCAGGCTCAACATCGTTCTACCTCTGCATCCTATCAATACATGTCAGATTTACTTGTATATGAGCATGTATTGACAAGTGTATTGATTTTGTATATTCAAAGACAAAAATTTATACAACCAACATGTTTTGGGACCTAGATGAAGACAATATGTGATTCCTATTCCTATCTCCACTCGGTTTGTCAAGGGACAAGTTAGTCCTTTCCTGCAGTGTGGCATTAGGACCATGCTGGACTTCAATTTGATATTATAAGCCCCTTACATTTTTTTTTCCTTTTTAAAACTTCCTTTTATTTGCTCTTCATTGTAAGTGGTGGATTGCCTAGTGGATATGGCTGCTTTTCAACTCACTATTTTCTAAATGCAAGCTATCAAATTCCGAAGGCATTTCTGATATAGTTTAGAGTAATAGTATCGCTTGTAATAAATAAATTGGAAAAAAACCTATTTGTTCTTCATTATCTTTTCCCTTTCATTTAGTGCCATGATATTCCGAAGACATATATATCTGGCTTGTGGTGAAGTATGTACAACTAATAATTTTCTATATAAAACTCATTTTCTTAGTGTGGGAAGGGAGAATATTGGGTGCATGAGTAAAAGCTCTTAACCATACATGCCCCCTGCAAGTATTATTTATTTATTTTTAACTCTGTTGATGCTGCAATTTTATTGAATTTTAGAAAGTGAGACGGCCAGTAGCTTAATTTGATTTGGGTTGTGTAATTAAAGGAGTTGCAATTGATAAGTTTAACCGTAGAAATTTCTTCTTTTTGTTTTCTCGGTTTCGCGCCTTGGCACAGATGAACCTTTAACAAACAATTAACCAAAACTATCGGTTGTTCTTTGAGTTTTAGCGTTGAGAATGCTGAGAATGTCAGGAGAATGAAGAAGAATTCTCCCAATTTTCCAAATCTGCCTTAAAAAGTCATCGACACAGAAGAATTCTCTCGGAGTACTTTACTTAGCTACTGAGATTTGTGCTAGATTTCTATCTGCAAGTCCAGTTCCACTTTCAATATGTGCAACTAAGTTGTAAAGTTCTCTCAGAAAAAAATAAAAAAGAAGGTAAAGTTAAATGGTAGTAAAGGTAAATGTATAAAGTGAAGGAAGATTTGTGAAAAACATGTTCATTTAAGCAACATCAATAGCATGCAATTAACAATTAAAGGCGGAATCATGCTTGTATGCACTTAAAACAAAACATTTACCCATGAAATTCAAAGCCTAGTAGATAGGTGAACCAAGACTCAACTCAAAACAAAGTGAGTTGAGAAATCAATACCTTTGTAGATTCCTCTTTGCATAAGCAAAGGCTAATCACCCAAAGAGAGGGCCTTCATTCCTTGCATCTTAGATCCATGGATTTGGATGGATGAAAAGGTTTCTCCAAAGTTCCCAAAATTGAGAACCTCTAATTATTCATCACCAAGGCATAATGAAGAAGAAATGAGTGACCTTGGAGGAGTTTGATTGCTAGATGATCCCTCCAAGGTGGCCTAAATTTTAGAGAGAAAGGAGAGTTTGTGTTCTCATCCTTTCCCCAAAAATTACCATATGTAAATTTTAGGCTATAAAGTCCTTTATATAGTCCCTTCAAATAAGTGACCTAATGGACCAAAAGCCATATTCTTCTAACATGGCAAGCCTATAGGGTTTATTGGGCTTTCAAGCCCTTTGTTTATTCAAGTTGTCATACAACTTGAGTTAATAGGCTTGACATTCAAATCCCATTGGGCCTTGCGGCCCAAAACTAACCCGAGGTCTTTAACGAACTTATTCGTTTGATTAATTAACATATTAATTAATCCTAACCTTAGATAAATAATTAAACCATTTAATTATTCTTACTCATCTCCGTTGTTTCTTCAAACTCTACCTTACTCGGTGAACGATCCATTAGGTTCCTTTTAGCGAGGCAGTGGGCGATTAAAACTCTTTCTAATCGATTGTGAATTGAAACTTACTTTCAATTCTCCCGTTAGTGATAATACACTTTTAGGGCTTCCACAAACCATGGTTGACGCCTATCAGCATGTCATGGTTACCCAAGCTAATCAGAAGAGGTGGAGAACCTATTCAGTTTTAGGATTACAAATACAATACGGTCTTTCTCTAATACAATACTCTTGACCACATTGTTTGGTTTGATAGTTTATTCATGTCTACTATCCAATGTGAGTCTTGTGCTTATATGATTACCTTGAATGTGATTTGGAACACATTCCTAAATCTCATTCATACTTTGGCCAAAGATTCAAAATCATATCATAGAGTATTCTCCCTCAAACAGTTTGAAGGTTAGAGATCCCTTGTTGCGCATTCACTTGCCTCCATGGCTAAGTGGCTTAACCCCAACGATGTCATGGACACCCTCATGATGGAGTGACTTTGACATAATCAAAGATTAAGGACCTAACCACAAGACAACTGTGATGCCTCAGGTCAAAAGACTAATTTGCATTATCCCAACCATGAGTTCTCATGTGACATGAATATGAGAACTCTTCGTTGATCGTGTTCAGTGAACTCATTCTCTATTGAGCACCTATGTACTTGTCTTGATGTCACACACACCAATGACTCGAGACTAGTCACTCTCCCTGAGAGAAGACATAGCACGTACTGATCTTAATGGACTGTTAATGCCCAATTGACAATCCTATGATCAGGAACGTTTAGGATGTGTCAACGAAAGAATGGTCTCATGAATCTAACTTCTTTAGATCGCATTCTTCCAATCACATATTCCTTGGACTTATCGTTTAAGCATATAACATTTATATGAGACGGCTCAAACAATAATGTTTGCCCTTTACATTTAAACTACATTAGTTTGAAATGTCCGTAAAGTATCATCATATGATTGGTTTTAGGACACATTTCCAACATAAAGTAGTCCTTATCATTTATGCTTTTTTTTTTTTTTTTTTGGGTAATCGTTATCGTTTGTGCATTGGTTGCTGCATAATTTGGCATAGAACAGGCAACAGAAAATAAATTTTGGAGACTTACTGCGTTCCAACGTTTGGTTTTTTTTTTCACAAAACTTTTGAAAAGCAAAAGATAAATGATTCTTCATTCCCAAGTTAGATCTAAGCAAAAGATAAATGATTCTTCGTTCCCAAGGTAGATCTAAATTATAAAAGACACCACTCTGAACTCTCTCTTCCCCAATAAACTAGCCTGACTCACTCTCTCTAGTCCCTCCCTATTGCTCTCACTGAAATAATTTTTCTTCTCTGCTCTTCTTCTTTATCGTGTTCCCGTGCAGAGAATGGCAGGAAAAGAAGGCCACGCAATCGGGATTGATCTGGGGACAACGTACTCGTGTGTCGCAGTGTGGGAGCACGACCGTGTGGAAATCATAGTGAATGATCAGGGTAACAGGACCACTCCATCTTGTGTTGCCTTCACTGAGACTGAGCGATTTGTTGGTGATTCAGCCATCAACCAAATCATCAGGAACCCCACCAACTCCATTTTTGGTTAGCTCCTCGTTTATCTGCTATTAATTTAACAGTAATTAATTTCGGACAGGTTCATGTAAAATGCTTATATGCTTATTTCTTATGGTCATGCTAATAATAGAATTTTTTTTATTTTTTATAATACAATAAAAAGCAGTAAGTATATATGAACATTATGAAGTTGAATTATAACTATCGCTGCAGTGTATTTTGTCGTTAAGATGAGTTATTCATTAAATATTCGAATAACTCATCTTACTGACCAACATAGAAATTGTTCTTTCTTTCTAGGATTTTTTTTTTTTTTTAAATTAATCATTTATTTGCAGATGCAAAGAGGTTAATTGGTAGGAGATTCAGTGATGCCACTGTTCAAAGTGATTTGAAGCTCTGGCCATTTAAAGTCACTGAAGGTCCAGGCGGCAAGCCCTTGATTGTGGTTACCCACGAGGGACAAGAGAAACATTTTGCTGCCGAAGAAATTTCAGCCATGGTTCTATCGAAAATGCGGGAGATTGCTGAGGCCTACCTCAACTCCACTGTGAAGAATGCAGTTGTCACTGTCCCTGCTTACTTCAATGATTCACAGCGTCAGGCTACAAAAAATGCTGGCAACACTGCAGGCCTAAATGTGATGCGTATCATCAACGAACCAACTGCTGCGGCAATTGCTTACGGCATTAACAGGAAGGCCGGTTGGTATAGCAAGAGAAATGTGATGATATTTGATTTAGGTGGTGGTACTTTAGATGTTTCACTACTTACCATAGGTGATGGTGTGTTTGAAGTGAAAGCCACGGCTGGAGACACTCACCTTGGAGGAGAAGACTTCGATAACAAAATGGTGGACTTTTGTGTTGAGCAATTCAAGAAGAAGCATAATGTGGACGTGAGTGGAAACTCTAAAGCACTAAGGAGGTTAAGAGACGCATGTGAGAAAGCAAAGAGGAGGCTTTCGTTTACTTCAGCCACTGACATTGAAATCGACTGTTTGTATGAGGGAACTGATTTCTATACAACTATTACCCGTGCCAAATTTGAGCAACTGAATATGGATTTCTTTAACAAGTGTCTGGAGCCAGTCGAGAAGTGTTTGAAGGATGCCAATATGGAAGTAAGCAGTGTCCATGATATTGTTCTTGCCGGTGGATCTTCTAGAATTCCCAAAGTGCAGCAACTATTGCAGGATGTGTTCAAGGGGAAGCAGTTGTGCAAGAGTATCAATCCGGATGAGGCAATTGCGTATGGTGCTGCTGTTCAAGCTGCAGTCTTGAGTGGGAATGGAAATGGGAAGCTTCAAGACTTCACTCTCTTGGATGTCACCCCTTTATCACTTGGAATTGAGTGTGAAGAATGGGATGGTTCCAAGTTATACATGAACGTTGTGATCCCAAGAAATTCTAGAATTCCAGTCATGAAGAAAACAAGTGTAACTACCGCTTATGACAATCAAGTTACGGTGGGCTTTCCTGTTTATGAGGGTGAAAGCAGCATAGCTAAAAACAATAACTTTTTGGGTAGATTTACCCTTGATGGTATTCCTCCAGCTCCGCAAGGTGTTCCTTCATTTGAAGTTTGTTTCAATATTGATGCCAATGGTATCCTGAATGTCTCCGCGGAAGACAAGTCCACCGGCCAAAAGAAAGGGATTACAATCAAGAGTGACAGTGACATTAGGAATTTTGAAGGAATTGAGAAAGTGAACTAAAGACCTATTTGGTAGGCTGGATCAGATTGGAACATTAGTATTGGTATCAACTATCAATTAGTTGAATGAGGCGTTGTTAGAGTTTTCATTTGGCATTCCGATGTTAAATCTTGATTATGATGAATTTTGATGAAGTTTTAATAGACTTTCATAAATTCTATGTGAATTTTGTGTAAATTTCTTGAAAATCTCATAGGGATCAATTCGGAAGAGGTATGATTTGTCAAATCTTGATTGAATACACCCTATTAAACTTTGTGGGCTCTATTAAAATTTATTTCGAATACATCCGAATTTCACTTTTATAAAACTTTATAAATCCTAATTAAATATAGAATAAATTAGGTTCCATTCCCAACCACTAGGCTAAAATAAGTCATGGGAGAAAAATATATCTATGGCTAGATTCCTCTCAAGATTTAACCTGGTTTAAATTATTCTGGACCCACCAAACTATCGTGTTTCAAACATTTTAATTTTTTACTTATAATCTAACGGCTATAATTAAATGAGAGTAAATCTAATGGTAAAACAAAGATTTGATAGCCCAAAATTAAATCTAACGTCTAAAATAATTTAAGAAAATTATTAAACCAGAAGTAACCTAAAACTTTATAAATACCTATGTATTTGTTTGATTTTTAATTACTTATCAGAATTTAAATACCTATTATTATTTAATAATCTCGGGCTAAAATTTTAAGGATTGGAGAAGAAAATCAGTTTCTGGATTATGGCTTAAAATATTCTGCCTTAAATTTTTAAGCTTTATCCCCAAGGGTTGGAGATGGTCTAAGGTTGTTCCTAAAATCAAAATTTGCTTTGATATATGTCGATGATAATGACATCCTCAGTGACTCTGTTGAAGATATTTCCATCGACCTAAAGAAGAAGGTTAGAATTGACAATAACAAAAGAACTAATTACGAAGGAATTGAGAATGTGGTGTAACTTCTTGCATCCCAAAGGGAAATGGTTATGTTTCTGCTTGACTAAATGTAACTTTTTTTTTTCAAAGATATCAATGAGTTCTAACGAGTGTGACACACCCCATCCCGAAAGAGGGCATGCTGGCCGTCACGTGGGAGTGACGTAACCATTTACACAGTTCGGAAGCTTTAAAATATACAACTTC
Source organism: Pyrus x bretschneideri (assembly GCF_019419815.1). Classification (NCBI taxonomy): domain Eukaryota; kingdom Viridiplantae; phylum Streptophyta; class Magnoliopsida; order Rosales; family Rosaceae; genus Pyrus; species Pyrus x bretschneideri. Next base: position 1,838,543 of record NW_025999635.1, read on the forward strand.
TAAGATGAACCACCCGAAGGTGAGTCCTCATTTGGTCCATTCTGTCAGAACACCGTTGAATTTCCTCGTAGTCACCACACCTTTGCATATACTTGAATCTGGAGGGGCGCAAAACCAAAATTGAGTGGGTCAGTAAAACAATTCTTTTCCAAATCCAAACACTTCTCAAAACTTTGTAACCCCTCTCCGTAAAACCTATATACTTTTCTGGAAAATAAACATATATACGTATGTATAGATATGTCAATCAAGCTCAAGGGTATGACAATCACACTCACAGGTATGCCAATCATACTCACAGGTATGCCAATTACACTCACAGGTATGCCAATCAAAGCCTCATAATGATATGCAAGTGCTCAGGTATAAACCATATCAATAACATGTTACTGGCAGCCGGGAGTCACCTAAAGTGACCTGTACGGCTGAATCTAAAGCTCAAATCTCAATCTCAATAACTAAACAACTGAACCTGACCACGATGTCAGAACCACCTAAAGTGGTCTGTACGACAAGGCTGGGTGTGACGTATAAATACGCTTTAGTGCTACGATCACGTGAAGCTGGGCGAATAATCGCGGGTCACCTACGAGTCGGAACCACCTAATGTGGTCTGTACGACAGGCTGGGCACCTAGCTTGGATCCAAGCTGAGCATAAGGTGCGGTGAGGTGAACATCACGTGAAGGCTGGGCCCTGCTCAGGGCGGGAGCACTCACACGGAGGGTGCAGGTTATGAGCTCTCTATCACATCTCTATCATATAATTCTTCATATCTCAATCATATCTCATGATCGTTATCAGCATAATATCTCAATCATATTTCAATCATATCACAATCATAATTCATTTGTATTTCCATAGTATTTCAATCGTATTCCAAACGTATTTCATATGTATATTAAATGTATTTCATACGTATATTAAATGTAGCTTACCTGGGCCTCCTCAGCACCATGCAACAGTATGCATAATTATGGTAATGCACATATTAAAATATGATGCATATATGACAGGATATTTAATTCGTATTTCTTTTAAAATACGTTTTATGGTAAATACGTCAAGCATACGTATATATATATATACTGAAAAATAACTGCCCACTCACAGATCACATCGACGTCTCGTAGGTCCCTGAGCCTCCCCTAGATTGGTTACATTCTTCTTCTGTATAATTTTTCACCTATACAAAAAGTAACCAAATCGACGTTATTTAACGCGCATACACCAAACATTCGTCCATAACTTTCTCATACGTTGCTCAATTTGGGTGTGTGAATATACCACGGTGATCTACACGACGTCACGAACGCGTGACAATTTTCAGAACTCAATTTGGAGGTCCCACGCGCCCTCACGCGCCCAGTCTACGCGCTGCCCACGCGCGCGTCTTCTTCCTCGCGTCGCCGGACTGGTTTCGCCGGAGGTGGGTGTTTTGCCGGAATTTCTGGGTAAACTTCAAAGTGTCATAACTTCTTCATTTCTTAACCATTTTCGACGTACTTTATATCAAAATGAAGGTATTGACGAGACGAACACATCCATACCTGCCTCGACCCCTAACTCGGCGTGGATTCGCCGGAAAAAGCCTCGAAAGCTCAGGCCAACTTTGAACCAAGCTATCCCGACGTCCAAATCCTTCAAACGAAGCACTCCGAGCTTCCTTAGGACCTCACCAAGCTTCCTACAAGCTTCAAAATCTCAAAAACATCAAGCTTTACGTGTGCATGAACAGTGCACACGCACAGTAAAATTGAAATCCATGTTTTCCGAAGTGAAACTCACCTGAAATTGGTACCATCGTGTTCGTGTGGTCCTCAGGAGTACGATGGTGGTCTTAGATCCTTCGTTGGTATAGTTTTAGGGTGGTTTTGTGAGTGGTCAGTGTGAGTTCGAAGGAGAGAGAGAGAACAGAGAGTGAATGAGAGATTTGTGAGGGAGGAGAGAGAGAGAGAGACAAGATGCAGAAATGGGGGAGAGATTTGAGGGATGTGGGATCCTACCCAATCCCTAAATCATCAAGTTACAACATATTTTACGCCCCTTAGTCCCGTTTAAGGGCATTTTCATAACTTCACGTTCTCGGAATTAAAATTCCGGGACGGGTTGTGACAAGTGTCTTCTTTCGTAGGTTTGGCTTGGCAAGTTCTAGATTTGAGTAAAGAAAAATGAGAATTTGGGTTGATAATCTGGAAACTAAAGATAAATAGGCAATTAAAGACTGATAATAATGGATTTAGGGTCAAGTACATTTTGCATCATTACGTTTGGGGTCACTTTCAAAATCGATCATAGGGCTCCCAGTTTTCACATTGCAACTCAACATTTTGATATTCAACAAATTTCACATTTTTTTTGTGATTTTCACTCTTCTTTTTATATTTAGACCTAATTGAATAAATCAATGTAGAATCACGAGATATAAGCTAATAAAATGTGAATAGGAGTGTGAAAATCACTATCAATATTTTTTTAAACAATAATTACTTATCCAAAAAAAAAAAAGCGAGAGTGTGAAAATCATAATCCATCTTGAATATAACCTTAATTTATTCTCTTTTGTACGATAATAGTTATTGGAATAAGTTTAGTATTATTACGTCAACAGTTAATAGTTCACTAAACGCAAGTGGCCCTTTATCATAGTAGTAAAAATGAGTTGAGCCCTTATATGATGGTGTAGGTTCGAACCTTGTTAGTGACTAATCTAACAAAATTTATCATTTGACAAAAAATAAATAAATAAATAAAGTAACAGTTCACTAAACATAAACCTAATAATGTGCAAATTGATCGCATTATTTTCTTTGTTAAAAAAAAAAATTGAAACCTAGGTGCTTAATAGCCACCAATTTTCCTATTATTTTCTTTGTTAAAAATAAAAACAAATAAAGGATTATTTTTTTTTTTTAATAAGGAAAAGGATTTATGGCAATGTATAAAAACACTTTTGGTCAAATTAATTTTGAGTTTCAAAAACACTGTAAGTATATTTTGAAAGAAGCATTTTAAAATTTGTGTGGATTCTACAAAAAGCACATATCTGATATTTCTTTCAAAAATTACAATCCATTTAAATTTTTATTAAAAATTAATATAAAAAACATTTCTACCAAAATCATTTTAAAACTCTTTCGATATGGAAAAGGGGAGAGTCGTGAACTCGAGTGTTTGCTCCGGTTCCTAGGGTTTTATATTCCCAAATTCCCCAAATCACAATCCCAATTCAAATCCCATCCAATTCTCTGCCCTAAAATCCTCATGGGAAAGAACGATTTCCTTACACCGAAGGCAATCGCCAATCGAATCAAGGCCAAGGGACTCCAGAAGCTCCGATGGTACTGCCAGATGTGCCAGAAGCAATGCAGAGACGAGAACGGATTCAAGTGCCACTGCATGAGCGAGAGCCACCAGCGCCAGATGCAGATCTTCGGCGAGAACTCCAATCGCATCGTCGACGGTTACACCGAGGAGTTCGAGCGGAGTTTTCTTGATTTGATGAAGCGGAGCCACCGGTTCAGCCGTATCGCCGCCACCGTCGTGTACAACGAGTACATCAACGACCGCCATCACGTGCATATGAATTCCACCGAGTGGGCGACGCTGACTGAGTTCGTGAAGCATTTGGGGAGGACTGGGAAGTGTAAGGTTGACGAGACGCCGAAGGGTTGGTTCATTACGTATATTGATCGGGATTCCGAGACGCTTTTTAAGGAGAGGTTGAAGAACAAGCGTCTTCGGGCGGATATGGCGGATGAGGAGAAGCAGGAGAGGGAGATTAAGAAGCAGATTGAGAGGGTTTGTCAGTCTATGCCGGTGGGTAATGGGTCTGATCAGGGTTCGGAGGCTGAGGCCAATCAGGAAGTGAAATTGGAGCCTGGGGTTAAGATTGGATTTGCGCTTGGGTCCTCGAAACTGGGACCTAAAGAGAAAGGGGGGAGTGCGAAATTGGTGTTCGATGAGGTGGAGGATGAGACGAATGAGAGAAAGGTTAAGAAGGCGAAAGATGGAAGTGGCGGTGACGCCAGAAGCTTGGCTTTGGAGGAGTTGATGAGGGAGGAGGAGAAGAAGAAGGAGAGGATTAATAGGAAGGATTATTGGTTATGTGAGGGAATCGTTGTTAAAGTGATGAGTAAAGCCTTGGCTGACAAGGGTTACTATAAGGGAAAAGGGGTTGTGAGGAAAGTGATTGATAAGTATGTTGGGGAGATTGAAATGCTTGAAAGCAAGCATGTCTTGAGAGTTGACCAGGCTGAGCTTGAAACCGTGATTCCGAATCTTGGGTGCCTTGTGAAGATAGTCAATGGGGCTTACAGAGGATCAAATGCAAAGTTGTTGGCGGTCGACACAGATAACTTTTGCGCTAAGGTGCAGATAGAGAAGGGTGTGTATGACGGTAGAGTGCTTAAAGCCGTTGAGTATGAGGATATTTGTAAACTTGCGTAGTGAATTTGGTAGAATACTTGTCTATGATGACCATCTGCATTTCAGATACGTTACCCTGTTTTGAAAGTCTATTCTGATATTACTTATCTCTGGTTGTATGTTCAAGAAATTATCTGTGTTCATGTTGAGTACTAGAGAAGCATGACTTGAGAGTTTTATGATTGTTTTTGCAATGTTTATCACTAACTGTTCTGGTTTATTTAAGTTTGTGGACAATCTGTTGCCAATTGTCAATTCTTGTGGTTATATACATAAATAGTATAATTACTTACTGATATAATATGGATATTTACAATGCATATAGCAATCAAATATGCAATTTTTACAGTACTTAGAAGAAAACAAAGAAAAGTGGGAATTTTAATCACGCTTTGCCTAATTAGATGCTGTTTGTGTTTTTATATTCTTTTATTGTCCGTGATGATGTTGCCCAATTTTCAGTGCTCTTACTCTCGACCAATCCATCTTACCAAAACATTGCAGAGTTTCCTTGTGACCTGTTTTCTTACTGTTTAATATCAAGAGTTGGACATGTAGGTGTGGCTGAGCTCTCACTTTTGCACTTAAGCATAAAGTACTAAGTAACTTTAGCCTCCTCAGATTTTGCTGCCATTTATGAGGTTTTCATGTCGTCTTAGTATTCATTACTGGGAGTCTGGGATAACAAATTGTACTTATGTGCTCTGTTTGTTAGTTATGGTGGTGATTTTGACCCTACTTCAATGATTTATTGTGTAACTTCCATTTTGCTAGTATGAGACTTCCTTTGACTGGCCACTACCTGCCTGCATTCTAGTTTGGTTGGTTATGGAATTGAGCCTTCGTTCTGCAACTAGTTTTGGTTGGTTATGGAATAGTGTCTTCAACTAGTTGATGTCTGAAAATTAGGCATTTTGTGACGGAAAAGTTGAAAATTAGACACTTTTCACTGACTCAGGAAATGTGTTTTGTGCCACCTTGAAGTTTTCATTACAATTGCTGCCACACATGACTGATTGCACAATTCTCACCTTACCAGTTCTTTTCAACTGGAATTCGTTTTGTTATTCGTTCAAGATGGTATGGAAAAAAGAAAAACTAACGAAAAGTTCAAAAAAAACTTTAGTTTTAATGAAAAATGACAAATAAAAATGTAGTTAATAGTATCAGGGAAAAGTAAAAATATGGTTTTTCGTTAAAACTCTCGTGGAAAAATTGTACTCGTATATTCATTCTGCCTATGATGCATGTCCTGATTCTTTTTGGCACTTACAGAGTCCAAAACTGTGGGTGTTTTTCTGCTTGTGGAAACCCATGGTTCTCTCTGCGCCAGTGGTACATGGTTCGTTCTTTCTGTACGATTTCGGTGCACTGTTAAGACTCTTCTTTCTAATACATCTTTTCTGCGTATAGACGAGCCGAGGATTGACACTCAGAGTAACTCTATTGTTGCAAAGGCCCCTAGGGCAAGTTACTATTGAATAATCTTTAATGAACAGTAACTGTCTTTTACATCTCAATCCTTACACTGAATAGTTCTGGCAATAGGCAATAAAATATTAGTATTTTTATTTTATAAAATAATTTTATTTGTAATTTCAGATATAATTTTTAATCGGTCTCGTTGTACCATGTGTCATTAAATAAGAAATTACAACTCAAAGTATTTGAGAAAATATAAAATTATGATGTAAGTTGGAAGATAATGATAACATATTTATTGAAAAATTAAATCTTTTTATTTTTTTGTTTAATTTTTTCGGATTTTTTTATTGATTTTTTACTTTTTTTACATTTTTTATTTTTTTTATTAATTTTATATTGTGGCTGACGTCAGCCATTCATCACTTGGACCTCAAGTTCTCGGGCTATGGATTCGTGCCTGGGCTATCCATTGGGCCTTCCCCAAGCCCCATTGCCCGCATGGGCTAGAGCTGATTGTTGGGACTATTGTCTCATTTATGTTGCTTGTCCATCAGGCCAAATACACCGGTGGACTTGCTCTCAGAGAAGGAGAACAGACCGCTTATAAATATGGTGAAAGGAGTCGACTGATATTGTGATTAAATTGACCAGGTGTTTGTTTGTGTACTAGGGTTGAGAGAAATAGCCGGATTCACAGTGGAAAGATGCACACAAAGGGTGGAAAGTTGGAAACAATGAGATATTAAGCTGCAGGTCTGATGGATTTATTGTGTGAATTATGGTATGCTGTTTAGTTTTGATCAGTAGATAGAAACTCCAATGGAACCTTGGAACTGATCAATGATATATGAGTCGATAAGGTCACATTGGATGGGCAAACTGGTAAGGAGTTCTCGAGTGTGGCAGCCGTATAGGGCAGCAAACTCGAAATTCTGTGACAAGCGTGGGGTTGGGTGGGACCAAATATTGGATTCAAGAATTTTCACTGTTAAGTGACAGGAACCTCATGGCAGATCCGCATAGGTGACTAGGGCCTCTTATTACATTGATAAGAGTAATGCTATGTAGACTACCTTTTTGAATCACATTGCAAGTTATGTTGTGTCAGTGTGTCACCAATAAGAAATAAGCATGTTAATCAATATTTGAGTAATAATTCAAACTTTAATAATCACGTCATATGGTTTAAAGTGACGTTACATGAAATATGAAAGGATAATGGCTCTGCACCTTCCTAGTGGCTTCTCTTACCATGCCATTAATGGTAGGTATGGTAGTAGCTTAACTAATGTCTTAGCCATTTAGTGTTAGTTAAAAGCAATAAATCTATAGATTTTAGTTAGGGCATTGAATACCTGCAACAACGGCTTAAGTAATTTGATTAATTTGGTATTAGTATTGACTTACGTGGGCCAAATTATTAGTTACATAATCATCATTCGACCATATATATTGAAGTTTTTCTTTACACAAATAAGCTCCTCAACATTTCGTTTCATAATCGAGAATACTTTTAAATCTTCGTTTTGAATAAGAAAGCATTCATTGGACCCAACAATTGATAGATGACGAGTACGTAGATTTTTTAAGTTCTCTCATTAACATTAATAGTTGTGAGGATAGTTACTAACCATGGTTGGGTCATTCATGACATATCTTGTGTTTAACATGTAACGACTAAAAAATAAAAGGGTGTGCACATTAAAATTTGTAATTTCATGCTTAAATAACATTCATGTACTTCAACATACATGTGTCATTTCAAGACTTAACAACCAAGTATCATTCTGATTCATGACTTCTCTCATTCTAAATAAGTAAACATACTCCGATAATGAGAATCGAACGTCATAAGCGTAGTAGTTTAGCACACTCAGATATTGATGACAAACACTAAAACAACATGGGTCAAGATTGGATAGGTTATTAAAATACATGGCCCACCATAGGTAATCCCTTCCAAACTTATTCATATGGATTAGTCACTAGTGTACATGTTCGTAGGAGTTTGGGGTTAAGTGTTGTTCATCAACCTTGATAGTTAGCTATCCTAATTTCCTACCCCAACCACACGCCATTAATATCATACCATCCATCCGATATCCCCCAAACTAACTCTTAACACCCAAACAACATTTCACGTCGTTATTAAGGAGGAAGAGAGCCCATTTCCGGATCTCACTCTCACCCTCATTTCTCTCTCTTTCCGGATTGATTCGCACTCTCTGCAATTCGAATGGAAATTGCGTGATTTTTCTGAAAGAATTAAAAGGGTTTGTTGCTTGATCGATTTGCTGAATTGGGTCGCTCTCACTTGCTGTCGACGATGAAGGTGACCGTAGTTTCGCGGAGTGGCCGAGAAGTTGTCAAGGGCGGCCTTGAGCTCACTGATTCTGTATGCTTCTCTTTTATCTTATAGCTTTGTTGTTCATCGACGTATCTGTTGCATTTCTGAGAAAACAAAGCATTAATTTTTGAATTTTATGCTGGACGGGGTTTTTGGAAAAATGAAATACTTGATTGCACTGGATGGGAAATTTCGAATTTGGGTTCCGTTCAGTTTAGTTAAAGATTCAAGTTTTGGATGAGATTTTCAAATTTTGGTTAGGTTCAGTTTAGTTAATTGTTAGCTTTTCTGAGTTTGATTGTGTCTCTGTTTGTGTTGCAGGCCATTGTAGCTGATCTGCAGGATGCAATCTATAAGCGAAGTAAGTGTTCTGGATATGCTTCTTCTTGCTATTGGACTTGTATAGCTAAATAAGTAGTCTTTTGAGAATTGAGATTGATTTTTCGGGTTGATTATCGTCTTCTAATTAAACGATAAGATTGATTGAGGGCTGTATTTATAGCTTACAATTTGTGACTTTAAAGCTTGCTGCTCTGCATCACGTTTGCTTTAGTTTAGAAATTGAGTTTTGCATATGCATCTTTTGCCGGTTGTATTATTTTTGTAGATGCAATCATGTAGTATTGTATTTTCATGAGATTAGTAAGTATTGCTCTTGTTTTGCAAATATTACATTATTAAAGAACAAACTATATGGTAACATCCTTTAATCCATATGAGCTATAACTTATAGATGCTAATGTAAGAATTTAAAGTATGAAAGTTAGGGGAAATTTTGAAGAACCTTGTTGAAAGCCAATAAGATAGCTGATTCACCTCAATTTCCCCCGTCAAACGCCTGAAATAGAGAATGTACTAAACAAGAGTAATTGGTTATGCTGTTATTTGAATACCGAAAATGTCTGATGTACTTTGAGATTAATATCATTGGAACTTGAAAGAAAATGAAGATTAAATTAGGAAACTTTGGTGTATAGTGCACATTCTTTAGTTTAGAAATACAACTACTTAAACCCGTAGGATCTTTTGGATTTGTTAGCAAGATTGGAACTTCGGTAGCTGGCCTGAATTATTTGGTGTTTACATCTGTTATTTTTGTAGGTTTGTTTATAGGTTGGTTTATGTCATTGTTGATGCTCCGTCATAATTAATTCCTTATGTGCCTTGTTCCGTTACAAACTTCAAAAAGAAATTTGTGTTTCTATAAGCGGCTCTTGTTATTGTAAATGATTTTATGTCTTGTGTGAACAGCCAAAAAGTTTTATCCTGCAAGACAGCGGCTTACTCTCCCTGTCCAACCAGGATCAAAAGAGAGGCCTGTTGTCCTTAGCTACAAGAAAAGTCTCCAAGATTACATCAGTGGGAACTCAGATAACTTAACTGTGGTGTTCAAGGACCTGGGGCCACAAGTGTCCTACAGAACACTCTTCTTCTTTGAGTATTTGGGCCCTTTGATCCTTTATCCCGTCTTTTACTACTTCCCTGTCTACAACTACTTGGGCTTCAAAGGTGACCGTGTCATCCAGCCGGTTCAGACATATGCTCTATACTACTGGTGCTTCCACTACTTCAAACGTATTATGGAAACATTTTTCGTACATCGCTTCAGCCATGCAACCTCACCACTCTCCAATGTATTCCGGAATTGTGCTTACTATTGGAGCTTTGGCGCTTTCATAGCTTATTACCTGAATCACCCACTTTACACCCCTGTTAGTGACCTCCAAATGAAGATTGGGTTTGGTTTTGGGATAATATGTCAAATCTCAAACTTGTATTGTCATATCCTGTTGAGGAACCTGCGAAGCCCAGATGGAAATGGAGGATATCAAATCCCACGGGGTTTTCTGTTCAATATTGTGACGTGTGCAAATTACACAACAGAGATCTATCAATGGTTGGGCTTCAATATAGCAACGCAGACAGTCGCTGGTTATATCTTTCTCATAGTTGCCGCTTCCATCATGACCAATTGGGCTCTTGCAAAGCACCGACGTCTTAAGAAGGTAATCTTCTAGACTATTGCAATCTACAAATCAAATACTTTATTCGCTACACCGATAACTGCTTGTGTTTGTTGCTTAAAAGTTCAATCTCCTTGTTAGAGAACAACCCTATGCATGCATATAGATATGTTACAGTTTCATGTATAGAGTGAGTATCACTGCATGGCTGGGTTAGTTTGCGTGCATGATTAGTAAATGCTTAGTAAACTGAACTTTGATTTCACGATTGTTGGTTCTTATTATGTTTGATGACTTTTGTAATTTGATTTAATCAATATTAGCTTTCTTGACAACCTACATTTTCCTGCTGCTATTCGTCTGTTTGATAGAACTGAGGAAAAACCATATTTTATGGATAACATACTAACATATGTATGTTTTATTCAAGCATCGGAATGCATTTAACATGATTTGTTATAACTCCTTGCCATCACAGATATTTGATGGGAAAGACGGAAGACCCAAGTATCCACGCCGATGGGTGATCCTACCTCCATTCCTGTAGAAGCGATTGGCTCCTGGATTCCATTCCACCCATGCTGGCTTGAGGGAGTTAAAATCTGATATTTACCCCATGATTTATCGTAGCATTCCGTTTAGATACTGTTCATTTGAACTACTTAGGATTCGCTTGTCGATCTATAAAAGATAGGTCATCTTGTTCTTCTTGTTTGAACTGTGTTGTAATTTGCACTTGTTGACTATGAAATTTCTCCTTTCCCCCCCCTTAAATTATTGGTATTTTCGAATTGAAATCAATAATTTCGTTAGAGCTTTACAGGATGCAATGCTTTTTGGATGTTGGCTGATGAAGGAATAGTGTTATATTTTAGTCATCATAAACATGAACAATTAGCATATGTGGGTTAGGTCCAGTTGAGTGAGGGTCCTCGCCAGATCCTCAAATCACATCCATTCATCGTACATTGTGCAGTCAAAAAATCAAGTTTTTTTATTTAAAATTGAATATAAACAGTAACTGACGAAAACTGACTGCACGATATACGATAAACAGATGTGATTGGAGGACCCCCGTGATCCTCTCTCGGTCCAGTTGATCAAAGCTCGAATCTTTTTCTCCTTAATATATGCTAAGTAGCTTAGAATCTCGTATCGGTCCATGCTATCAGAACACATTCAAGAAGAACATGGCTTAGCTGGTGACAGTGAGAATTTGTATTATGCCAACGACATTTGTGTGACTTTTAAGTGGATCCTCATAGACATCTAAAAACGTTGTTCATTGCCATACCTTTTACTCAATAATGTTTTTTTAATGTTGTCGCGGATGCATCAAAGCTTTCTGACATATTGTTTAAGTTTGCTAGCAAAACCCTATCGAGATGAAAAGCGTGAAGAGCAGAATGCATCGAGGGTGATGATGTGTTACTTGTGCATTCCAAATGTAATCATTTGCCAACATGGCATGACTGATGAGTAATAGATTCCTCCTTGCACATTCAATAGGATCATTTGCTTATACCCCGATGATGGTTAAACGTTTTCAGTTTAGGCGCGTTGATCATTTGAGTTTTACCTTTTCTTTTTTTTTTTTTCTTTTTTTTCGTTTAATTAAATATAAATCGCATATTAATAGAATTCTCTTTATCAATCAAAAAATGGTGAAAGACTATTTAAGAAAACAAAATTTTGCTATTTTTTGTTAAGAAAAATTAACAAAAATGTACAAAAATGATTCAAACTCATAGGGTGGCAGAACGTCATGTGTGACTTTCCACCACCACCAGAATTTGAGTCATTTTTGTACATTTTCGTTAATTTTTCTTACCACTATAACAAACAGTCATATTCATACTCTTCCAAATATATTATTCTGTGCAAAATCTATTCATATTTAAACACTTATAATCAACGATTTAAAATCTAAATTTGAAGATACTTGATTTTTTTTTTCTTTTGTTAATTTTTCTTTTATTTGAATCTAAACTACATATTAATACTTTTTACAAAACAAAACTTCTATTCTTTGTTTAAGCCTCACTCACAAATGATTTTAACATTTCTAATTTTAACAAATAAAAAATAAAAAATATACACTTAAATAAATTTTAACATCTTCATATTGTTCATTGATTTTTTTTTTCGGCTTAAATATTCTATTAAAAATACACTTATTGCTCAATAAATCATAAATCCACCTCCAAATACATTATAAAGATTAACTTAATCCTCACCAAAAATATTTCCAGAAAATAAAAAATTTGAATCACGGTTTTCAGTCGGTTTTGCAAATTCGTACATAAATCACCATTCAATATATTCATTTTCACTGTCGCTTCATTGTGAAGTTTTGAAAATTAAGGTGACATTTTCCGTTGAGATTTGAGTGTCGAACCCCATTTGACAATGTTCTGAGACTCACTACTATGTTTTTCAATTATTTTTTTAGTTTTCAGCTCAAATATTCTACTAAATATACATTTGTTGCTCAATAAACTGTAAAACTGTAAAACTACTTAGAATGAAAGTCTAGAGCTAATGAGTCAGTCGTGTAAATCAAAACATTTTGAAGTTGTCAAGTCGACACAAGTAATGATCGAATTAACCATAATGCAGAAGAATGAAACCGAGAAAGGGGCCACTCTCTCTACTGAATTCACATAACGTCAGCACCATTCTAGCTCCATGTCAAATGGCAAATTGGTGGTGGAAATGAAAATAGGAATTTAAGGGGCAAAAGGGTCAAACCAAATAAGAAAAATGACTGGAGCAGAGAGCGAGGGAGCCTAACACAACCCATTGGACGCGGTCTGAAGTCTTCAACATTTCCAACAAAATCCAACGGCCCAGATTTGAAGTCGGCCTCCCTTCTTATTGTCATTCCATCCTCCTCCACCTCCTTCGCCCACTTTCAAACGCCACTCTGTCTCTCTCTCTCTCGTCGCATTTGCAAAAAAAGGTCAATTTTCTCACCCCTCTTTGTTTATTGCTCTGATTCCTGGTGCTTTACATCTCTGATTATTTTGTTTCCTTTTTGTATGATTGTTTTTTGCTTGCATGTGTGTACTTTTTGATGATTTCATTGCTGCATTGTTTGTTCTGGGAGTTTTTGATTATTGGGTTTTGAATGTTGTGGCGTTTGATCGCGTTTCAGATTTGAAAGACTTTTTTTTCGATTTTCCATATGCTGAAATGGTGACTTGGGATTTGCTCATTTGCTTTTCGTGACCAACTGATGCGTTATGTTTCATTGAATCATGTCACACTATGTGTGTGTGTGTGTGTGTGTATATATATGTATATATACATATATATAATTAGATAGAATCATTGCATAACATCATTCGAAAATGGTTAGCAGCAAACGTAAAGTATATGAAAATTTCGGAAACAATGAGCACATAATTACATAATGTGAAATATCATGAATGAACATAAAAAGGCTAACTAGCAGCTGCATTGTTATCCTTTGTATCTTCTTTGATTGTTAATTCGATGGGTGGTTTGAGAGCTCGTATAATCTGGTCTTTCTAAGTTTTTCTCTCTGGCCCAAACTTATTGCTGCTTGTTTTGTTTTGCATTGAGAGTTGGTGGTACATGTTTCACCTTTGGCCATTTATCCTATTCGGTCTGGATCTTTTTGTTATTGTTTTAGATAAGATTGTTCATTTACTAGTCGTGGATACGTGCTGACTCCGCTGGGGCATCTTACATATTGCAAACATTCTTTTGAAAAATCATACTTCTGTTTCTGCTGTTTTCTGGCCGGCATTATGTTAAATCATTATGGTGTTTGTGTGGCCCGCTTGTAATCTTGACTCCTTAAATGTCTTTCCATTGCTTTTAAGCAATATTTCATGTTGTTTCGATGAAACGCTTCTTTAAGTTTGTTTATGTAATTGACTTGTGGTATCTTATGCATGAGCGTTGAGTTTTATTGCAAGGCAAAAACTTTGGTAAAGCATTTGGGATTTTTTTTGCGTGGTGTACTGTGTTGTCTGTTCCTTTTCTTGTCATATGAGGCAATTGTAGGCCAAAAAGGGGAGGAAACTGATGTAACTGATTGTGGTATACCTAGCAGGTAGAAGAAGATGGCAGAAGCTGAGGACATTCAGCCACTCGTGTGTGATAATGGAACGGGAATGGTCAAGGTATTAAAATATGTTTATATTGGTTTGGCAAGATGCCATTTTAAAATTGATGTGCAGATGGTTTGGATGGGTGTGCCTTTTCTTATCTTTCTTTTCCGGACATTGTATCCTAAAGCTTGTTTTCATGTTACCGTTTAGGCTGGATTTGCTGGAGATGATGCTCCACGAGCTGTGTTCCCTAGCATTGTAGGGCGCCCTCGTCACACTGGTGTCATGGTTGGCATGGGCCAGAAAGATGCTTATGTTGGTGATGAGGCTCAGTCCAAGCGTGGTATATTAACTTTGAAATACCCTATTGAGCATGGTATTGTGAGCAACTGGGATGACATGGAGAAGATTTGGCATCACACCTTCTATAATGAGCTTCGTGTTGCCCCAGAAGAGCACCCGGTCCTTCTAACTGAGGCCCCTCTGAATCCCAAGGCCAATCGTGAGAAGATGACCCAAATAATGTTTGAGACCTTTAACACTCCGGCTATGTATGTAGCCATTCAAGCTGTTCTTTCCCTGTATGCAAGTGGTCGTACAACTGGTAAGCAAATTGATTAGTCTTTCCTACTGCGGGTGTTAATTTGAAATTGTGTCCAATTACCGAAGAATGGCATGCATGATTGTTTTGAAATAACGTTTTAATTCAACCCAAATCATTTTATTCTCGTCTCTGCTGATGGGTGTGCTGGTTTTACTGTGAAGGTATTGTGCTTGACTCTGGTGATGGTGTCAGCCATACGGTCCCCATTTATGAGGGGTATGCCCTCCCCCATGCCATCCTTCGTCTTGACCTTGCTGGTCGTGACCTCACTGATAGCTTGATGAAAATTCTTACGGAGCGTGGATATTCCTTCACTACCACTGCAGAGCGTGAAATTGTGAGGGACATGAAGGAAAAACTCTCTTACATTGCCCTTGACTATGAGCAGGAGATGGAGACTTCCAAAACCAGCTCTTCAGTTGAGAAGAGCTATGAGTTACCAGATGGGCAGGTCATCACCATTGGCGCAGAGCGGTTCCGATGCCCAGAAGTCCTTTTCCAACCATCAATGATCGGGATGGAAGCAGCAGGCATTCACGAAACCACATACAACTCCATCATGAAGTGTGATGTTGATATCAGGAAAGACCTGTATGGCAACATTGTACTCTCTGGTGGTTCAACCATGTTCCCGGGCATTGCTGATAGAATGAGCAAGGAAATCACTGCCCTAGCCCCAAGCAGTATGAAGATCAAGGTGGTGGCACCACCCGAGAGGAAATACAGTGTCTGGATAGGAGGCTCCATCTTGGCTTCCCTTAGTACCTTCCAGCAGGTTTGTATTCATTTCTGCACTTTTACATCTTGTTCCAGTTTGATCTTGGATGATTACTAATTCGAGCTTTCCGCTTGTTTTCTTGATTGCAGATGTGGATTGCAAAAGCAGAGTACGATGAGTCTGGGCCGTCTATTGTCCATAGGAAATGCTTCTAAATTATAGACAATAGAATCATGGAGAGAATTGTGTCTAACTTTATTATCATTTTATGCTATTCACTTGCTGGTGTTATGACTTTGACAAGCTTAGGAGTCAGATTTTGAAATGGGTCAATTCTTGCGCTATTATTTGTTTTTGTCGCTTTTCTTTGGTTTATTTCTATTCTGGGTTCATAATTCTGCGATCCCTCTTTCCGGTTCGTTGGTTAATATCTTGCAATGATTTTATCTGTTCAAAGTACTCGTGTTTCCGATGATACCACTAAGATGTTGGCCGGATTTACAATCACTGAACATGTATGTATATTCAAACCGTGTGTCGAAAACTTATACAACCAGGTTATGTTCTACGCAGCACCGGGGATTTCAAGATTCATTTACAGTAGAAAGAAGGGACTCTGCCGTCTGATGCTCATCCTGGCAAAATGGGTGATTCCCTATGTCAAGGTTCATATCAGGTTTTGAGATGTCGCTGTGATCATCATTCTGCTGCTGTTTCTCCATCTCTTCTTTCATTACAAACTTCTTGTTCGAGCTGAAGACTTGGCTTTCGTGACTTTGATGATCGTTGTAGTGAGAATTACTTCTCTCATATGTTTTAAGAGACGAGCGCTTCAAGCTTGAATCTATGAAAGAAGAACGCTGCGGGCTCAAGCTCCCAAACCCTTCGATTCCGCTTGTTAGATTCCGAGCTCTGGCCCTCTCTTCCCTGAAAAACACCTCATCTTCGACAAGTTTTAGTACTCTCTTCGATAACTTCCTGAGGCTCAACCCCCAGTTAAACCTGCATGCAACCGAAAGCACGAACTCAATTAACGATGAATGCGGCTAATAACGAAGGGTTAAGGCAGTAAACATGTTAAATAGTAGATTATATATTCTTACCCTTTCTCATCAATATATTGAAACCTTTCCATCTCCTTGATCAGATCTTTATCGTCCTCAAACTCTCCAGCAATTCTCAATGGTCCATGGCATAAAAGGTGTTCCAATAGAATTAGAGCCTTGTAAGAACCTCGCCAATTCTTTCTGTTGAAGTTCAACAGCCTGAAGTTTGGTAGCAAAAGAAGGGAAGGAACTTGTTAGCTTAATTTAAACCTTGCACTCGAGTTCGATTCCTCCTTTCGTATAAAAACGAAAAAACTACTCATTAACCACGTTGAAAATCCCCCGTCAGTGAAATTGTCAAAACAAATTACAATATATAATAAATTGTTCTATTTCTAAATACACCGAGGTCTTTTAGGTTAAAACCTCACACCTGTTGAGCTAGTAGGCAGTTAAATTAAGAACAATATCGACGTTGGATAATTAGTACGGCTCTTCAAAATTTTGACAAACCTCTTATGTAGAATGTCCACAATCCTGCAGTAATCATCAACTTCAAAGGCAGCCCTTGATATTACTCCAATGCTACGAGTGTCTGGTGGCCATGGATTTTCATTTGTGGCTTCTTCTGTCATTCTGTGAACGCCTCCCACAAGAACACGAACACCAACTCTCATTAAAATTACAAGTCCCACAACGAAGATTATGAATAATTAAATAGGAAATAATCATTAAGTAAACATGATTACATGAAACATAAACGTACAGTTCTGCAGGCGTTGCATCAGTCAGCGCCAGACGAGCGGTTTTCATCTTCTCTTTCAAGAAGGAAGATGCTTGTTTCTTCAGTTCATTGAACAAGGGACCGCTCATCTTTTCTGTTTTTCACGTCGGAAGTCGGAATGATCGACGTGCATGCTTTGGAATGTTTCTGAGGTGATACAGTGTTTGTATATATGGATTGGATTCTGAGCATTGTGTACCTACGTAAGAACTGCAACTACTCCATTTACCACAACAAACCCTAACTGCTCCCTGAAAGTTGTTTTTTGCATATGTAATGAGAAGAATTAGGATAATTTAATTAATTAATAATGCTTTAAGACCAAAATAAAACATTTGAACTCTCAATTTCGTTGGTGAGGAGTGCATTAGAAACTCGTTTAGGTCGACCTCATGCAATACCAAAATGTAGGCCAAGACTCCCATAAATAGGACAATAATACTTGCATTATCCTTTGGGGCATGAGCTGATTCCTCCACTTTCAAATAACGTAATTTTACCATAAAATTTTCATAATTCAACTTCTTAATTTTCATTCAAAGATGGTCCTTGCAAAAAAAATTTCAAATCTGAGATCGTTTAGTTATCCAAATATATCAATAAATCGAAACGGCTCATGTTAATAGTTACTTGATACATATACTGTTGATTCATTTGATACATTTGGATGATCTTCAAACGAAGATTAAGAAATTGAACTATTCTACTTACAAAATTTATATAGTGAAGAACGTTATTTGCAAGTGAGGGAATGAGCTTATCCCAAATGATAGAAAGTATTATCCCATAATACTTAGCTTTGACGCCAAAAGCATTCTTTTGTTTTTGGCCTCTGGTTTTGGACCTGGTCGAAGATAGTAGGTAATTGTAAACATTTGCTCCTGTACGTGTAATCCATCGGGAGCTTCTAATCACACTCAACATTTGCTCCTGCGACCGACTTAGTGTGATGATCAATTGATCACCGATGCTGGATGAATATCTCATCCAACGATCCGGACCAATTCCCAAAAGGACTTGGATTACAATTTACTAGCTCCCACTACTCCATGATACAGTGGGCATCTTTAGCTCATGGAACGATCCCTCGACTTCTGTCAGTGGCATGGCATAACTTGTGGCCAAAGACACCAGGGAGTCACAGTGCTCGACCTCCAATCAAGCCAGCTTGAAGGTACACAATCTCCCCGCATTGGAACCTTGAGTTTCCTCAGGATATTAATCCTCCAAAACAATAGCTTTACCCACACCATCCCTCAAGAAAGTGGTCGTTTGTTCCGCCTGCAAGAACTACGCTTTTAAAACTCAAGTCAATCGCACCAATTTAGAAAAATTATTTATTGATCACAATAATTTGGAGGACTGCTATCTGAATCAATCAGCAGCCTCTCAACAAAGCTCAGGCGAATGACATTTAAAAGGAATCGGATACGCGGAAGCGTTCCCGTAGAGATCTGAAATCTCATCGACTTGGATGCATTAGGCTTTGAGGCAAACCTATTGAATAGGTAAACAATATAAGCTGCAACACCTGGTGAAGCAGGTGCTTTTTGTATTTTTCTTCGTTGAAAGGCTTACGGCCCGCCTTACGGAGACATGAAATGCCTCTACACAAACTTTCGTGTTTTAACTGGCCATTCTAGCCACATGCCAGGCTACTCGTAGCTAAATTGCATTCCTCTTCGAACAATATTGGGCTCTTTGCATTTACGAAGACATTCCTCCTTACCAGTAAACCGCAACTTTTCAAAAAGCGATACTTGTAAATTATGACTCTTCAAGCCACTGAAAGAGGGAAAGGGATCCGCTCCGGATCCCTTCCACCAAATTCACCAATCCGAGGCCTTAAAATTTGATCTAACAGCTAAAAACAAAGGCTCACTTTAAAAGTTATAATAACTTTAGCCGTTTGATCAAATTTCAAGGACCCGAATTGGTGGATTTGGTGGAATGGATCCAGAGAGGATCCCTTTCCCTGAAAGAGTGCAATAAAACCAACATGGCTAAGCCAGATTATGTTTCAGAAAGTTTTGCAGTCATGACGATTCATAGTCGTAAAAGTAATATATTGTCAACATATAATCCATTGGTTCTTAAACGTACAAGCTTATAACTTTCAAGTGCTGATTAAGAAGGGGACACTATTCTGATGTCGAACCTGTGAAATCTATCGCTAGAAGGAACTAAAGAGTAGCGCCCCAAATGAATTTTCATACTAAAATCCCGTTGTTAGATCACAGCTTTGCCAAAACAGGCTTTGAAGTAAAAACCCTCTATATTTGCTCTCTGCAACGGCTTTGGAAGGAAAACGAACCACCCGCCTTGTAGTAGTCTAATAAGGAGTATTTGCTTTCCGCTGGCTTTTGATATGTATAACTCGTGTATAATCAGCTGCGAATTTTCCACATGCCGGTTCTATATCCAACAGACATGAGCAAAAGCTCCCAAAGCATATTTGGAATGCTCAACAGGTTCACCTTCGATCCAGGAATTTCAGACCAGTTTACAGATATCTCAAGCATTGGAATTTTGAACCATTTGCACAAGTACACTACCTCAACATCAAAGCACCACCTGCAGAAAATCCACAACCAATCAGTAAGAGAGTCTCCAATATCATATAAACACAGAAAATCAGAATATAATAGTCATCCTACAAGCCACTTTGCTAACATAGAACATATCAAAACATCGAACTGATGCATCGATCAGGTTTCATGACTGCCCACCATTACAGAATCCACATGGCGCAAATTCTGCATGCAATTCCTAAAACATGTTACCAAATCCTCTAGAAGGTATTCACCATTCATTCACCCACAATAGGCCAAAATTAAACGAACCTAATCAGGCATACCCGCACGGAAAAGCTCCAAACCTCCTTAGATACAATAAATTGTATATCTGCTACCCTATGAATGCATTTATTATTCTCATACTGAATACTTCACTATCTTCTAAGCTTTAGTTTTCCTTTTTTAAAAAGATAGAGAAACTATATCGAATGGCCACCTGGAAATCTCAAAGTTCTGAAATATGTCTACTCACAGCCTTCAACTTCCAAACCTGTAAACAGCATAAGCTACAAGGCACTCAATGAATGATAAGTTGGAGCAGTAAAATAATGCTTGTATGTTAATTAGGAAGCAACAGAAGTGAGCATAAACCATTTCAAATTTCCATCTAAA
Source organism: Pyrus x bretschneideri (assembly GCF_019419815.1). NCBI lineage: Eukaryota > Viridiplantae > Streptophyta > Magnoliopsida > Rosales > Rosaceae > Pyrus > Pyrus x bretschneideri. The sequence continues at coordinate 1,859,128 of NW_025999635.1, forward strand.
GTGCAGTTCCCAGTTCAAACAGAATGCCATATATACAATCCAATGTGGATTTACCTGTTCAAACGGATGTTAGTGAAAATCTTCCTTGCAGCAGCCCTAGTGAACATCTTAAACCCACACTGTCATGCACAAAGGATACCATGTCAGAATAGCAGTGCCTTATTTAAAATCTAGTAGGCTATCTATGACAAAAGGCAAAAACTAGTAACCATGTGGCGCTGTTCTCAAATTAGAAGAAGAAATAATACAAGAAAAGAGAAACATATATGTAAAACAGAAGAAAAAGTCAGACCTGTGTATCCCGAATTCCAGGACCAGCAGCCAAAAGAACCACAAGATGAAAACCTTTCATTAAAAAGTTGCGATACCACTTCCTCTGAAACATTAAGTTAACTGGCTCAGTTACAATATTTTAAGCAAAATAAGAATTAAAATTAAATATAGCTGCAAGTTGCATAAGCAAAACTCAACTGTAGCCAAGGCTTTCCCCTCAAGATGAGCACGAGAACCAAATGCAGCAATGGGGATATCAGATATTCTAAAACTTGAATTATCCGCAGATGAGTCCCTAAACTTATCCTGTTTAGCAACTGCATGAATCTGGAATGAAAAACACAAGGTAGTATGTAGTAGCTTTGTTAGAATTTTTTCACCAACAACTGGAAGCAAATGTCAGATGGTAAAAAGATATCTAGGATGCTCTGGTACAAACCTGTTTTTCAAGTTTTTCTACGTCATTAACCTTGGTTGCTCCATCAGCATCCAGCATTAGAAGTAGCTCACCACGTGAATGTAGCATTCCCTAAACAATGCTTTCACATACGTAAAAAGCTTCAATCAATTATTGTCACGCGCAAAGGAAAAAATATGGGCCGTTTAATAACATCAGATATGGTTACAAGGGACTGGTTCAGATTACACTCACTTTTCTGATAGCTTCACCTTTTCCATGATTCCTACCAAGAAGGATAATCCTCATATTGTCCACGGTATATTTCTTTATAAATTCAAATGCCACTCTTTTTGTCCCATCAACACTTCCATCATCAACAATCACCACCTGTCCAGAAGAACATTTGTTAAGTAAAGCAAAGGCGATGGACAACGAACCAGGCACGTAACTGATTTAAGTGTTTAATAATCAGTAACTACTAATACCTAAGCCTTTAGTTAACAACAGTTCACAATTGAAGGTTCGGATATCTAGGTACTTGCTGGGGGTAAAATTATATAAGTGCATCTTATCATTACGCTATCAGCTATGGTGCTAGATAAACAGCAGTAAAAAACGAATTCAGTTGATCTAGCTAATGAGAGAACCAAGAGAGTACCTCATAAGTAAAAGACTTATCCTTCGCAGCACGCTGTTGAAGATAACTACAAAGTAATATTTAGATATCATTACAATATAATACGATTGATATATCACCAACCCATCAACAATGAATCACCAAATTAGAACGGCACAGATCAAGGAAGCAAGGAAAAAACCGAATCAATAATACATTTTGCAGGGGAAGTGAGATGCAATTAGCTAAGCTTCAACTTACTTCATGGTTTCATCAAGTGCTCCGGGAAGCCTAAGCTCCTCATTGAATGCAGGGACAATCAAAGATAAATACTTCTCTGCTGGATCAAATATAGAAGGGCAAGGAACCTAACACAAACGCTCCCAGAAGATTCAGCAACACATCAAACGACCATTTTATAATTGAAATCGAAAAGGGTTGACTTGCATAACCTCTGGGAGCAAAACCCTAATCCCAAAATTTTGCATCAACATCTAACCCACCCTAATTCAAGCGACAAGAATGAACCTTGAACCGTGAACCAATTGGATTACTGCAACCTAAATGTACCTGTTTCAACGAATTGGGGTCCTCGAAGATCGCGGGAGCTCCAACATGCCTAACAAATTATAAATTAAATACATCAAATTTAAGTCAAAGAACTAATCTTTTCCAGGGATTAAAGAGGGCGAGAATTGAAGAGTAGACAGAAGAACGTACGCGTTGTTGTTTTTTCTGCGATAAGCTTCGAAGAAGACGGCAGAAGCTAAACCTGTGGCGACGACGAGAATGAGGGCGAGCAGGAGCTCCACCATTGTCCATACAATTACGAACTCCATTGTTGTTGTTGGTTTGATTTTTGCAGGTCCCAAAGTGGAGACGGTGGCTGCACTGCTCCTTTCCTTCCAAGTTAAAAAAGAAGTGCAGACCTGCGGACTCTCGGCCAATTTTACGTTTGACGAATGAAACTTAAACTTCATATATTAATAAAGGGAATTAAGCTTAACAAGCCCGTCTAGCTCAGTTGGTAGAGCGCAAGGCTCTTAACCTTGTGGTCGTGGGTTCGAGCCCCACGGTGGGCGTTCTATTTTTTATGTTTCGTTTTTATTGAAGTTCTTATTAATTCCATTTGATCGTCGTATCAACAAATAGTATTTATATGCTTAATCTAAAAAGTACACATACATTTTTGTTCAATTATGTTCAACGAGATCACCTATCTTCTCTCTTTTTCAGCCATCATGCTAGAAATGATTCAGCTCGCATATGTTCTTCCAAAATATTTTTTTTTCCCTTCCAAATACTTTTTAACTTCATGTGATTTTGTGACGTTATAAGGTCTAGGTTGTCAACTCACATATATTTTTATCTTTAGATGGTCTAAATGTTGCATTTTTACTGTAACCTACTCGTTGCTTTTGCTCTTTAAGTCATTCCTGAGTAGTCATGACTTTTAGATGCCTGTGAACTATCTTTACAAACTAATCAAGGACTTGCTTCGGTCTTTATATATATGAGCTGGTTTGAGTGCTTTGTTGACTTTTAGAAGCTTGTGAACTAACCCAACAAAATGAGGTCCACCACTCCAAAATGAAGGAGGCAATTGGTTTGTTGGCAATAGCCGTCGGACTGCCCAGGCATGAATTGCCGGATTAGACTGCCAGGCAAGAATTGCCGGGCCTTGAGCTCATTGCCAGTGGTTGACGTCGACGATGACATCACGCAGCAGAGGCGTTCCCCCGCGCTGTGCACCACTAAGCCAAATAGATCGTTTTTCCTGGCCCATCAGTTGTTGGATTTCTAATGGCTAGTTGATCTGAACAGTTGGATTTCCAATAGTAAAAAGATTTGTAACTTTTTTTGTAGCTGCCACGTGAAAAAATCTGTGGCATCCAACAACAATAATTTTGAAAATTAACGGCCATGATTAATCCAATGGTAAAAAATCTAAAAAAATCAATTTAAATACTCTATAAATACCTAACCATCTTTTTCATTTCTCACAAACTAACACCACACACAACACAACTCAATATTTAATTTTCAACAATCTTACAAAATTCAACATGCCAACAAACTTACAAAGTTCAATACACGTGGCGCGACGTGGATTGTCGAAAATCTCATAAAAAATCTAAGGCGATAATGACACGTGGAGGATAGGGCTAGGAAAACATAAAAAATATAATATATATATATATATATATACATATGTATGTGAATAAAAATCATCATTGCCATTTTCCTTTCTCTTTCCAAATGGGTGAACTTGCACAAAGTCAATTACTATTTAGAATGAATAGTAAGGGCAATTCACTACCTTGCCCCTAAAATGGGTGGACTTGCTCTAATGTTCCCACAAAAATTAGCATACAAACAGGTAACGAATTACCATTTCCTCTGGTTTTCTTCACATTTCTTTGTTATTACATGACAGAAAACAAACAGGTAATTACCACTTCTTCTGGTTTTCTTCACAGGTTATCTGTTGTAACTTGTACATGACACAAAACAATTCAGGCTAATTTAGGTCTACCAGTATGAAAACCCCACACGCTTGTCAAGTTTAGATGTTAAAACCACAACAAATAAAGGACCGGCAATAATTTTACCAACCTTTTATAAGTTGGTATTGTTTATTTAATTATTATTATTATTATAAACAAAACCATATGGGGAGGGTGGAATTGAAGATATGACATCGACGCTTATGCAACAGAGATATCATTATGACACTGTTTCAAGTTAAGAAAGTTAAAATGCATGACTGACTTACAATGTCATCCCAATGACATCGCCAATATAAATAAGCTTTTTTTTCGATTGCAAAATATGTTTACGTTATTAACTAAGCTACAAATTCTTTAGGATACAAATTTTTCTGTGGATAAAGAAGTATATTTCATGTGACACCATATGACATCTTATGCCCTAATTATGAGTCCAACACAAAGGTGGTGTAGCATACTTATTACCCCCACGCATATATGTACATGCAGTCGTATACATAAAGCAGCTCAGTCCAGTCAATTAGTTGGCAACAATGGAGGGGACATAGATGGCCATGATTCCTTCGAAAATAAAGGTCGTTGAGAAAATGGACCTTCTCTCAAGGACTGGTCATGATTAAAGCCACAGGAATTAGAAATTGATTGATTTTAGGCTAAAAAAGAAGCGAGAGGAGAGAAGTTGGCCCTTCAACCTTCAAATTCAAACCTTACCCCATTTTAATTGTTTTTTCCATCATGCCAAACGGACCTTTTACTAACCATCCTCATCACTCATCACATCAGTAACATCACATTCACATCAATGATCATTCATGCACCATGTCATGAAACTTATTAATTACTAAATTATTGGTTTTTATTTATTTAAAGGAACCATTTAAGTATAAACTCTCAAGAAATTTTAGCAGTAAATAATAATATAAAAACATAACTTTTGTTCTAGACCAATGGGCAGGATGTGTGGCTTTGTAGTTTTGGAGAAATTTTTCATTGTGATCGGAACACGGATGATATACTAAAAGTTTTTATATAAATAGTAAAAAATTGTATTTTTTAAGTTATTAACTTTTTACCACACATATCTCACCATTTATATAATAACACATGATGTATCATCCTGTATTGTGATCATATTGAAAAATCTCTTTTAACTTCGATGTTTAGTTCACGGGGTTAAAATCTGGGAACAATTTACTAAATAGCTGTGTCAGGATTCAGAATCAGCCATATTTATATAACTAGGGTACTGATGATCGTGCAAACTCTTCAACTAATCCTCCCATAATTTGAGTAAAACTTACCTGCAACAGGTTTCGTACCCTCACTGAATCTCTTGTTACATTCTCACACCACGTGATTAGAGATGAAAGGATATGAAATGCGTTGCATGCGAGTTTTTCAGCTTTTTCTCATGTAATTGGAGCTAAATTATGAAATAGTAGGACTAAGCACAAAGATGGAACTCATGAACCCACTTGAATTTTAAAATTTTTAATATCAACGAAAAACTGTTGCAAAATCTGTCACTTACCTCTGCTGGATTTAGAATTCTGCGGCAGCATGTGCCATATACTGTGAACACAGATATATGAACATATAGGGAAGCTCAATTCACTGTATATAACAGAATTCCAAATTATTCATACTAAAATACACAATTTGCTTCCAACAAAATTAAACAAAAACAGATCAATATCTTCCACAAATAAACCAATTTTCCCCATCATAATAACAAAACCCCAAAAAAAAAAAAAAGGGTCAACAACCCAATTAAGCAAATTAAACCCCTTGTAGAAGATAATAATGTTCATGAAAAAAAAAAGTTAAAAATATGAAATATTTCCTAGTGAGCCATGGCCACGGGATGAGCATTTGCATAGCTAATGGATCTCTGGTTAGGCATGGCAAGCATAGCAGTGTGATCCAAGAAATCTTGAAGCGCCACTACAGACTGCAAAATTGTTCTGAGATCATCAGCACTTGAGAAACCCAAGTTTCCAACTTGCCTAACTGCATACACATAAAAGGTAATGCACCCTTTTCTAAATTTAAATCGAGCCATCTCACAACCACTCAGCCCTCTGATGAGCCGCTTGTTCACTTCCCCAAGTGGGATTTCCAGCGGCCAAAGGCGGTCCACGGCGGCCTTCATGCCCTCTGTTTCGAAAACGAAGAGAACCACCTTGGACGTCTTGGTGCCGAGGCCTAATGTGAGGGTGTGCCAGGCGTGGTGCGCCAAGATTGTGAAGTTTGTGGGGAGAAAAGCTGTGGTGGAAGGAAACGGAAGCTTATTGTTGCTGGGTTTGCTGGGTGGGAAAGAAAGGAGTTGGAAAAGCTCCAGTGGCCTTGCTCGCCGGATTGTGAAGGATTTGACGACGAACTGGCCTCCAAACCGCAGGCCCTTGACATCAGAGCTTGGCTTGAATGAGAAATCTGAGGCTGTTTTTGTGTTTTGGTCATTTGGGTGTTGATGTTTTTGCTTCTTGTTCTTGTTGTTACTGATCTTCTTCTCTTTCTCTCCCATGGTTTGTTTGTAGAGGAGGAATATTTTGGGTCTTTGGTGGTTGATGCTTGGTGGGTTTTTGTTAGTGTATGATAATTAAACCAATCCAGAGTTTTGGATGGTATACTGTGTTGGAGTTTTTGTGTTTCTTTTTAGTTTTGCTAATCCAATATTATACATAAATGTTATTAGTTTATTTTATTTCAATCAATGGAAAGAATAACGAAATAGGTGATGATGTTGCCACTTCATCTTTTCTCCTATCTGTATCCATGATCCTTTACATTGAGACTCTAAAATTTTCTCCTGCAACTAAGTTTCCACATAATAAATAATTGTTAAATACATGTTTGTCACGTGTTTAAAAAATGTATTGCTCACCTAACAAATAATTTTCACATAGTAAGTTTATGACACAAGAGAATATCCCTTTTATTAAACGAGATTCTTAGGTGACACAGAATAATCAAAATTTGTTTATCACTAGTTGTATACAATTATGTGTTTATTTCTCTCGTTACTTAAACTTCATTTTTTGTCCTATTTGTGTCTTTGATTTTTTACGTGGAGACCCCTTCTATGGGAGAGGTTTTTGCGTGATGTGGAATAATCATTATTCAAAGTAAATTTGTCATATCACTCAGTTGTATACAACTATGTCTTCTTTTCTCATTACTAAACTATAAAAATTTGTCATATGATGGTTAGGCTTACTTTACATTTTTCTCTAATCATGTACGTGATGAGAGAAATGAAGATACATGTATTTAAAACTTGTGATACAACACAACTTCTCCGAAAAAAGCTTATCCCTTGCTTTCTATATATGTTTGATGATGCCATAAGACATTGTACATGCTTTCTGTAAACGTAAGATGGATTATTTATGTGCACATTCTTTACAGTATTATGTTCATGCAGAGTTGAAATAGGTCAGGTTGGTCCTTGAATTAGATAGGAATTGGCTCACCAAAATAGATGGCATGGGTTTTGGTAAGACACCAAACTGATCTACTTAGATTCAGTTGACTCTCTCTGAACCAAAATGCAGTTAATCTTTGTCTCCTTTTACCAGAATTCAGAATCATGACATTTGCAACTAAATAGAAGATTTTGGGTTTGTAAATGATGATTAACCTCTCTATGTTTCACATATGAGCTAAGTGAGAGTAGGACCACGTTTTTGAGACCCCCTCCAATCATAATTGCACCCATTTGCTCAAATTCATGTATCATCAATCCCTAATTTCCTGCTAATGCATATGAGATTCACATACATAAATTAACAGTTTTTTTATTAGGATGTCCATTTTTTAATTAAAGAACAAATTATTAATATTGTGCTGGTAAGGCATCAATAAAGAATGTATCAAAGTATTATTGATATAAAATTAGTTCTTTAACAAAACAAAGAACGACTGTCTTGCACAAATAATTTCTATACTAACTAGTTCACAATAAGACAATCTTAAAAACTTCTGTTAGCATGAGAGGAAAGACTCATACTCAATGAAGAATACTAACCTTAAGTCGTAGAGAGATAAGGTATGGTTGCCTCATGTGACTCATCTGATTACAACCCAAAAGTCTTCCGATTAAATTAAAGTGGTTTCCTAGCGACCAAAGTCACCGTTGCCTTCAATCAATTCATGGGAAAGATATGCTAGACTAGAGGTTGTGAGAGTACCAACCAACTAAAGGCAACAACTCTTACAAGATATTCCCACAGGCAGTAAGGGGGCCTAGCATATTTTTTTTTTTAAGGGTTTATCATTTGAAGAACGACAAAGAGTACAAAACGTGTATAAATATTTACAAAAAAAAAAAATCAAAAGTTAAATGGGAGTCTATCTGTCAATGGTGCATCAACTTTTTAAACAAAGAAAAAGATAAAAAGATAAAGAGCATATAAGAATGAACGTTGAGGTAATGATTTTCACTCTCGGTTTTTTTTACCAGTGAATATATTGAGATTTTATGGGTTAAAGTTGATTCTTCGATTCATGTATACAAAGTATATATGCGACTCACATTAATTATCACTCTATTAATATAATTTCAATGATAGCTCATTTACTCTCACATCTAAAGGTGCAAGTTGAATTTGATTCTAATACTAATCGAAAATTTCTATTTCGAGCCCCAACATTTCCTATTCAGAAAATTTTTGAAGAATTAAATGACAATTGGAATGTACTTATCCTATTCGAAGTATGCTCTATTGTCATATCATGTTTATTGTATATTTAGTTATACTTTATTTGTCACATTCCGACCCGGGCCCCACCACATCCCGGGTTCGACTCCACCGTAACACGATATTATCCGCTTTGGGCCCCGACCACGTCCTCATAGTTTTGTTTTTGGGAACTCACACGAGAACTTCCTAGTGGATCACTCATCCTAGGATTGCTCTCGTACAAACTCACTTAACTTAGGAGTTCCTACGGAACGCGAAGCCAGTGAGCTCCCAAAAGGCCTCGTGCTAGGTAGAGATGAGAATACGGTTTTGTTTTTGGGAACTCACACGAGAACTTCCTAGTGGATCACCCATCCTGGGATTGCTCTCGTACGAACTCACTTAACTTAGGAGTTCCTACGGAACGCGAAGCCAGTGAGCTCCCAAAAGGCCTCGTGCTAGGTAGAGATGAGAATATACATATAAGGCTGGGCGATGTGGGAAGTTACAATCCATCCCCCTTAGAGGCCCGACATCCTCGTCGGCACACTTCCGAGCAGGGATTGGTTTTGATATCAAATTATCACATTCCGACCCGGGCTCCCACCACATCCTGGGCTCTACTCTACCGTAGCACGATATTGTTCGCTTTGAGCCCCGACCACGCCCTCACGGTTTTGTTTTTGGGAACTCACACAAGAACTTCCCAGTGGGTCACCCATCCTGGGATTGCTCTTGCGTGAACTCGCTTAACTTCAGAGTTCCTACGGAACGCAAAACCAGTGAGCTCCCAAAAAGCCTCGTGCTAGGTAGAGATGAGAATATACATATAAGGCTTACAGGATCCACTTTCCTAAGCGATGTGGGATGTTATATTATTACGTATTTTATATATTTAATTATATTAATATACATAAAATGAAGAATATAATTAAACATATTATTTTATTTTGCCTAATATAATTATGTCATACACCCACATAACAGCCTACAAATATTAAAAAATCACATAAAAAATATTGAATGGTTGATAGATACATAAACATATGAAAATTTTCAAAGTGGTGCAAAATGTGGTAGATCTGAATTATGTTCCCAAAATTCAGAGATAAAACCGATTCGAAATTTCTAATAAATTCTGATACTCCAAAATTTTGAAATTGGAACTAATACTTGATTTCGAAACTTTTTTGGATTGGCATTGGAATGCTTGTTTCCGATCTGATACATCAAAAACCACCCCTACTCACAACGATATGAAAACTCAAATTCTTGTTCTCTCTCAAAATGAAATATAAAAAAGATTATTATGATTGGATAAAAATGTGTAAGGAATATAACAAAATAGGAATACTACATCCAAATTTACGTTGCGTGCACATAAAATACCCGTGATGAAATTATTTTGCATGATTATTTATATTCTTTTTTTTTCCAAATTAATGTATGTGAAGAAACAATACATGTTATACCATAAGATTGTGTACTGGAGATCCTCATAGTTTTATTTTATTTGGTAAATCAATTGCAAGAGTACTACACCAGCTATGAGCATATATCCTGTGGAAGAGAAATGATGAGAGGCATGCAGTTAACAATCGTAACAAAGTCATCTCAGATTAATTGAGACTTACAAAAGAAGCATTTTATGTCTACACTTGCTTAAAAGACAAGAAACCAACCAATAATAGTAACAATCAATCCAGAAAACAACTGGCCACTTACATATAAACTGTTCATTAATATAGCACCGATGTAGCCTGAAAATTCATGTATGCAACTTTTTATCTGACTTTATGTTTAGGTTAGATTTCCATCCTTCGATGTCAGTCTTTCGACGTCGGCAACATAGAGAAGAAATTTGAAAGCAATAATTCAGTTAAGGGTAATTAGTGAGTTTGTATGATTCATATAAACACACTATACAGAGACAAAACTATAGTCTGCAGGTTGGATGTCGTTATCAGGGGGCCCTTAGGTTTGTAAGCTATATGTTATCTTTACTCATATTAACTATCATTTTCTGCATGATAATTCAAATTTAAAACTGTCTTCCCGAAACCCTACTTCATATCATTCCCAAAATAACTGATATTATATTTTCTTCTTGTTGCTTTTGGTCTCAATGTTGTCACAGCCCAAAGATAAATCTAGTAGCAATAGTCTAGGCCTGGCTTCACCAGCCCTATTCTTAAGAATACGATTTGAGGACTGGATTTGGCACAGCCCAAAATGCGTTTTGTTGCTTTACTTGAGTTTGAAGTTGTTAAGGTTTTAGGCAGATTTGTAAGAAGTAACCCTTGATTGCTTTATGTTCATTGTTTTCTAATATAAAGTACGGAAAGAGGGAGATGAGCTATTTGGTGATCCCTTCTCGGTGTAGGGTTGGTCGCGATTTAGTAATGGCTAGATAATATATGTAGTTTTGTATACCAAAAATGACTTTACGTGGCCTCATTCCTCAGCGATGACCGGTTGTAGCTGACAATATGAATATGTTGCATTTATTATCTTTGTAACAGATTTGTGTTGATGGCTTTTGTGGTAATTGTAGACATCAAAATTTCGGTGAAATAAATGTTGACCAAAAATTAAAATTTCAACGCTCGCATATCACATAAATTTTACATGTAGCGTGTGACTCAACGAAAAATCGAAATAAATTGGAAAAGTCATCAAATATGACACGTGTCAATACCTGGCAGAAACGATTTATTTCATCTGATTATTTAAATCCAAAAATCAAGTTTTGGAATTCTATAAATATGAGGCCAAAGGCATTCATTTGGGGGGAAGAAAGGAAGGAAAAGGAAGGAAGGAGAAGGAGAAAGGAAAAGAAGAAAAGAAGGAAGGAAGAAAGAAAGAAGCCTTGAAACTCTAAAGCTCTCAAGCAAATCCCGAAGGATCAAGAAAGCAATCTTCGTTCTTCGTCAAATCCAACCTTCAAGATCAAGCCCCGACGGCCCTTGAAGAACTTCCACCAACTCAAGATCAAGCCCCGACGGCCCTTGAGGAAAGTGTTCATCATCCACACATCCGTTCATCCTTCAAGATTAAGCCCAAAAGCCCTTGAAGATCCGTTCATCCTAAGATCAAGCCCCAACGGCCCCTTTGGATCAACAAATCCACACATCCGTTCATCGTTCATCATCCGTTCAACCTTCAAGATCAAGCCCCAACGGCCCTTGAAGATTCATTCATCATCCGTTCATCATTCAAGATCAAGCCCCAACGCCCTTGAAGAACTTCCACCAACTCAAGATCAAGCCCCGACGGCCCCTTGAAGAAAGTGTTCACCGTTCATCATCCGTTCATCCTTCAAGATCAAGCCCCAACGCCCTTGAAGAACTTCCACCAACTCAAGATCAAGCCCCGACGGCCCTTGAAGAAAGTGTTCATCGCTCATCATCCGTTCATCCTAAGATCAAGCCCCAACGGCCCCTTTGGATCAACAACCTCAACAAATCCATACATCCGTTCATCCTTCAAGATTAAGCCCAGAAGCCCTTGAAGATCCGTTCATCCTAAGATCAAGCCCCAACGGCCCCTTTGGATCAACAACCTCAACAAATCCACACATCCGTTCATCCTTCAAGATTAAGCCCAAAAGCCCTTGAAGATCCGTTCATCCATCAACCTTCAAGATCAAGCCCAACGCCCCTTGAAGATCCATTCATCAGCTGTGCATCCTTAGATCAAGCCCCGACGGCCCTTTGGATCAACAACTCATCCACAAACCCACACCCTACGAAGATAGAATCAGAGGACCAAATTACAAAGAGATTGTAACCCCAAAATCATTAATACAAAATATTATTTTGTACACGTATTCTTGTCGCTTGTTTCAGGAATTTCTCGTGTTTACAAATTTGGCACGCCCAGTGGGACAATCTCTACCTCTCATCTCTATCCTCAAATCATCGAAAAACGCAAATGGCATCAAGAAAGGATCAAGCTGTTCCTGCAATCAAAGCAAAGAACAAGAACATCATCGCCGCAAGTGGTGATATTTCGGGCATCATAACCCGAAGTAAGGCAAGAGATCTTTTTGCCGCAGCTTCCGCCCCTGCATTAACTCTGTCAAAGGAACAAGAGCACCTGAGGTACGAGCCTGTGATCACCCTAGCCTCGCTAAGGGCATCAAAAGGGGAGAGCCCAAAGAAATACTCAGAGTCCCTACTCTCCGACGCTGATTCGAGCGGCAGTACAACCATGCAAGTCATGACCACTGGAGCAACTTCAATCGAGGAGCAGCTAGCTCAGATGAATGAAGCAATTGCAAAGCTCACACGGACTGTGGAAGAGAAGGACTTGCAGATTGCCGCACTTGTCAACCAACTAGATGCGCTGCCCGACGTGAAAGTCGACCCAATTGTTGGCCTATTAAAGAAAGAAGGCGACGAAGAAGAGGAGCCACCAGTGGAGAAAGTCGAAGAGAAGCCGAAGCTAGACCAAGCAACGACATCCATGGGATCTCTATCTATCCAGCAGCTACAGGAGATGATCGCAAGTACTATCAAGACGCAGTACGAAGGAAGCTCGCATGACTCCGTACTGTACTCAAAGCCTTACTCCAAGAAGATTGATGCTTTGAAGATGCCAAGGGGTTATCAGCCCCCAAAATTCATGCAGTTCGATGGAAAAGGCAACCCAAAGCAACATGTCGCCCATTTCATTGAAACTTGCAACAATGCTGGGACAGAGGGAGACTACCTCGTCAAACAGTTCGTGCGTTTGCTGAAAAGTAACGCTTTTGACTGGTACACTGACCTCGAACCTGAGTCTATCAACAGTTGGGACCAGCTAGAAAGGGAATTCCTCAACCGTTTCTACAGCACTCGTCGTACTGTAAGCATGCTAGAGCTAACCAGCACGAAACAGTGGAAAGATGAACCCGTCGTCAACTACATAAATAGATGGCGTTCTCTAAGTCTGGATTGCAAAGATCGGCTTTCTGAAACCTCTGCCATTGAGATGTGCGTTCAAGGCATGCAGTGGGGACTACACTACATCCTTCAAGGCATCAAACCACGAACATTTGAGGAGTTAGCCACCCGCGCCCATGATATGGAGTTAAGCATCAACCGTCATGGGAAGAAAGAACAGATCGCCGACTACAAGAATGACAAAGTTTTGGGGCCAAAGGTGGATAAGGCTACGTGGAAACCCACCAAGGAAGCAATGGCGGTCAACACAACTCCAGTCAAAATCCCTACACGAAGCAAGGCAATTCAAACCGAAGCTTTTCGTGATCAAGAGATACGTAGACGCACTTTAAAGGAGCTTGAGGAGAAGACTTATCCATTCCCCGACTCTGACGTGGTTGCCATGTTGAAAGACTTGCTTGACAAAAAGGTGATCGACCTACCTGAGTGCAAACGGCCAGAAGAGATGAACCGTACTGATAGTCCAAGGTACTGTAAATTCCACCGCTTCATTAGTCATCCGACGGAAAAGTGCTTTGTGTTAAAAGATCTCATCATGAAGTTGGCTCAGAAAGGGATCATCGAGCTAGATCTTAATGATGTGGTGAAGTCAAACTATACCACCGTCACTTCTGGCTCTTTGAACTCAAAATCTTCACCTCAACCGCTGGGGGCATGCTCCAAAACCATGTCAGTCAAGTCAAGTGAAGTTGAAGGGTGGACTTATGTCACTCCAAAGAAAATGCACAAGAAACATAGGTCTCCTCCACAAGTTCACCAATCGGAAAGGGGGCAAAGCAACCAACGTCAACCGTCAAAGCTACATGAAAGTGTTGAGGATGATGAAGTTGTGACACAAAGATCGTCCGTTGCCATCACAATGCGCGATTTCTTCCCCAAAGACTTCTTCAATCACTCAGTCAAGACTCCTTGCTATGAAGATTGCAAGGAATGCCCCTCTAAGATCGTTTGACAAATTCAAAAAAAAAAAAAAAAAAAAAAAAGCTCCTCGTTCGCACGAGCCTAAAAGGCGACAACCAAAGCTCCTTGTCCGCACGAGCATAAAAGGCGACAACAAACGCTCCTTGCCTGCACGAGCTGAAACTGCAAACGGCACCAAGGCGCTCCTGGCCCGCAAGAGCATAAACTGTGTACGGCAAAATCATCACCAAAATTATCATCAAAACCATCACTCATTTGAACTACGTTATGACTTGATCTCTTCTTTGGAAGAGTACGTAGGCAACTTGAAACTTCAAAACTTCAAGTACAGTCACATAAAAATAAATAAATAAATGTTTCATTAAATAAAGTCAATTTTATTACAAAAGAAAAGAAAAAAAAAAAATATACATATGTTACTATGTATTAAAAAAAAAAAAAATATATATATATATATATATATATATATATATATTCTCTACTTAAAAAAAAATTACAGTTTCTCAACAAAAAAAAAAAAAAAAAAAAAAAAAAAAAAAAAAAAAAAGAATATATATATATATATATATATGTAAATGTTTTACTTCTCGGCCCAAACAACTGGATGGCCTCTTGGACCCAGAAAATGCTTCAAAAATCATGGGTCTACTCCTGATACAAGACCATGGGGAGAAGGAAATGATAAGGCTTGCTTTTGGGCCTGAAGCTTTTCTCCACTCTGTCATTCTCAAGGCAAGGAAGGAGCTGGGAGTGCCCTTATCATCAACGTCTTGGTCCACATCCTCAATCGCACCATATTCAGTCTGCAGAGCCCAACAAGCAGATTTGCAGGCCCATTATACAGTCCCCAAGTGCATCTCTTACAACAGTCAGACGTGTTGCTGCACGGTTGCTATAGCACAGCATCAATGCCCTAAAACAGCTTCTAGATGTCTCATTTCTAGAAACGCATTTCACTCCTTGTGTGTAGCAGTCCTCAGCTTTAGACAGATCCCCATTAAGGCGTTTTGATGCAGATGTTTGACTTTGAGCAGCGGAAAAGGCAGCCAAGGTGAAGTTAAACCCACTTCTATTTTCTGAACTTCCACCATTAAGCACAGCAGGGAAAGGAGACGACAGTGGCGGCGATGTGAACGTGGTTGGTGCAGAAGTGGGATCTGATAATAGTAAGTTCCCGTTGAGCTTTTGGGAGGTGACCCTGGCTTCTACCGTCGTATTGGGCTTCTTGTTTGGCCTTCTGGCTGTTTACCTGACCATGCCCGCATCGGATTACAGCTTCCTCAAGCTCCCCCGTAGCCTCCAAGATCTTCAAATCCTCAGAGTTCACCTCGAGGACTACACAAGTGACTACACTGCTCAGGTTCTGTTAGGATACTGCATGGTTTATATATTCATGCAGACTTTCATGATCCCTGGTACTGTATTTATGTCCTTGCTTGCCGGTTCCCTTTTTGGAGTCTTCAAAGGTGTAGCTTTGGTGGTGTTTAACGCTGCTGGTGCATCTTCTTGTTTTTTTTTTTTTTTTTGTCAAAGCTGATCGGGAGACCCCTTGTCTTCTCTCTTTGGCCCGACAAGCTGCAATTTTTTCAAAACCAGGTAGCTAAAAGAAGAGAGGGACTATTGAACTATATGTTGTTTCTACGGTTGACTCCAACCTCCACCACAAAACACCACTTTTTCCGGTTAAGCTCGCCGGAGAATCCTACCACTTCTGTCTTCTTCCTCTTCTCCTTCACTCCCACTCCTTCTGGCTACCCTTCCATTTCACCAGACAAACTCCTCTGAGCTCTCTCAGCTTCGCCCGCACCCACCAGGCCAGCTTCCCCGTCGCCTGCCTTCTCTCTCGACCCTTCACTGCCACCAGCAATCCCGGGTCCGATCTCGCCGGAGAAACCGCCGCCGCCATGGCTGCTGCTTCCATTGTCTTCCTCCTCGGCCTCTGCCGCCTCCACAACTTCGTCCTCCAGCGGCTCCTCGTCGTCAAATAACTACTTCGGCGCCGCCGCATCCGGGAAAGCCTTCTCCAACAAATGCTTCTGCAACGAAATCCTAATCCTCTCAAATCCATCACCGACCTCGAGTGGTGGTTCCATGGTCCGCCGACCCACCAGTTCTTGATGCGCCTCCTCACCGGCTCCCAAAACAAATCGTTTCAGTTCGTCCCCGAGTCCATCGCCTCCTTCGGCCTCACCGTCCTCGTCGAGGGCTGTGACCGCGACTGCTCCATTTCCTGGGTCCACGCCTGGACCGTCGCCAGTGGTGTAGTCACCGGCGTCCGCGAATACTTCAACACCACTCTCACTGTGCTCACCTGGAACAACACCGCCACCAAAATCGAGCACCACCAGGCTTCTCGGGTGATCGGAACTGGGACTTTCGGGTGTGGGAGTGCTATTGTGGAAGGAAGAGGATTATCCATACACTGGTACTGATCGTGGAACCTGCAAATTTGACAAGAGCAAAATTGCAGCATCAGTTTCCAATTTCAGTGTCATCTCCCTTGATGAAGACCAAATTGCTGCAAACCTTTTCAAAAAAAAAAAAAAAAAAAAAAAAAAAAAAAAAAAAAAAAAAAAAAAAAGGGAAAAGATGATGCGTGCCACTATCAGCAAGTCAAAAGAAAAAGAAAAAAAAAAAAAGCAGTGGCGACATAATTATTGCAAAGAAGAAATTTGCAAAAGTCTGATTGAAAAAAAAAAGGGGCCTTCTCTTCCATGGTGTTCATAATTCGAGAGCTCCATAGCTATACGTTGCAGATGAGAGAGATTCTCTTCTTCGAAGATTTGCAGGGGATTTTAAGCAGGGTGCAGAAGGAGATGCAAGCTTCATTCGTCTGGCTATTTCAACAGGTCTTCAAACTTGACGCCTTGCACTACCTCGAGTTCGTCATTCTGGCCACCATGATCAAAATCAACGAAGAGCTTCATTGACCGCTGTCAAACGACTAGCCGGCCTTCAAACTCGACGCCTTACACTTTGCCTCAAGATCTACTTCTGCACATCCGCCATGGCTGCTGCCCTTGAATGTGATCAACAAAATCAAAGTTTGTCAACTCACATCCAAAGATTTCATCCGTCTGCTTGCCTCTGCTGCTGCCTTTGAATGTGATTGACAAAATCAAAGTTTGTCAACTCACACCCAAAGATCTCCTCCGTCTTCTCTGGGACTCGCCTGGGTTTTCACCCACGAACTCAGCCTTGCAGATGGCCTTATAAAGAAAAAAAAAAAAAAAAAAAAAAAAAAAAAAAAAAAAAAAAAAAAAAAAGTAGCAATGATTATGCCGGGAAGCATATTTCAAAAGAATAATAAAAAAAAAAAAAAAATCAATGATGATGCTGGAAGCATCTTTCAAAAGAAAAATAAAAAATATATATATATATATATAATAAAAAAAAAATAAAAAAAAAAAAAAAAGAAAAAAAAAACGATGGTGGTGCTTCTGGCACCATCTGAAATATATATATATATATATAAATGAATGGTGGATCAGCGCCACCGAAAGCAAAGAAAAGAATAAAAATGGTGATGGACGGTGATGTACATGTTTTATCTGTATTTAGCATAATACACTAAATAAAACAAAGCATGTTCATTGATTTTCAAGAAATTACAAATGTGTACAAAAAAAAAAAAAAAAAAAAAAAAAAAAAAAGAGAAAAGTTGAAGCTTTCACAAAGGATGTGTACGTGAAGCCCCACTACGTGGCAACACTCTCGGAGCAGAAGGCATTGGAGCAAGAGGCATCGGAGATAGAGCATTCGAGGCCTCAATACTTGGCGGAACGCTGGATGACCCAGGAAAGAGGTGCCTCTGGAAGAAAGCTGCAAACCGTTGACGATCATCAAGCTCCTCAAGCTTCCTCTTCATGCCCGACGAATAGTTATTTGCAAGCACATGCAAACTTCTATTCTCGTACTTAAGCTGTTTAATCTCCTGCTTAAGATCTTCCACCTCTGCCATCAATGATTCCACTTGACGGGACCGAGCAAGCAGGCGTTGGCCCATGTTGGACACAGAGCCCGCACACTGAACACTAAGAGCGAGGGACTCTTGAACGGCCAACTCATCGGACCGTCCTGACAGCAGCCTACTATCTTTTGGAGTAAGGAGGTTCCTAGCTACTATTGTAGCTGTTGTGGCGTCCTGCATCACTGAGTCTTCACCTGTAAGAGGACCGTCAGAAGATAAGAAAGAAGGACACCATACATTACCTTGAAGCGGCGCAACCGGATCACTGCTGAGACTCAATTCTAAGCTAAGGTTCGATGGGTTAGCCATTTTTTTTTCAAAGGTGTTAAAAGAGATGGGTGGATGGAGTTAAAACTCAAAAGGCCGGAGATGATCTTCAGGAATGAGCAACCTTCGAAGTTGTGCATGTTAGAGGTGATCAATACCTCTATAAAAACGAAGAGGCGCTTGCTCAGAGATCGAAAGGCCGCTTGTTCAAAAAAAAAAAAAAAAAAAAAAAAAAAAAAAAAAAAAAAAAAAAAAAAAGGTGAAGAGACATCGCTCTGCAAATCTCAAAAGCTGGATTTTCCGGCGTAAGTTAGGCGACGCTTTCTCGGCTTTCCAGAAAACGCGTTCAACTTTGTCAAAAGATCTCTGACAAAGTTGAAAACACGTGGAGGCTGGCGACGCTTTCGCGGCTTTTCAGAGCACGGGTGCCACTTTGTCAAAAGATCTTCGACAAAGTTGAAATCACGTGGAGGCTGGCGACGCTTTCGCGGCTTTTCAGAGCACGGGTGCCACTTGGTCAAAATATCACGTGGAGGTCATCATCGCAGCTACACATCTTTAGCTGACGAGCGCAAAGTTCGGCGACGCTTTCTCTGCTTTTCAAAAAACGCGTGCCACTTTGTCAAAAGAGACGCTCGTTCAGAAATCGAAGAGGCGTCAAAGAGGTGTATTCAAAGATCGAAGAGTCGTCACTATTTCAAAAAGCCGAATTTGCGGAATCAAAACCTTTGTCGACAAGGGTAAAAGAACAGTACCACCACTTGCTATTGGGAAATCCCTATATATGTCGACCTTCATCTTTTATGGCAAGACAAACCTGCAAACAAGAAAAAAAGCCCAACTCTTCCTCACCTCCGAGAGTACACTCCCAGCAAAACATCTCAAAATACTCAATTTTTTCCTCTTCCCCAAAGATGATACCAGATGCCTGGAGCACAGATGACCCAGGAGGAAACGGTAGATGGAAGCATGTGCTGATTCATTCACCGCTTCTTCAAAAGCAAAAGTATCTCATATCATCAAGGGCGAAAGCAAAGGTATCTCATATCATGCTTTTTCCCTGTCCTTTTCTTTGTCCTTGCTCTTACATACAGGAGAAGGGGAAATAGAGTTATCAGTCGGAACCTGAAATCAAACTTCCGACCTGGAACTGATTGCCTGGAACCTTTGCCTGGTTGCTTACCTTGCATTGCTCTCGAGTACTCATCGTCGCTGAGAAGTAATGTTTTGAAGCACCATTTAAATGCAAAGGTTGCATTCAACTCCTGCATCAGAGGACGAATACTACACGAGAAGATGCCAAACCTGCATAAGGAAATACCACTTCTGCAAAGGGAGCAAGTAAGACAAGTGAAAATGATACATCAAAGCATGTGGAGACAAGCACAACAAATATATGTGCTGATTCATTCGCTGCTTCTTCAAAAGCAAAGGTATCTTATATCATGCTTTCTCCATGTCCTTTCCTTTGTCCTTGTTATTACTCGCATGGCAAAGTGAAAAGAGCAATCAGACGGCACTTGGAGTCAGTTTTCCGATCTACCCTCTTCAATACGAATTGGGGAAAGATTGAACAAAGAAACAGGTCATCACTTCCACCTCGCGCTTGCCTGCCATGTGTCTGAATCCTGCTACTCAATTCAAGAGTAGCACAAAGGAAAATCAACGGTAGGGGGAGATCAAAAGAATCCTCCAGCCCAGTTCAAGATCAAGCCTCGATGGCCCTTGAAGAAATCACAAGTCCGATTCAAAATCAAGTGTTCACCACCTTTGAATCAAATTCAACTCCAGATCAAAGGAGTAAGTTCAGACCTTCGGAGGAGACCAAAAGAATCCTCCAGCCCAGTTCAAGATTAAGCCTGCGGAAAATCAACGATTGGAGGAAACCAGAAAATCTTCCAGTCAAGCTCAAGATCAAGCCTCGATGGCCCTTGGGTTGACATCTACATTAAGGGACTTCAAAACGCATCTTCTACACGTGACAAGCACATGTTTACGACGCGCCTTGAAGTGGGGGCATTTGTAGACATCAAAATTTCGGTGAAATGAATGTTGACCAATAATTAAAATTTCAACACTCACGTATCACATAAATTTTACATGTAGCGTGTGCCTCAACGAAAAATCGAAATAAATTGGAAAAGTCATCAAATATGACACGTGTCAATACCTGGCAGAAATGATTTATTTCATCTGATTATTTAAATCCAAAAATCAAGTTTTGGAATTCTATAAATAGGAGGCCAAAGGCATTCATTTTGGGGGGGGGAAGAAAGGAAGGAAAAGGGAGGAAGGAGAAGGAAGAAGGGAAAGAAGAAAAGAAGGAAGGAAGAAAGAAAGAAGCCTTGAAACTCTAAAGCTCTCAAGCAAACCCCGAAGGATCAAGAAAGCAATCTTCGTTCTTCGTCAAATCCACCTTCAAGATCAAGCCCCGACGGCCCTTGAAGAACTTCCACCAACTCAAGATCAAGCCTCGACGGCCCTTGAGGAAAGTGTTCATCGTTCATCATCCGTTCAATTCAAGATCAAGCCCCGACGGCCCTTGAAGAACTTCCACCAACTCAAGATCAAGCCCCGACGGCCCTTGAAGAAAGTGTTCATCGCTCATCATCCGTTCATCCTAAGATCAAGCCCCAACGGCCCCTTTGGATTAACAACCTCAACAAATCCACACATCCGTTCATCCTTCAAGATTAAGCCCAGAAGCCCTTGAAGATCCGTTCATCCTAAGATCAAGCCCCAACGGCCCCTTTGGATCAACAACCTCAACAAATCCACACATCCGTTCATCCTTCA
Organism: Pyrus x bretschneideri; assembly: GCF_019419815.1. Taxonomy (NCBI): domain Eukaryota; kingdom Viridiplantae; phylum Streptophyta; class Magnoliopsida; order Rosales; family Rosaceae; genus Pyrus; species Pyrus x bretschneideri. The sequence continues at coordinate 1,880,509 of NW_025999635.1, forward strand.
AGATTAAGCCCAAAAGCCCTTGAAGATCCGTTCATCCATCAACCTTCAAGATCAAGCCCAACGCCCCTTGAAGATCCATTCATCAGCTGTGCATCCTTAGATCAAGGCCCGACGGCCCTTTGGATCAACAACCCACACCCTACGAAGATAGAATCAGAGGACCAAATTACAAAGAGATTGTAACCCCAAAATCATTAATACAAAATATTATTTTGTACACGTATTCTTGTCGCTTGTTTCAGGAATTTCTCGTGTTTACAGTAATTGTTTAGGGGTTTCTTCAAGTTGTTTGTTCAAACATATTCTTTCCTAATCAATTTCTTGGCCATTGAAATAATGCCCCAAATTGGAAAAAATCATATCTTCCGTTCCTCATATCATTTCCTCAAGCTCAGCCGCTCAAGCGTTGTATTTACAAGAGCCGCGGCTTGGGTCAGTGGTGGTGATTTGTCCGGACCCAGAGAAATCACAGTTAAAGTCATGAAGGCCGTTAGCCTGGTAGTAAGTATTCATGAGGTAAGACGCACGGGCCCTAACGTTGTTATCGAAGCAAGCGCCGCCAGGCTGAACGGACTTGCAGTCAACGCCGGTGCCGCAGACGTAGTCAATGTTTGATTGCAATACTTGGTCGGTGGCTCCTGGTTTTGCCACGCACCACTTCTTGCCGCTGTTGTTGCCGCCTGCTGCCGGTGTTGCTGGTTTTGCTGGTTTGGCAGGCTTTCCCTGTTTCTCGCTTTTTGGTGCAGCTGGTGTAGAAGGTTGTGTTGGAATTTTCATTGTTGGTCCAGGAGTTGCACCACCCTAAATCATACAACAATTTAGTATGCATGATACATTATTATTGTAATAATAATATTGTCAATGCAGACATGAATTAAGCCACATTATTAAGAAAATATTTAGTTCTATTATACTCAAGTTCAAACTTCTATTCGTTAGTCGAATGTCGATTTGTTAAAGAATGAGTGCAGGATGACTATTCAATTTGGTTAATTTGTACTCAAGTAAAGAACATGAAGTAACTAAAATTTTATGTTTACTATTCAGTTGACAATGTTTCATTTGTTTCTTATCTTGATTCATTTAATTACAAATTTACATAAAAAATAAAACCAAAAACTGATGTCATCGGTTCACTTTACACATTATTTAGTCATAGCAATTCAATTCAATAAATTGGATGAATTTGCAATTATTATTTTTGTGAACTGTATTATTTTTCATCTTTATTAGTGAGGCGCAGAAATATTCCATGTCACATTACTTAATAAAGTAACAAAAGTGAAAAGGAAAATCACAAGACAATTAATCAAGAACCATTACCAACCTGTTGATTGCGCATAACCCCAGCATTGTAAACCGGAGTCATGTCCGGTTTGAACAGCCCCCAGTTCTTCTCTGCGGCGGGACCGGGTTTCTGGTTCTCATTGAACAAAGCAAAGATGTAAGTCTCGAATTTCCGGTTCGGCATCAATGGCGTACCCTTCCCAGACTCAACATGCTTGATCAAGTTCCCGTTGTAGTCCACAGCGTTCTGAACCGAGCAAACCGGGAACTCGCAAGCCGAAGGCCAACCGGTCTCGGCCGCAATCAAGTTCACGTCACTGAACCCGATTGCCTTGGCAGCTGAGTAAACCGCGTCCATCAACCCATCGAACATGTTAGTGTAAAACTTGCCGGTGAATTTATCGTGTACTCCCTCGTTTGGTCCGAAAAGAGCGTAGTTCTCCCTTTCGGGTGACCACCCGAAGTACGGATACGGATTGACCATGAAAGGCGATTTGGTTTGGCTACAGAACCGGAGCATTTGGGTCAGAATTGGAATCACTTCCGGTCTGAACCTGCCCATGCTGGGGGGTTCGGAGGCCAACATGATTCCGAGCGAGTGAGGGGTGGAGACTTTGACGTCTTTAATCCCCTCGAGGACCAAAGCGTTGTTCAAAGTCTTCATGGCAGGGACGAGGCTCGACTTGAGAGCATCGTCCCCCCAGTGAAGGACCTCGTTTCCCATGCCAATGTACTTGATTTTGCTTGCAGGGTAAAACGGCTTGACGTGATCAATGATCCAAAGGCGAGCAGTGCGGAGCTTGGTGAGGCTTGGGATCTCGCTGTTGGGGACGGTGATAGTCAAGGAGATGTTGGAGTTGGCGAAGGCCTTGATGATGTCGGGGTTGGCGTCGAAGATTTTGACGGCGTCGATGTTGGTTTGTGTTTTGAGGAAGTTGGCGACTTGGGCCGGGGGCGGGAGGTTGTCGGCGAGAGTACCGTAGTTTACGCCGATGGAGTAGGCAGTGGCGGCGAGCTGAACGAGGAGGAGAAGGGAGAGGAGAAGCTTGGTGGTAGCCATGGTTGTTTTTCTTTTCATTTTTGTGGTGGTGTTTTGGGAGAAGTTAGATTTTCTCCTTTTCCTTTGTGGGATTGGGGAGTCGGCGGTCAAGTATTTATAGTGGGGAAGGGGAAAGAAACCGAGGCTAGGAAATAAGAAGATAATGGACAATGGGATTGTGACCTGTAGTTGGTCAAATATCAATTTCATTTGTGATTTCTATTCACTGCTAAATCCTGTTGAATTTTCTTGATGTATGCTTAATTATGAGGTTGAACTTGATCTCTTTATTACACATCAAAACCTTAAAATAACTACCTTAAGACGAATAGATTATCTATATGGACATGTTATCACGTGGAAATAACAAAACACTGTTACTAGTTTAATCAGAAGTGTGTGTCCATATTTCAACGTGTTCATTGAGAACTTTTTCTCTTTATTCTACACTATTAAAATTAAAACACAGTGAACAAAGCATCTTCAAAATTCGATGTTCCAAAATATCCAAAGTGTAAACCGAACCAAACTTTTTGGAATTAATGTTAAGGAGACTAAACTTATAAATAAAATTTTGTAAACTAAATAACATAAGTGTTGATGATTGGATTATTAGTAAACGTTGATAAATGTGCTCATTTTCTATTGGTAACAAATTATTTAGCTTGCAATTTTTATCTACAAATTTAATATCTATTACATTCCTCAACCATTTGACCTAACTTTCCTGAGTAGCCACCGTGTCCACAAAAATAATTGTCTAAATGATACAAAAATAATTGTTTAAAAGCTAAGGAAACTAAATTTTTTGAACTAAATTTACAAACTAAATGATATGTCATCAATAAAAAGTAAACACATTAATGAACACTTAAATAATAATCCAATTATCAACTCCTATGTCATTTAGTTTACAAAATTTAATTTAAAATTTTAGTCTCCCTATCTTTACCCTTACGCACACTGATTTTGTTGTCTTTTTTGTTTTCTTCTTTTTTGTCCTGGAAGGCAATAAACTGACATGTTCGAGTATCTTTGCGCGGTTTGTAACTTATGTAAATAACGAGAGGCTGAGGATTAATGTCCAAGAACACACAGGTCGGCACGCATTTAGCACACCAAGAATGCAAAGCACCTACTCTTATTATTTTTCTGCAAGGCATCAAGAAAGAAAGTTTCTAATTAGGGTTTAATAATTTTCTAGCCCGAATTGCGATGACTCTGGTTGTTTATATGGTTTTTGGTTTTAATCCAATGCTAGCTTTGAGAAATAAGAACAATATAGTTTTATTGAACGAAAAGAAATAGGATGTTCAAGGAAATTTAAGTCAAAAAAGAAATAAACTGTGATTTTAACACCAAGTTTAAGCAGTTGCATGCACATATATTTTAATTGGTCGAGTTCATTCTTCTTAAAGAATATGCCAAATGGTTGACATGCAAACTATTCAACTTGTTTTCACTTAGATTGTGACTATAGTGAATTTGGTGTGTTTGACACCACATAAATCACATGTACACAAATTATGTCAGAAAGGAGTTTATACCTTGTACATATACTTGAATGATAAGGCATTTGCCTCTTTTAAAAATGGAACAACGAGATTGTTAGTGCAAAACGTCTAGCTTGGTGTTTTCTTTGTTTTCTGGAAGGCGCTGGATCACATATAGGTTTGATTGGTTGTCTGTATTTTCTGTTTTGTCTAGCTCTATGATATATATTTCACACAGCATATCGTTTAAAGATGTAGTTTTTTGTTTTTGATAGTCACATTTGAATTTTGTAATATCATATGTATTGAGGTTAAGAATGTCACATGCAAACCTAATTAAATTTCAAGGCCCGATTGTGATACAAGCCCCAATTCAAGCCTAAATGCATGCAAATGTGCAGAATCTAGAAAGGAAAATATTTGCAACCATGTCACGTTGTGATAAATAAACCAGACATTTGTATAAGTTACGGCATGCCCATACAAATCCATGCATATTCATCATGACAAGCTCTATCACACTAACTACATACTATTCACGCTAAAATGAGCTCAAGTGACATGTTGGGGCTTGCCTAGTGAATTGTGGTGTGGATGGTTACAAAAATTTATCGGGCCTACAAGGAGTCAAGATTATGGAAGACTTTGGAATGCTTGAGAGCCTAAAGATCCAGGCCCACAATCTTTGAAGTTCACATATGAGAGTTTGAGAGAGACTAGACCTAGTTTTTCCTTTTCCCTAGTAAGCCAACCAAGTCAGGAAAAAAAAAAAAAAAAGGGAAACCAAACTCAAGGTCTTAAGTTCACGTGAAAGCCCAACAAAGCCCGCATATAATGAAGAGTGATGCATACTTTCCCATCCTAGCTCGGGCAAAAGAATGATGAATGAAAACCATGAGACACGTTACTAGAATTAACTCATGTGGAAGCCATTACACAAAATATGTATATTTATGAATGGTAATGACACATTTCAAAACGCGTCTCACATCTGTTTGAGTTAATTTGTAAAGATTCCTTTTGATATCGAGCAATTAATATAAAGATAAGAATGGACAATTGTTAAATGGGTTTGAAGGACAGAAGGCAAACAAGGCATATCACACTTAAATGCGCAGAGAGTTTTGCGCACATAGTTTTGCACACACAGTTTTACGCCCACCGTATTTTCAAAATTGATGTTCAAGATCCTTCCACTTCATCTATAAAAAAAGAACCCAAGACAAGTGTATTTCGTATGTGTTTACAAACAAGATAGACTATATTGATTTTTAATTTCTTTAGGTTTTTTTTTACATCCAGAACATGATGCAAGGTTTTGAGACATCTGATGACCATGGTGAAGGGGAATGTGATGAGGGCTTTGGAGAATTTGACTTGTACGCATTTTTTAATGATCGAATCAATGATTTACCAGATGTACATATCACCATCATCATAGGCTGCTAAGGACTTCAAGTCTTCACCCAGGAAAAAGAGTGAAAAAAAAAAAAAAAAAAGCTTGAAGTCACGGGCCGGAAATGGCATACAACGTTGCTCAAGCTCAAGTTGAATATCAATTTGAAAACAACTGCTTGTCGCCAATGTCATTGGCGACAGCACAAATTTTTGAAGCTAAGGAGACTCCGAGGGCAAGGAGGCGTGGGGCAAAGCCCTTTACATCGACCCTCCATGACAACACCAATGCTAAATACAGCTGGCTACTTCCCGGCTGGATCATAGAGGAAAGGGTAATGATGCTAACTGGTCGGCTCTACAGGGTAAGCCTCCACATTATCCCCTTATACGATCTACTATGATCAGTCCGGAAAACCATGGACCAAGAAGCATGAAGTGATTGATAATCGGAGCAGAATGGGTATCACCTTGATTGAGGATTGATCAATCCTCAATCAACATTAGTTAGTTGTTTGTCTGTAATGGCCTTCTTAATAATTAGGTCAAGATTAGTTGTTGTTAGTGTGTTAACTGGACTTTTGTCCCCTTTGTAACAAAAAAATAAAAAACAAAGAAAGAAAGAAAGATGAGCCAATTGCTGTTATCATAATCAAATTCGCTTTTCCTCCTTTCTGTATATGTATTTCAGGTGATGGTTTTCATCACTTTCCTTCATTCCTTTGTTTACACCCTACACAGTCGCATCATTTTTTTTTCCTTGGATATGCATGTGTGTACACATAAAAGAAACAGAAACCCATTGAAAGAGAGCCTTTTGAACGCAGTGAGGATCATTTCACCTGCAGTTTTATTTAGACCACCATCAAACAAATCACTGGGGATGGAAAAATATGTTTCAGGATGCTTAGATGCGTCATGAAACATAGGGATTCTAAAGTCTTTTTGAGATTCTAAAAGCACTTGCTCTCGACTTACTCTTTTGCTTTCGACTCTTCTTCACTTGTGAGTTTTTTCCTCATGTATTGCCGCGGCATTGAGATTTTACGGTTACTGTCATTGTCCTCGGTTTGGATTCTTTGTGAAAAACCAGCGAGCATGGACAAGCTTCTGGCATTATTCGAAAAATATTCAATAAAAAAGAGGGTTAATTATGTGAGAAGCTAATAAGGATGTCTAAAAATCATTTCTATATTAAAAAAATGAGTGACACGGAGAAAGTTGGATTTTTTTTTTTTTTAAAGATGTTTTATTTATTTGCTGATAATAAATTTCGTCATTTTTTTCTTTCTTATTTTCTTAGTTCTTCGTACATTGACTCTCTTCACAAAAGATGCGAGTCATATTCATTTCCATTAATTCATATAGATTTCTTTCAATGTCAAGTAATTAATGTAAAGATAATGAGTCATTGTCAAATAAGTGAGAAAAAACAAAATCAGATACGTGTAAGAGTAATGTTAGGAAAACTAAATTAGAAAACCAAATGAGGTGTCATCAATAGTAAATGAGCACGTTTATCAATAATTAAGTAATAATCTAATCACCAACTGCCATGTCATTTAGTTTTCAAAATTTAGTCTTCCTAGCATTACATCGCGTGTAATATCCATTTCAATTAATTTGTATAGATTCCTTTCAATGTTAAGTAATTAATGTAAAGATAACAATGACTCATTGTAAAACAAGTGCGAAAAAACAAAACCAGATACGTTGTATCAAAACTTGATATCACATCGACAAAAAGACAATGCATACAAATTTACAGAGTTGCTATCTAAGTTCCTCTTTTGCAGGACTTGTGAGTACCCCTTTTATATGAGCCATCAGATTAATCTAACGGCAGCAAAACTAATAAGATTATATAATCCTCTTTTACCTAAACGAAATGAAACTCCAAAAAAACAGGGTCCACGACTTCAGATTTCGTAGGTTGAAGGAGAATAGGCCGCGATTTCAGATTTTACAGGATCCTTGGACATGGAAGAGCAGCCATGTCTTCTTTTCCCTTGTCTTCCCTTCCCTCTCCTGTTCTTTCTTGTTTCTGTCATTTCTGGCATTCATTCTTCCCTAATCCTTCTTCCTTAATTAATCTCAAATCTTTCACATCCATCCATCGATCTCGCATTGCATTGCATCTAGAATTCTGTTATGGATTACAATAAAACAGAAAATAAAAGGAGGAAAAGAAAAAACCTTCACAATTTGGATCTGCCTCGATCAAGGAAAGGGGGTGGTGGTGGATGACTATTATTGTTGTACAAAGGCTAGTTATGGTACTCTTCGTTGCTTCTTTGACTCGATAACTCTATCGTTTCGATTTCGAATATTGGTTCTATAATTTCTGCGAAATCTGCCAACTGAGTGAACCTTTTTTTTGGTGCTTCATTTTGTTTAGGTGTAACAGCCTAATATAACCTCATCAGTTTTGCTACCGTTGGATTAATCTAATGGTTTATATAAAATAGATCCTCACAAGTCCTTTAAAAGAGGACCTTAGGAGAGCAGCCCTGCACAAATTTATGCCCACAATATTTTCAAACTGCCAATCTAGATTTTTCCTTTTTCATATAGTTACCTTGAAGAGCATGCCGATTCACACCATTCGCCTTTTTTCTTCATCATATAAATTCACAGATAATATGTGATGTTCTCTTGAGAAAGTTTAGGTTACTCTCTTATGGGAGTCACCAAATAACAAATAATGGTAGTCAAGAAGTTCATTTGAATTTTAAAATTATTATTTGTCTCCAATATCACTGGCGCTGCACGCGAAGTAGAATCAAAGTATGCTGAGGGTAAGGAGGGGTGAGGCAAAGCCCTTTACATCCACTTTCCAAGAAGTAAATATAGTTGGCTGCTTCCCGGATGGATGGCAGAGGAAAGACGAATTGTGTGAACCTTAGGCTCTAAAAGGCTACTGTATGCCTCTATATTACCTTGTAGAGCCTTTCGGTTCTTATTGCTGTAGTTAGGGATAGGCAAATAGCTATTGGTTATGGGTAATCGTAGTTATCCGTTTATTTAAATTTGATGGTTACAGTTACGGATAACCGTTTAGATAAATAAACGGTTATGGGTATAACCATTTACCCGTGAAATTTAAATGGACGGTTATGGGCATTACCCACGGTTATAAATGGGTGTCCATTTAACTGTTTATTTTAATATATGTAAAACTAAAAAAAATAAAAAAATTAGTTTCTAACTAGGTTTAGTATCCCGAGATATTATTGGTTATAAGGGACCATATAATATATATATATATATATACATATATATGTATTTATGCCTCACTTGAGAGCAAAATATAGTTGATAGAACAGGCTAATGTTTAATATATGTGATTGAATGTGCTAAAGCATTAGAGTGTTCGATAGTTTTGTTTTGGAGTATTTTAGAGCTTTGACGGATTCAAGATAATGATTACCTTGAGCATTTGGAAATAGTTATTATCAGATGATGCGTACCTAATTGAAGTGAAATGGGAGTCATGTATTATTTTGTTTATTTTCTTCACTAGTATCAGATAACAGAAATGAACGTAGAAATGGACAAATGAGAAAAACATAATTATTACCTTCTTCTTTTCATCTTTTTGTACTACCAATACGATAAAAGCATACGTCTCATTTAATGCATGTAAAAGGCTTACACACCAAAACAATAAAAACCAAACTTCTACTATTTAAGCAATATAATTTTGACTTCTATTCTTCCACTTTCCACCCTTAGCCATATGTGGTTGTTTTCTTTATGTGGGCATTCACATAAATTTCAAGGGTCCGAATTAGGTGATTGGGTGGATTTGATGGGAGAGATCCGGAGAGAATCTCTTTCCCAATTTTATGGCCTAACAATTACGTTAGTCCAATTTTTAGTTATTTTTTCATTTAGATCCATTAATAGGACTCCATGTGTCATGACTTTTTGTTGTTAGGTTGATACTTTGCATTGTGATTACTATTTTAATCTACTATAGCTATTCAATGGAAAAAAGAAAAAAAAATGATAAGATCGGTACTATGCTAGCTACACTCCTTCAAGATTATCGCTAAAATGGTAGCGACTTTTTTCCGGGAAAGTCGCTATCTTCATACCGATCCCTCCCTTTTCAAATTTTTTTTTTTTTTTTCAGTTTGTTATTTATTTTTTTATTCTATTAATGTTTCTTTTATTTCTCTTACCATAACAACAAACTATCATATTCGTGTTTTTTAAAATATATTTTTTCCGTGCAAAATGTATTATAATTCATTTTTAAACACTTGTAATCAATGATTTAAAACCCAAATTTAAGATATTTTTCTATTTTCTCACTTTAAGAATCAATAAAAAATAGTTTCATGACCTAATAATCGGTAAGATCACATCCAAAAGTTTTATAATATTTTCCTTAACTCCAGCGCAAAATATTTCTTAAAGCTAAAAATTTCAAATTTTTTTTCATAGAAAACTGTGTGCTATAAGCCATAGTTAGAATCATTCTATTCACACCACATATTTCCTAAAACTAATTTAGTACATTTCAAAAATTTCGGACACCTATAAATCTCTTGGGGGGCCTCGCTATTAGTTATATTATTATTTTTTTTTTTCAACTCAGGTACCCTATTAGTCGCCCTAAACTGAGATTTCAGCTGATCTTTTACAATCTAAACTACCTATCATATAAGTACTTTTACAGTCTAAACTACATGTCATATAAGTACTTGTACAAGCTAAACTACCTATCATATAAGTACTTTTACACTCTAAACTACATGTCATATAAGTACTTGTACAAGCTAAACTACCTATCATATTATAATATTAGTCGGCATAAACTTAAATTTCAACTGATCTTTTATAATCTAAACTACCTATCTAACGAAAAAATTCTGTACTAGACCTTCGACCAAAAGATGTCAAAGAAAATATGGTTCCTTATGGATAATGCTTGGATCCCCCCAATGGAGACTTACTTATCCCTCCACTTATGATTAATGAACTTTTACCGTCTGAATATCATAATTCGAACCTCTTTACCATCATCTAAAAATCATACTTGCAAAAAAATCATTCAATTTGAAAATCGTTTAGTCATCCATACATGTTAAACTAATCAATAATTTTGATAACAAGTAAATGTCTCATGATGAACCGTCCATTTGTTTTATGCATTAGAGTGGCTAAAATATCACCACATTGAAAGAATGTTTGTAGATATGATCGTAGATGATGACAAAAAGAATGAACGACTCCTATTATAATGTTTGGACAGTAAAAATTTACCAATCGTAAGTGGAGGGTCAAGTAAATCCCATTGGGGGGATCCAAGCATTATCCATAAGGAACCATATTTTGACTTACAACAAGGAACATAATGCAAGATTTTGAGACATTTGATGACCAAGGCGAAGGCGAATATGATGATAGCTCTGGAGAATTTGGCATGTGTGCAATTCTCAAAGATCGGATTTACCAAAGATACATATGGCTGACTGGATCATGGAGGAAAGAGACATGATGCAAACCGGCCGGCTCTACAGGGTAAGCCTCAATATTATCACCTTATGTGATCTGGTATCTTTGTCGTGATATTTTTTTTTTATTATTTTTTTTTTTTTTTTCTAACATTCATGTTTTGATTGTTTTCGAAATTTTAAAGGATCATGATGGAAATATTTTTATATTAAAAATTTTGAAGGGAGTTTTTTGAAATTGAGGTTTGTGAAGGGAACTTGCAATTAAGATGAATTTTCCTTTATGATTTTTCGTATGAACCAGGGAGGAGTTTATATATGATGAAATTTGTGGATTGACAATAATAATATTTTTTTTCTTTCCTCAAAATTATATATAAAAGGAGAACATACAGTCATTTCTTATACCTAAGAGTTAGTCACGTAATCATGAAGAATTCTTTCTCTCAGTCACATTTACATATTGGTCACGTAATCAATTAAAAAGCGTTTTGTGTGTGTACACACATGTAGTTTGTGCGGTATTCTCCTTCCGAAGAGGCTTTATTACGTGTACTTTAATTAATCTACTATTGATTTTTTTTTTTTTCTTTTAATGACAGGTACATTACGATCCTCCGAAAAGCCCTGGACCAGAAAGCACTAAGCAATTGAAAACTGGAGTCCTCGATCAAGATTAGTTAGTTGATAGACTGTCATGGCCTTCTTAATAATTAGGTCAAGATTAGTTGTTAGTGTAACAAACTGGATTTTTGTCCCCTTTGTAACCAAAGAAAAAGAAGAGAAAAGATGAGCCTGTTGAATTCTAATATGAATTTTGTTCATGTATGGCAATGTTACTGTGTATTATAAACTTGTATGGATTAATATTATCATCATTTGGTTTATTCGAGAATTTTTCAAGTTACCTGAAACTTGAAAGCACGGTCCGGTACATCTCATAATACACAAGACAAAAAGAAAAAACAAATTCTGCATGTGTTAAAAAAACAATACATCAACATTATTATAGCAAAAAGCAATACATCAACATTATTATTAGGGTAAAAAAAAATTAAAAGTTGTTCTGCTGGGGAAGTTATGCAACTCAACATTTGCAGAAATGGAAAACAGAAAAATGATACAGTGACAAAATTTCCTTGGCCCAGAAAAATTAGGGGAAAGGGATACATTCAAGAGGATAACAAAGAACAAAAAACAGATACAATCGGAAAATTTATGCATCGTAGTCGAGCAAGAACTTGTACCACCTCGATCGGGCGTTGAGGCTGCTGGACAGAACCCGGAGCAATTCCGAAAACCCGGTGGTGCTGCTTAACACGAATGCAGAGTAAGTAAAAGAATCATGAAAGACTCCTCAGCAAGAACGAACAGTGGAAACTTATCAACTATAGTATGACTTATTGCTATTCATGTTGGCTATATGAACCTGCCTTCGTTCTGAATCGGAGATTCATGCTTATTTAAGGTCTGGGAAAAAAATTCTGAAAAGCCGCAACACAATTAAGCGTCTCACCAAGAGCCCTCTCTCGCCTCAAGGCCCGAAAATGTGTACATTCTCAGTGAGTCCTGAACAAAGAGTGCCTCCGCCTATCGGGCTTGTGCTTCCTTATGTGATCGTTGTTTATCTGCTTCAACAGCCTATCTGCTTCAATTTCAGACTGAAGCAAAGACTGCAGCATCTTCAAATGCGCACTGCATTGCTTGTGGTCAAAATTGTAGGAACCGTTAACATTCTGTTCGTCTATATTAAACTGTCTCTGGTACGGAGATTCCCATTTCGCTTGCAGATAAGCGAGTGATCTCCACGGAGGTAGAGGCATCGAGTTCTGCTCGAGGGAAGATCTAGCAGCTTCGGCCATAACTTGAAGATACTGCTTCAGCCTAGTCAAGGAGCCCACATAAACAACTGGTAGTGAGTTCAATATTCTATCATACGATTGAACCGCTCTAGCTATTTCAAAGTGGCTTCTGAAATCAAGGTCAATGATGAGACGCTCAGAGCTCCCCAAATTGTTGTAGTTCACCACATCAATATATTCATGGTCCCCTGCGAAAAGACGATACGGAAACAAGACTCTCAAAATGATAGAACTTGAGAATTACCACACCTCAAATGGAATCAGAAACCTATAGGACCAAGGTTAATTGAGCTGACAAAGTCAGAAGCCTATGAAACATTTTATGCTACATTTTGTACTGAATTCTGAACATAGTTTGTAGGATCACAGTACCGTATATTGGTCGGGGTTCGGTTTACATCTCATACAGGGAGCAGATATAAACAGAAGGGTTTCATGCACCCAACGAAAGAACAACAGCAGGAAAGAACAACCCAAATTCTATAAAATTAAGCTTCTGCAGAATTGAGACGAATAGCATACCTCCAGGGACCTTGCCAGTGACCTGCCACCGAGCCGCGCACACGGCAGCATCATAACCAGACAGCCTCAGAAGCTTAACCAGATCAAACTTGATGCAGCTGGAATTGCACTGACCTGACTTCACAAAATTAAGATCGTTCTCGCTGATGGACAGTATCAGAGAATGAACCACCGATGTCAAATCGTTTTCGTACTGAGCCACTGAACGCTTGAAAAACTGCAATCCCAATCCAATACCACCATTCAAAATTGTGCAAAAATCATGGGCAGAACATGAAACTGAAGAATCTAAATAAAACCCAAATTTGGACATGAAAATTGGGTGTAAAAATAATCGGTTTCGCATTACAAAAGCTGGATTCAACTTCGAACTCTTTTAAAAGACTGGAAATTTAGCAAAAAAACAAGAATTTGACTCAAATTCGAATTTGATAAAAAGAAAAATTAATAAATACTCTGAAGTTTATAAGTTACAAAACAAATTATGGGCAAAATATGAAGCTGAACAACTCAGCCATATGAAATTGCAGAACCAAAATAAAACCCAAAACTGGACATCAAAATTGGGTGTAAAAATCATTGCTTTCGAATTCGAAAAGCCGAATTCAACTTTCTAACTCATAAAAATTGGGAATTTAGGGAAAGTTCAAAATTTTGACTCAAATTAGAACTTAATTAACAAACGAGCAATTAATTTTGAAGTTTCCAAATTTACAAAACAAAACGAGCAAGCAATATAATTCGTACCGGAATTTTGTCGGCGAGGTGACCGAGATCGGAGAGAGCAGAATCGCTGTCGCTGCTACACCAAGACTCAGCTCCGACGCTACCGTTTTCCCAAAAATCAGTGACCATGAGAGCGAGGTCGTGCTCGCTCTCGTGGCTTAAACCCCCTCCGATCTGACCCCTCATCCAAACGTCGCCGCCCGCCATGCACACCACCCGGCAGTCCATTCCCACCCCCCAAACCGCCGTCGTTTCTTCTCTAAAGATCACCACGACCCTTCCACTTCCTCGCGCGTAGCAATAATCTCTTAAATCCAACGTTAAAGCTCGCCGCACCCGATCATATTCCTCCTCCCAAAAGCCCTAGCTACCCACCTCAACCCCCTGCTGGAAATTTAACAACAAAGCCTCGTAATCTCTCAAAAATCCGAAATAAAATCTCATAAATTAATAAAATTAAAATTAAAAAGTTCCGAACTGTTGGGTTTTTTCTGAAATTTGATTTTGGTATTCAGAAATGTGATTTTTTTTTTTTTTGGTGAAATTTGGATTTGATTTTTTTCAGAGGGAGAGAATAAGTGGCCGGAACGAAAGCAATGGGATAGGAATAGGAACCAAACATATAAAGAGGGGGTGGAGGATGGTGTGAAATGACGGAAGTGCCCTGGTGTGCTTGCTTTGGGACCAAGAAATCCTGGGGCGGTCCCACGGAAATAATCGAGGGAAAATGGATAAGATGGAAATTGTATTTGGATGGTAATTTGGTTTGTGTTCTGAAACTTGTTTACGGTGATTTGTTGTCTGCTGGATTTTGTTTTAATTAACGTAAATACCTGTCATTAGTAACAATTCGGTTCCTAATTGGGTTCTTTGTTGGTTGTTGCTGAAAGTTTCAAATTTGTGAAGAATAAGGATTTTTATTTTCCAAGTTGGTATTTGTTTGGTACATCTTGGAAATACTCTAACCTTGTTCCAAGTCACAATGTTGATTCAACTCTTAGAAAACAATAATTATACAGCTCGTCTGGAAGTATTTTTAAAATGACTGAAATCAAATTTAGTAAACATATTTTAGAATTAATTCCTAATAAAGACGCATTTGAATCTTATAAAAACATTTATAAGTCAGTTAGGCTGATAACATGTAGAAAATTGAAAGATTGAGATTGACGGAACCCTTTTATCAACCAATTGGTTTGATTAGTTTCATATGCTTAAACTACTAATATATATATATATATGTATATTAAATTATTAAACTTTGAATCATAAGACAGAAAACCCTAATTGATTGAGCAATTATGTTGATAAGGCCATGGGCAAAATGGGAATTCCGCGAATAGGTAGAGATATATCCCCTTGGGCTTGGGGACCAGTAAAGGACTGGGGCACGGACAACGCCTGAATGGAAAATGACGTGAGCCCCAAGTTACACGGAGATCCCTTCTTTTGTTGACAGCTATTAATTAATTAAATAAATAAATTGGACAGGTGTCTCGTATTTTGTTGCTAACGAGGATCGACTTGAAAGTATTCAGCCATCACTAGTATTTATTTATTTTTATTTATTTTTAAGGAAATATATAGATATTATTGGGGGGAATCGTTTTCGCGACAGCGATGCAATTATTATTTGAAAAATACGAAATTATTAGCCCTCATTTATGTCGTTCTAAAAATAGAAGGGGTTCCAAAAACGATGGATGGTCCAGAAACGATGGGTGATGAATGATGACACGTTTGTTGTGCAAGGCAGGATTTATGATGCGTGGAAGATGGCGCTACAGCGGAAACCAACTAGTTAGGTATGATTAATTTATCATTACAAAAACAACTTATACGTTTGTATACTGTTATTGTATTATCTAGAAGAACGTTATGAGGATTCTTTATAAAATGAAACTCTTTAAGATTGTTTGTATATTTCGTTGGTTATATGACTGCTTGTATATTTTGATTTTTCGAGTCCACCCCTATTTAAACCAGTGTATTCCGCCTTCGCGGCACCGAATTTGAATTCAAAGTTTCTTCTTGGTACTTTAAGGTGGTTTAGAATATGAGTTTGTAAAAGTGAAACACGAAAACAAAAAGATTTTGACGATAATAAGAGCAAACGCGCCAATGTAAAGATCACACGATACGTTAAGGTGGTTTAGAATATAAGTTGGAAAAGTGAAACACAAAAACAAAATGATTTTGACAGTAATAAGAGCAGCCGCGCCACTGTGGGGACCACACGCGGCTGCGAGGCAGTATCTTTCAATTTCTCGCCCTTAATCTTATGAAGTACGTTGAAAGGTGATGAGGACAATTGGGAGGTAAGTGTGCAACCCGACCCGACCGAACCCAACTCACGCTTTTCCTTTTCACATTGGATGGTCGGTCAGTTTTGTTCCCAGATCCAACCCCACTTTCATTTACATTCACGTGGATCACGCGCTAGTTGCCATACTCTAACTTTTTCTTTGTTAAATCCCCTTAATCGAAACGATAATTTAAGCAAAATTTATTTAAATTACGAGAAAGAAAGATTTAAATTTGAATGCAGAGAAAATAAGCGATATGTTTTAACTAACTTGACTAAGTTCAAGTCTGTCTGTCGATGACTATTTGATTAATACCACCCAACTATATTGACAAAATGTTACAAATTCAAACCTTATGAATGACAATTGTTATTCAAGTTTTTGAATAGCTAGGAATAGTCATCGATTTCTTAAAAACATAGAACAATGATTAATATTAAGATATGATGATCAACCAAATTATTATAAACCAAAATATGATTTCAACCCATATATTTTCTCTCATTACTTAAATCTGTTTATTTATACTAAATAACTGTCACATCCCGGCCCGGGCCCCCACCACAACCCGGGCCCGATCCACCACCGTAGCACGATATTGTCCGCTTTGGGCCCCTACCACGCCCTCACGGTTTTGTTTCTGGGAACTCACACGAGAACTTCCCGATGGGTCACCCATCCTGGGAATGCTCTCGTGCGCTACTCGCTTAACTTCGGAGTTCCTACGGAACCCGAAGCCAGTGAGCTCCCAAAAGGCCTCGTGCTAGGTAGGGATGGGAATATACATTTAAGGATCACCCCTGGGCGATGTGGGATGTCACAATCCACCCCCCTTAGGGGCCCGACGTCCTCGTCGGCACACTCGCGACCAGGGTTAGGCTCTGATACCAATGTCACATCCCGGCCCGGGCCCCCACCACAACCCGGGCCCGATCCACCACCGTAGCACGATATTGTCCGCTTTGGGCCCCTACCACGCCCTCACGGTTTTGTTTCTGGGAACTCACACGAGAACTTCCCGATGGGTCACCCATCCTGGGAATGCTCTCGTGCGCTACTCGCTTAACTTCGGAGTTCCTACGGAACCCGAAGCCAGTGAGCTCCCAAAAGGCCTCGTGCTAGGTAGGGATGGGAATATACATTTAAGGATCACCCCTGGGCGATGTGGGATGTCACAATAACCTCAAACGAAAATTGATGAATAAAAATATACAAAAATTGATGAATAAAAATATACAAATATGTGCAAAAATAAGAAAAAATAGCGCAAGAAGATCGTTTCTAACTCACAATTTACTTGCTAAGTTCCAAATTGTGAAAAGAACAATTTGATATATGATACAAAATGTGATCAAAGAAAATGTTTATATTCCCCTTTTGTTTGGTTGCAAAACCAAATATGAAATAAAAAAAGGAGGTTTAACATAACACTCCCAAACTGTTCATTTTTAACGAAAAACCACATTTATACATTTCTTTGATACTATTCACTATACCTTTAAAAATGACTTTTCATTAAAAATAAAAAAAATTTGAACTTTTCGTTAATTTTCCTATAAAAAAAAAAAAAAAGGTCAACCACGTACCAAACTTGTATTTGTTTCAAATACTTAATTCCTAGTCACCCATCTTAGACTTCAACTTCAACCGAAATAAAAATCGCCATCTCACAATAAAATTAATAACAACAACAAAGCAGTCCACACGTTTTCTTCAGCATCCATGGTTCAATATATTCACATTTCTAACAACCAACCAAACTCGCAGCCCAAGTGATAAAACCTACCGCTTAACCGGGTTCAGTAAAACAGACCGAACAGTTAACAGCTTCGTGATCATGCTGGAGGAATTCGTCACCTCCGTTTTATTGTGCTCCTCTCTCTATCTCTCTCCTCACGTCTCATGAGAAGAGAAATCGAGAGAGGGGAACACCGAAACAGAAATAAAGCAGTATTTTCCGTCGAATGAGAAACACCAACAAATTGGACATTGGCCAGGCTGGAAGCCATGGTGGCGCATATGCAACGGCTCACTGGAACCAAACAAAATTTAAACACTCACCTCTCGATCTGAAATATCAAATTTCCCTTTCGGATAAGCTAATGATGGCGAAATTGGAATCCAATAATTCACAAAAAAATAAAAACTTGGAATAATTATGTTTGGACCCGATTTTACATCATGGACCCAAGCAATCGAGGCCGTTGAGTAAGCATGGTTCTTAATGGTCGGATAAGAAAGTTAGGATAATTTGCTATTGTTAAGAGATAATATTATGGTTCTTAATCATAATAATTATCCTTTAATAAATTATCTTAATTTTCTTATACAAAATAAATTATACAGATTCTTGGACACTTCATGAGGCCTTACATGGATCTGCAAGCCGAAGATAATGGTGAATAGGTTAGGTTAGGTGATGGATGTCAACTTGGTGTCTAGTCGGATGCATGGGGTCTATGGTTGAATGGACTCGCGTACAAAACCACGTGGAACAATAGGAAAAGATTTTACACGTGTTGGTGATAAGGTGGCAATACAATTTGATCAATTGGGATACGTGGTCTTCATGTATGCATGGGTAACATGCAGATGGGATGACTTCGAATTGCAAATTGGATAGGCATTTGCAACATGTGGGGGATACGGATTCTTGAGAAAAGTAAGGTGATTGGTTTGAGAAGTGAATTGTCTTTCCAATTAATTATCTTTCCAATTAATATGTTAAGATAATAATACAAATTGGAGCATGGCATTCACACTTAGACTAATGCGAAGTGATATTATCAAAGGGTTTTTATCACAATATCCGGTTGTAGAAGAGTTAGAGTGGAACTGGGAAAATCTATTTCGGCAACGGAGCACTACGAATTCTATAAATACAAGGCTTTGAACGCTAAGAAGACCACCTCCAATTCAACACACAAATTGCCTTGCGCAAACCTCTCGAACACTTTGAGATTTTTTTATTTTCTTTTTCCGCTGACACATCTTCAGTTTGGATAAATAGCATTGTGAAGGCAACCAGCGACATCTTCAGTTTGGATAAATAGCACTATTGCCGTAAAATCAGCCGACCGAGGAGCACCTTCAGTTTGGATAAACAGCATTGCGTCGAGGCCGACTGGTTACCTATCCAAGTCTCGGTCGAGAAGGGTTTTCGAATTCTTGTTGCGTCGAGGCCGACTGGTTACCTATCCAAGTCTCAGTCGAGAAGGGTTTCCGAATTCTTGTTGGCAGAAGTCATCTTATTAGCCTTCTCAGCGAAGTAAGGTGTTACGAGTTACAACATTCGGCACATTAAACGCTGAGTGATTTTATGATTGGATACTCACAAGTGAGTTTCAGAGTTCAGCATTCTAACGGCTGAACCACATTTACCATCAAGACATACATCTCCTTTGAGTACTTGTGTCCATATAGTCTTGTGTCGATTCGACGTGCTTATACTCTCATGAATATAATCACTATGATCGAATCCGACGCTGACGATTCGTGAACTTCGCAGAACTAGCAGCCTTGTCTTCAGGCTCGAGAATCCAAAAGCCGAGAATTGTTCCTTCCTCGACCGCAATTGCAAGATCAAGAAGTCAGCAACACTCAACGCAACATCAACAAATTGTACTCCTTGGCCAGGCTCGGTAAACAAGTTGACACGCCCCCACCAATCGAATGACGTAGTTAGCTCATTAGTTACTCGGCTTGCATGCCATGTAGGTTTCGTAATTTTTAGGGTCAACGAATTGTAAAAATAAAAAGCTAGGCTTCTACAACAACTAGGCATATATCCAAATGGATCCGTTGAGAAATGCTTATTTGGAAAACACTTTTGCACATAAGCATAAAAGTTCCAAACCAAAATTCCCAAAATTTTCGGGATGAAATACCAAACCGATCCTGAAATTTCGGTACAGAATTTAGTATTGTCTACTCAATTTTTTGGTACCGAACCAAAAATAAGTTATATATATATATATATATATATATATCATTTGAACGGTTGCTAACTACTATTAGCAATATAATTGTGTGGTCTACAGGTAGTAACCATAACCATTTATTGCCACATTTGCCCGTACGAACATCCCACAAATGTGTCCATTTCTTCAATACGAAATCAAAAAATTGTATTGTTAGTATTCAAACATATTAGGTTTGTAACTTATTTTTTGCTTTTGGGTTTTGTTACTTATTTTATTTGGGTTACATGTTAATTTAACTTGGTATGAATGATTGCTATTTCAATTTGTATGAAATTTGGGAATACCAAACCATCCTGAAATACCGAAAATATTTCAAAAATTCCAAAAATTGGGAGTACCGAAATTTTAGTTTGGGATTGGTCTTCAAATTTCCGTCCCTAAAATTTTCGGTTTAGAATCTCATATCGAACCATCCCTAAAAATGCAAGTGGCAAACAGACACCATTATAAATTACCCCTTTAATTTAGAGGGGGATCAGAGGGAACATGAGGCATGTTATGGCCCTATCTACTACTTGGACCACTCAGGAATATGTCAATCCAGTCCTTTTTGAAAACAAGATTCCCTTTGATGATTCTGGAAATGAAGATAAACATCAAGGCAAATAATTAATTTTGAAAAAAGTAGCAGACACAATTATTTGCAATTTTCTTTTTATTCTGGCTGTTCAGTTCTTGTTTATTTGAGTGACACCACAATCATTACAGCTAATCATATTTCAGAACAATTTTAGAAAATAATTGATGCAGCAAATTGTTCTGTCTTAAGTCCTAAAGATATTTCAAAAGAAAGAGATTTTGGAGAAGTGATTCTCTTCAAACTTCAAAGTGCATGAGAAAGCAACCTATATGCTAAATAAAACTTATTCCAATCTATCTGCATACAGAAGAAAAGCATCAACAATACAAAACAGGCAGAGTCTTAATCCAATAGTTTAAGCAGAAAGCTAAATTCTGTTCTTATATGTTTCTCAATGCATGAGTACCACAAGAGAGAGAGAGAGAGAGAGGGGGGGGGGGGATTAGGAATATAACTATATGTATTCATACAAGCACTGGACAAATACGTCGAAATCCAAGTTCCAGGAAGCTTGAAAGATGACTATATTTTCAACAACAATAAGCTTGCATCATAAGTTACAATCGCTCAGTTAATGTTTATGCGTTGGTAAGAACTTCGTTGAGATAGACTCATAGACAAAGTGGTTAAAAGCTTCCAACAGTGCTGTTTAGTTATCAAACACCAATGAACTAGAAAAAGGAGGAAGGCACTAAAGAGACACTGGTGGTTTATGAATCGAACAACAAGCAATCAATCAATCAATCAATCACAGGCCAATATTTCATAAACATAGCGCTTCAAAAAGCTAGAGCCTAGGTACCAGGATAAACTAGACAAAATTATCAAGAAAGATCAAGGAACATGCACCAATGTCTACAACATTTTTGCAGTCACAAACAGACATCAGTAATTGTCAAACATAGATTATTCTACAAGTAATGAAATTTCAGGTTATCTTTCTCATCTGCATTAGAGCAACGTCTTATAACTGTAAGGACAAAATAACATTACTCTGTGATGGTTCAACAGAAAACATTATTTAACTACAGGGTTATTACTATGAATGGTTTTCGGGGAAAGAAGTACTTTCCTTGCGAGCATGCTGAAATTAGTGGTTCTGGCTGAATTGAAAGGTACATGTTGCCTCTATGAAAGCTATTACCGTCTCCGCAGAGGGCGCTGAAAAAACAGAATAGAGTTAATAAACCTTTTTTTTATAAACTGTGTGTCTCAGATAAATAAATCAAAAACAGCCAGTCAGAGTTGATGAAACAAATTGTCCCTCCCAGCAAATAACACAATCAATCGCTTCACCTTCTCAATTCTACTAAACAAAGAAAAGAAAAGAGTATGGATCGCATAGGCACTTACTCTTGGTATGTTATCAGTTGCTTGTGGCCGTCTGGCAGACATTCCATCTGGATTTGGAACCAGCTCTGGACCGCCATGCTTATAAAATGCCTGTAAGGCTCTCCCAACAAATGGGCGAACTAAATTCACTTCCATGGCAGATAGATCCTTGACCTGCAAGTACAAATCAAATCTGCTCAAGAGCACCAATTAAAAGGGAAAAACAAAGTAAACACATAGTAGAAGTACTCAATGCTCTTTCTCTCACAGTGGCCCTCACACTCACACACTCATTGATAATACATGCTGTTCAGATACAATATATATGATATGTTCCCATGGATATAATACCACCATTATGAATTCCATATTAAATGACATCAGAAAAGAGTTCCATATTATATAACAAGGCATTCAAAATTGTTCCAACCGGTTCATCCAATTGCACCATAGATAAATGCACATACCATCACTGCAGAAGAGTGAGCCTCCTCGAATGATTCTAAGCTAGTCTCAACCTTATGAAACCTTACATCCCTGATGTCGTTAATAAGAGACCTCACCTATTAGAAATAACTACAGTGAGATCATTGCAAATATGATTGATAGTTAAATAAAGGTTGAAAGAGTCCTGAACTCACCATATATATGTCAGGAATGTCGTCGGGTGCACTATCATAAAAAAAGTTTCAGATGCCACCAACATAGTTTTACAACGAAATATAGAATATGTACAATGTTTCACAACTTACTATTCAAAAAGAAGGCTAGAGATTTCAACATAATGGAAAGGTAGAACTTGAAATGCTGCCTGAGAATCGCGCTCTGCTTCCAAAATCCGAGTCAAGTTTTCTATTCCCAAAACGTAAGTCAAAGATATGGAATGCGTTAGATTACTGACAGCATATGACTAGAGAGTTCAAAATAATGGAAATGCGTTTGAGTTCCAATTTCCAATTCCATGTTAAGTACTAAGTACTACCAAATTCAACAAATGAAAAGGTTCCGGTTAAATACGTATATTTCAACATTCCATTACATCATAACTCAATCCGATCAACCTTAAGACTTGAGGCTCCAAGACCGAGACTATAACTTACGTCTATTCATATACTAAATTAAAAAATTCTCATGTCAATCTAACTTACGTCTAGCCTTGATCATCTGTTGATGTCATTTATTTTTCCTTCAACAATAAACCAAAAAACTCTAACATATTAGATGCTGATGCTAAGGCTCACAAGCAATTCCAACGAAAATACTCCACAATGGCAGCCAAAAGAAGCCACACAAATTTTGAACTATTTGCAATGACGAAGGCAGCATGGTAACCACCCAAATACATTCGTAATCAAAGCATAAAACTTTACTGGATATTCAAACAAATCAATCCTTTCAAGCACATTTCTTCGACATTCTTAGATATCGTGTTGCAAACACAGAACCAGAAATCAAACTAACACGAAAGAAGCAGGACTCACCGATAGACATCCACTCTGGGGGCCGAATTGTGCATTTCCCTCTCTTCTTCATAGCAATCGCCAGCCACAACGGTACTTGGGTTGCCATTTGCGGGTAGAATGGACCAAAATCTCCCTGTAAATTCATAGTTAAAAGTTAAACCAGCTCAGTCTGTCATACAATAACATGTAAAAAGTGAACAACTTACACAGAGCATGTTGAGAGGATCCATTCGCATATTGGGAACGATCTCCACCATTTCGTCTTCGGCCATAAACTCGACCTGCGATTTCAAAAATTATAATTAAATTCACAGAAATGGTCGAAATTAAAACAAAACAACCACATTAAGCTTATAAAACAGATGAACACGCGGTGGTAGAGAGCTGAACCTCTTCGCCGGAAAAGGTAGACAGGCTGGGATCGGTTTGGCCTGCCATCCCTTGAATAATCGAGTCCGATGAAGAATTGAGAGTGATAGCGTAGCAAATTGAGCTCTAATTAAGTCGATTGGGGTCGGATATTTGGGGATGCAGAATGGAATGGCGCGGACGCTTGTATCATAAATGGCGGTGCACAATTGGGGATTTATAAACCCTAACTTTGGTGGCGGGAAACTTTTTTTTTTATGAGAATATTTAAATTTTGTTTTCTTCTAAAAAATTTGAAAAATAATTAAAGTATTTAGATATCAAAATATTATTACTTAATACTATAATTTAATAATATTTTTTTTATTTGTAAGTAAGAGATTTTATAAGTAAAATATATTGAAAACTAGGCATTTTTAAATTTGGACTTTGAAAATAATTGTTTAAGCTAATTCCTTGTAAGTTGCTGATGATAAAGTGATAAACCGTTAATTTCTTTTATTTATTGTATTTTGTTACAAAGTTTATATATATAATTGTAAATAATAAATTTGAAAGAGGCGGATTACCTCGGTGATTAGACTTTTTATCTTCAACACACTAGGTTCTACGTTTTTTTTTTTTTTTTTTTTTAGTACATTGAGCAGAGGAGTTTAGTTAAGCCACATAATAGGTAGCCTAATTTGGCATTGAATTCACCATCCACGAGATTCAAACCTAAGACCTTTCACTTCTAAGCGAAGAGGAATATCACCAGACCGTAGTACTGAGTAACCACTAGATTCTGGATTTAAACTATATATCTTTCCCTAGTGTAAAATATCGCTTAGGAGGGTGTATTCAATTGAGAATTTGAAAGATTTTAATTTTTTTAATGAATCTAGAGGCATTTAATCAGGATTTTAAGTGAGTTTTTGAAATTCACCATATATTCAAACAAGATTTTAAGATAGTTTATTAAAATACTTAGGAATTCAAGTGTATTCAATTATGATTTCAAAGAAGTTTAATAACATTTCAGGTGTATTCAATTATGAATTTATTTTAAAGAATTTTAAAAGTTGAGGAATTTGAGGGAAATTGAGAGATTTCTTAGTGCAATTTACTAGAGTGTATTCAAATGGAAATTTAAGATATTTTAATATATTTATAAATCTTTTAAAGAGGTTAATTGATTTGTAGAGATTCCGTGTAAAGTTTTGATTCAATTCTATTGCAATCTTATGGGGAGAGGTGCGATTTGTGGATACTTAAAATATACTACGAAATCTCTTCAATTATCTCTATTTCCTCAACTTTTTCAAATTATTTAACATCAAATTCTAATTGAATACATCTAAAATGTTATAAACTTCTTTAAAATCTTAATTGAATACACTCAGATTTCTAATGATTTTAATAAACTATTTTAAAATCATGATTGAATACCCATTGAATTTCAGAGAATTACTTAAAATCCTAATTGAATACCTCTAAATTCATTAAAAGAATTAAAATCCTTCAAAATCCCAATTGAATACACCATCTTTAAGCATTCACAAATTTCACCTCTCTCTTTAAGATTTCAAGGGAATTGAATAAAAAATTTTCACGGAATCAATACAGATCAATTAAACTCTCTTAAAGTCCATGGAAATCCATTAAAATATCTCAAATTCTCAATTGAATACACTCCCCTTATAATGAAACAAAATTTGAAAAAATTAAATTTAAAAAATATTAATATAAAATTAGCAGATTTGGCAGGCCCAAATCACTTCAAATCAGGCCTAACTCAAAATTTTGGATTTAGAAGAGGTAGGCCCAAATCCTTCTGGTCAAGGAGAGGTGTGGAGGCCCAAATCCCGTATAAAATTTGCTTATTTCGGAAATAGAGATGGTATTTGGTGAATTTCTTGAACAATTTCCTAAAGAGTTTAAAATCTCAATATAGGCAGCACCAAGTTCGACAACAGAAAAAGGGCTTAAAGGGTTTCGCTCAAATACGTGTAATTTTAAAATTTTATTTTAACACGGCGTATTTCAATTCCTATCTTAAGGCATTTCACCAAAGATATGAGACTACAAGAAACCAAAACTCTAAAGTTTCAAACACATGACCTAGACCGTCAAACTTGGTGCTTATACCATTCTCACACGCTCGAAGCCTATGTCTTTGGCATAGGACCCTATATACTCATGGCATCTGGCACTAAAACTAATATGTATAACCAAATTCAGCCATACTTAATAGATTGACGAAACAATTAAACATGTATCTTATTTTCAAATTTCTTATTACATTTAAAGTACTTCCTTGAAACTCATAACAAAGTTACATCATCCAACACACAACTTTATAAGTTTACACAAGTACAAGTGAATATAAGCTCCAACTAGGTTGGTGCTTTTACCCCTTTACAATACGAGAAGGTGACATGCAACAAGAAGCAACGTCAGAGACTCAGAGATGCACTTTCAAAAACCAACAAACCAAACATCTACACGCACGCCGCATCAATACTTATATAAACAACCTTAAAGCATGACTCTATTTTTTACTAAAACGATATATTTTACATTAAGGAAAGAAAGAGTTCGGCTAAATCACACAATAAACAACTTAATTAGGTATCAAATTCGCCATGCACGAAATTCGAAACTAAGATTTCTCACTTACAAATAAAGAGGAATACCACTAAATCGTAGTACTGAGTGACTAAAGCATGACTTTATTCTTTAAAAAATACATTAGGCGTGACTTGTTAGAGAATGTTTAATTAAATAATAATAATTATTATTTATTTTTAAAGACAGGAATATAAAAGCACCACGCATGCATATAACAGCATGCCTTGAGTGTTAGGTGTAACTAATGCGTACATGGCATTTGGCACTTGGCGTTTGGTTCTTTTACCTCCTTAGAAAAACTAGGCCCTGTTTGGCACACCGTATAAGACACCGGATAGTACTAATAATACGGAGTACCGTGTTTGGTGTTAGTTTGGATTAAATAGCCATCGGATTAAATAATCCGGCCCCACTTCCTTTATCCGGCTGATACCCGCTTAGTTGTACCGCTCAAAACCATGGTATTATTTAGTCGGGTAGAAGCACGCCTCTCTCTGTTCCGCCCTCCTGCAACTTCTCCTCCTCCTCCTCCTCCTCCTCCTGCTCCTCCTCTGTTCTGCTCTCCTGCAACTTCGCATCCTCCTCCTTCTCTGATCACCGCGAACTGCGTAAGCGGAGGAAAGAGGAGAGTCGCGATGGACTGACGAAACTCAATGGTTGTGGCTGTCCTGCAGCAATGGCAGCAGTGACCGAGATTATCTTTATCTTCTCTGCGTTTCCCTTCGCCGCGGCTGCTGCACGTTGTTGTTCCAATACTTCAATGGCTGCTGCATTCCCGTTTTGGCTTCCGTTTGACATCGGCGGTGATGCTTCAAATGACAGAGAGGTGGAGATGTGAGAGGCTTCGGTGTAGGACGCGATAAGAGAGAGGACACGAACGGGCTTTAGGGTCTGCTTCTACATCTGAGGGCGTTGATGGTCTTTGTAGAGTGCCCGTCTCCATTTCATTTTGCTTTGGGAATGGGAGAAGCAAACTGCTTCTTTTTCTGCAGTGCAAAGTGAAGAAACAACAGTATAAATATTTTGAATTCCATTAATCATCAAAGTGCTTTATTTTGAATTCCATAAATATTTCTGCAAAGTGCTTTTTTTCCATTAATCATCAATTTTTATCTTAAAAATAATAATATTTTGAATTCCTCCTATCCGGTATAATATCAAACACAGTATAAATAATACAATTATTAGTCCGATACTACACCAAACGCCCGACTAATTTAGTCAGTACTATCCGGTGGCTATTTATCCTATCCGACGTAAATAGTCAGTACAGTCCGAGCTGCCAAACAAGGCCTTAGTGGATTGCAAATGGATTTAAAAAAATAAGAGAATTCAGACGGTTCTATAGCAAGGCATACGACAAGATTAGTTGCCAAAGATTTAACCAAGAACTTGGTTTGAATTATGGCGAAACATTTAGACTTGTGGTTAAACCAACATCTGTGACATTGATTTTAGTTTGAGCAGCTCATTTCAAGTGGAACTTCAGACAGTTAGATGTTAATACTTTTAAATTTATACTTTTGATGGAGAAAGTCTTAAGTCGAAAGCCAAACCTCCTTAGTCCTCTCTGGCTCAAATTCAAAAATTATCACATGGTCCCACCATTTTTTAATTTGAGATCCCCACTGTTTCATGTATTGACACTCAAAAGATTCTCTTTCTTTCTAATATCTCTCTCGTTTTTTCTTCTCCTACTTAAATAATCATGACTAAACTACGTTAATACTTTATATTAATTTTTTAATAAAAGCCAATAAGACAAAAAGTAAAGCTATAGAAGAAGAGCGGAAAGGAGATAAGAATAATAGAAGAGAGAATTCTACTCCCTCAAGATTGTGGTGTGGTCCGCGTGGACCTGTGCGGGCCGTACCCATATACAAATGTGGATACCAAAGCCCCGTACCCATATACAAATGTGGATACAAAAATCCATGGACTCAGCTCACCAAGGCTCCACCTAATCCGCTAACAAATCCGCTAACAACCACCCACGTCCCGTGACACACGGGAAAGAAAACCAGCGGGCCCTTAAGACCACATTAATAGACGAACCTACCCCTCGTCCATTACTCATAATCCAAATGATGCGCCCAAGCATATTCCAAATTCCTAGACCAAAAACGTAATTCCGCCCGATAATGTGGGCCCAAGCAAATGGAATCCACAGATGCCATGCCCTTGGGCAACAAGGAAAGCCGCAGTTAAATCAGACCCCAAAAACCCGAAAGGCTAAAACACAGTTTACACCCTCTGTTGTGCCGATTTCGATAATATCCAGAAAATATGGGCAGGAAGTTCTTCGTCGGCGGCAACTGGAAATGCGTGAGTTCTCCGATTCGTCATCTCCTATGTGTTTATTTTTTTTAGTCTTTCAATCTGTTTGGTTGCTGAGAAAATCAAAGAAATTCACGGAAAATAATCAGATTCCGATACTTTCTCAGCAACCAAACAGATCCTTGTTTTTTCGATTCCGATTTGTTTTATGCTCTGATTTCGATCGAACCGAGTGGTGATTTAGTTAAATCTGAGCTGATTCTGAATCTGTGTGTAGAACGGAACCTTCGATGAGGTGAAGAAGATCGTGAACATACTCAATGAGGGGCAAGTTCCATCGCAAGATGTTGTGGGTGAGTTGATTGCACCGATTATTTACTTCCGATTTCAGTCTGATTTATTTGCCTTTTTCTGCTTCAATCAACTGATGAGATTTACTGATCTGTGTGAGTTATCAAACCGTTAATTTGTTCTGTGGCTTTTTCTGATTGCAGAGGTTGTGGTTAGCCCTCCGTATGTGTTTCTTCCGGTGGTGAAGGGTTCATTGAGGCCCGAATTCCATGTCGCTGCACAGAACTGCTGGGTCAAGAAGGGTGGTGCCTTCACTGGTGAAGTTAGGTGTGTGTATTTATGATTTACTAGCTTTCGATTCGTAGTGTTGACATCTGGATTTAACTCGGTGAATTGTAGAAATTGAGAATGTATATTGCTGATTTTTGTGTATTTTTAATGATTTGATGATGTGCCTAGAAATTGATACTTTTATTAGAGATGTAATTATATTGCTGATAAGGAAATATCGGAGTAAGAGGCATCTGTTCTGATGTAAAAAAAAATTGAATACATTAGAACGAAGCATCAATCTGTGAAGATCGTTTGTTTACAAAACCCTTATCACTTAGTTTCAACTTTCGACTTTCTGGAAATATTTTAGATGATGAGTGATGAATTAGTAGTGACAAATTCAATGAGCTATAGGCATATAAGCATGAATATATTGAATGTGCATCATACATGCCCTGTCTATTGAATTTTTATTTTTCACTTCGCATTTTACTCTGATTAAGTAAATTTAAAAGATTTGTTGTGTATATTCAGTGCTGAGATGCTAGTCAATCTCGAGGTTCCATGGGTCATTCTTGGTCATTCGGAAAGAAGACTGATTTTGGGTGAATCCAATGAGGTATGCTTCCCCTTCCCCTGTATTGTTAATCAATTTATCAATAATGACTGCGTAATAGTTTCTCATATATCACACACTTCATTCAGTTTGTTGCGGATAAGGTTGCATACGCACTTTCTCAAGGTTTGAAGGTGATAGCCTGTGTCGGTGAGACCCTTGAGCAGCGAGAAGCTGGCACAACCGTGGAGGTTGTTGCCGCACAAACCAAGGCAATTGCAGGTACATAATGCATATCAGAACTCTGTTTTATTGGCCTACTGTTAGTTTGAAGAATATTTGTTTTGTTGTGACTTGTGAGTCTGCTTAATTTTCTTTCTTTACTCATCTAAATGATGCTTTCTATTGCAGAGAAAGTGAAAGATTGGACTAATATTGTTTTGGCGTATGAGCCTGTGTGGGCCATTGGAACTGGGAAAGTTGCATCTCCAGCTCAGGCTCAGGAAGTAAGTGGTGCCTTTATCTGATTAGCTGGATGTGGTTTTGTATATTAGCTTCAGTTTGAACTCGATGTTGTTTGTGTATGTAAGAGCATGGGAAAAAATGTTATTGGTAAAAATTTTAAAATGGGCACAATTCAAGAAGATTGTGTAGCCTTCTTTGTCTTTAAGGTCAGATAAAACTGAATTAAACGGTGCTTGAATGAGCAAATATTTCTAAACCGTCACCAACCCACTTTTGTGGTTGGGATTTCCTGGGTCATATACTGATATTATGCATATGTTATATGTATGCATTTGTGTATGTATATACATATTGCACCCTGTCTGTGTTTCACACAAATATTTCTCCATACAACAGGTGCATTTTGAATTGAGGAAATGGCTTCAAGCAAACGTCAGTTCTGAAGTTGCTGCATCAACGCGCATTATTTATGGAGGTATGTTTCACACCTCTACTGCATCATTTTGTTGTTTATCTGCTTGGACATCCCATCCTTTTCTCACTTGCAACTCTGAATCAACTAAAATATATTTCTGTTGACTGATGAGCTTTTCCCCCCTCCAAGATGAATAATATCTATAGAACTAATAAAAGAGTCGGTGACTTTTTGAAAAGTTGTATGACTCTCCCAATAATGCAGCTTACGACAATTTGTATACATGTTTCTTTACCCTAGAGCATGGACTTTTAAGTCTCCATTCTGCTTATATACAAAAATGGATGCTTATTAAAACATAGTTTACTATGACTGACTCGGGTGAAAGATTGAAATTCGAAAGGGGTTAGAGGGTAGGATTCATCTGTTGTATGGATGGAAGCTATCATGTGCCAAAGTCATTTTGAGTTGTAAACATATTTGTTCTCTTGCGAAGAATTCATTATGTCTTTGTGTTTGATTTAAGGAGTGCACTCAGTTATCATGGCTTTCTGTTGACTAAAACGCACGCATTCTCCTTTGTATATATGGGAAAGATAAGGAGTCCACTTATCTTTCTCTGTTCCCATTCACAACACTTGGCTGAATTGTATAATTTTTTCAGGGTCTGTGAATGGTGCAAACAGCAAAGAGCTGGCTGGTCAGCCTGATATTGACGGATTTTTGGTTGGTGGAGCTTCTCTAAAGGTAATGTTCATTCGCAATGCATACTAAATGCATGTGCTATGTTTCGTTAGTAAAATAAAAGCTTTCTTATCACCAAGTTTATCGACATTTGTGATTCTGTTGTGCTTTTTGTCTCCAGCCTGAGTTCATCGACATCATCAAGTCAGCGGAGGTGAAGAAGAGTGCCTAAAGACTGAAGAGTTGGACCTGATGAGAGTAGTGTGACTGTTAGGTCTCTTGTCTAGGAAGAGTTGGACCTGATGAGAGTAGTGTGACTGTTATATCTCTTGTCTGGGAGGTAGCGAATCTTTTCCGTACAATTTTACAGATTCTCGTTTGAGGAAATAATTATGCTCTTTTTTGTTCAGCAGAATCAGCACCTAGATATGGGTTTTTTCCTGTATTAATAAATATTCTCACTGTTAATGCTTTTAATTCAAGTTTTTTCGCTCTCAAGATCCAAACTTTCCAGTTTATTTGATCAAAGAAAATCGAAATTATTGTAGCTTGAGTGATTTGTGGCAGCGCTGCGCTCGCATAGTCAAAGTGATTTCTGCACGTTCTTTTTGTCCCATGCACAGCAAACAAACAGTAGTAGAAAAAATACGAGTGCGGAAATTATTTTTCTCAAAACTGTGCTTATTTTCTAGCCAACTAAAAAAGCAGCACAGCTTTAAGAGCTGATTTGGTATTGAGGTGATTTTGAAAAAAGTTATCAAAAAAAACTGGGAACTGTTGTTGTGTTTGGTAAATATTCAGCTTCAGCTTTTTTTCATAATTTTGGGTGAAAAAAAGCCAAAAACAAGAAGTTGCAAAACCCAGCTTTGAAAAACCTGCTTTTTTTCACATCTGTTTTACATAAAAGTTTACCAAACACTATAATACTATTTTTTTTTTCAAAAGCACTTTTACAAAAAAGTTTACCAAACACTCTGCTGCTTTATTTCACAACTGCTTATTCTCATAGCACAGCAAAAACAGTTTTTTTTCAAAGCACAGAAATACCAAACCAATCATAAATCTCTAATGGGCACTAACGAAAACAATGTGGAATGGGCTTCACGGAGTGGAGCCACCTTTTGTTCTCCCCGAAAAGGAGTTTTATGATTTCATGCTGATGGCCCATGAGGTCAGGCTGCATCTATAAGTTACACACTTAAATGAAGGTAAATCATTTAACCTAACGGAATCTGACGGCTCTGGTTAAAATGTGTAATTACTGATTGGCTCGTGTTCAAGGCTGCATATTGTCATGTTGGATTACTGATAGGCTTGTGTTCGATCACAGTTTTACACGTGGATAGAAATAACTCACGTTTGATATTGTAATTTGCGAGTAGGTAAGAGAGCGAGTGCTTCCACTAAAGGGAGCCAAGTAATTTTGTCTCATGTTTTGTCTATGTAAGAGTGACGTCCTCGAATCGTTTTAGATTTTAGTGATCCTATCCTCTTTATGCTTCTTGTTTGCAGTCAAATCCTTGAAATTGCTAGTCTTTTTTATCCTGCGAGTCCCAAAGGACCACTTTCTATGAGAGGATTTTATTCGTGTGGTGCCCCCGAATACACATACGCAGATTTTGGAGTTGACTTATGGCGCATACGACACTGAAACATTTCCTCTTCCCTGCCACTTGCTGTGACTTTTGTAATGAGCTTTCACAACTTCCCATATCTTCCAAAGATATTACTCATACAATGCATGAATGTTGTAATTACAATGAAATGAACATGAATGCTAGACTACAGGTATTCGTGATTATAAGTTGTTAATGCATATAGGTATAAATCAAAGCTCAAAATGATCCCCTGCCATTGTTGCATTGAGTAATACCGCAGGTTCCAAAAGACGTTAGGCGCTAGTAAGACGACGTGCTAGACCCTAACGCCTAGACGAATTTAAGTAAATTTGTTTATATTTCGTGTAAAGAAATGTATGTTTATACTTAGAATATATATAAACAAGAAGATAAAATGATATATATATATATATATATATATATTACGAAGTATTGGAACATAATGAAAATATGGAGAACAAACATATAATGTGTGTTCATTTAAGCATTCAACAAATCTTTTACAATTTACTAAAAAAAATAATATGCAAAATGAAATTCATCTATTTTTTGTCTATGTGAGTTGCAACCTAGGCAGGTGCCTAGGCGGATCTGGGTGGGTTAGGCGGGTGGCTAGGCGATCTAGGCGGGCGCCTTAGCAGGTCTAGGCGCCCTTTCTTAATTTTCAAATGCCTAGGCATTAATCGAGGCGGTGACTAGCCGCCTAGCGCCTAGACGCGGCTTAAGCGGCGCTAAACAGAGATTTTTAGAACAACTTATGCGTGATAGTTGAGCCTAAAATCTATTAGAAAGAGAAGATTCTCGGTTGTACTCAAAGATAGGTATTCCAAGAGTCTGATTGATGTAACTATCAAAAGTAAGAATCACTCATTCCACTTTGAGGAGCCAAAGATTTTCCTTTCATGTTGAAATCAGATCCTCGAATTGCTTTAGTTAGGCCGATCTTTATCTTGTGAGTCTAAAAGACCACTTTCTATTAGGGATTCATGTTTATATTGACTGACCGCGGATATGACAATGAAACATTTGTGAATTTTTTAATGAGCTTTCACAAGATCGAATATCTTGCAAAGATATTACTCATACAATGCATGCATGGATGTTGTGATTACAATGAATAAAAAAAAAAAAAAGAATGTTAAGCTCAGTCGTTTACGTTCAAAATGCGATCGTGAGCTGTTAATACAAGTGATCTTGGCCATATCACCGAACTACGTACATTATGGGACCAAACTATGCATTGGAAAACTAAGCCTAACGTATCTTTGATATTGTATTATAAGATCAAACTACTCATCAGAGAACTAAACTTAACGTATCTTTGATTGTATGTAAGAATTTTTAGCTTACGATGAATCGATGAGGTAGTTGACATCGTTGACTTATACTTACTCTGTCCGAAGAAGCATGACAGTCGCCCAGAGCCATTTCTCTCGTGAAATGCTGTCGTTGCTCATATTCTAAATGTGACCCCTATTTTTCGTGCCTATGGCCTGTCCTTTAATAATATTTATTTTTCCATATAATATTTTAGATCAGAAATTTGATTAGGGGAGTTAGCTGAGCACAAGATTAATTAAAATTAAATATTATCATGAGGTGAAGGATTACCAAACATACAGACTTTAATCAATATCTAATCACAATTATATATTTATAAAATTAAATCACAATATTTAACATATCTTTTGCACCCTTTGAAAAGTCAGAACTTTAAGCTAAGGCTGAAGAAAAAGTCAAACAATGACTCATTTTCTTGGCCTTTTTTTCTACGTAAAAATTCATCCATTTCACACTAAATGTAACGGCCTCAACCACTATTTTTTTTCTTTATTTGGCTCAAATTCTTCATCAATCGAATATTTGTTTCGAAAATGTTAAATTTTCTGTAATATACATATATATATATATATATTTTTTTTTTTTTTTACTGCCATGGAAGAATTAAGTTATTTATTTTTAGAGACTTGAGGTAAAAGGGTAAAAGAATGCCTAAAAATATTTGGAAAGAGACTTTATGATAAGACATGGAGTATTTGCAGTTGCAATTAGCGGAAGACTTGGAAAGAGACTTTATGAAAAAATATAGAATACTTGCAATTGCAGTTAGCGGAAGACTTGGCGCAAAACCGATCACAATCGTTCTAGAATTATACAAAGCACCATATTTAATGAGATAATGTTTCGTTGTTGTTCTTGACATTGTTTATAGTTTTTTTACAAAATAATCTGATCTGGCTGAATATTTTGATTTATTAAATTTTACGACAGCCTAATACTTTGGAGTGGACCCCATAGACAAATCAAAACAAATATTTGACTGTCCATTTCTAATTTTTCTATTTTCTACCCGTTTATTCTGTCCGTACGAAATGGGGACTTTTATGATCGTTCATCATTTCCTCTTTAACTTGTACACCAATTAAATTCAAACAATATTTTAGTTTTTATAGTCATTTTCTTGCATTTTCTTTTATATAAAAATGGTAGATTTACCACTTAGTACTACGATTTAGTAGTCTTCATATTCACTTGTAAGTGAGAGGTCTTAGATTCAATTTTCGTCAAAAGTGAATTTGAACCACATTATTGCTAACTCATTGTAAGGCTAAACCCACCCCTACCGCTTAGCATAGATAATATCGTTTGCTCAAAAAGGAAAATGTAGATTTTGTTTAAAAAAAATTTTAAGTGTTTGGGTGCCAATAGAAGGAGAGGTTTTTCAGTATGCTCATAATACAGGTATATAAGCCATGATGTGCACCATGTCATTATACAAATAGAAAAACATTTGAAAAGAAATGTTTTTTTTCTTCACTTATATATGAAGACTTCGAGCATATTGAAAAATTTCACAAAAGGAGCCTACCAACAATTACGATACAATTCCTAGAATGAGAATCCTCTCTAAATCTTCTTTGTGAGGATTCAGGAAATCCTTCATTTACGTCTGTTCATTGTACATTATGCGATCAGTTTTTGTCAGGTATTATTTATATTCAATTTTAAATAAAAAATTACAATAATTTTTGACTGTATGATATACAATAAACGATTACAAAATTCTCGATACAAAGACCAATTTCTATTCCAAAGGGGGGCCGCTGTGACGCATTGGCTGATCAGAGAAGCCACTAAAGCCGCGACAAGAAGTCGAGTATGAGATTAAATGTCAAGCCTCTGAAAAGGAAGACATTTGTTGTATTATTTATTACTTATTTATCGTGTTATGATGATTAATGAGCCGCAGCTACAAAACGGTTAGGAATTTCATTCCCTTCCTTTCTAGTCCCTCTCTAGTATTGAGAATTGTTATTGGCATTCCAAATATTTCATTTTATATTTCAATTTTTTTATATTTGGAAAGAAAAATACACTTGTGAAGAGTGTAGATCGAGATTTTTAGAGTACCAATAACACTTTCTTCCCCTTTTTTTTATTTAATCGGTTGCAATTAAGCTACAAATTTTTTATATAGAGAAAAAGACAAAAGTGTGAGAGAAGGGGAGAAAATGGAATGGTAATAAGAGGAGAGAGAATTATATTCCAACATTTTAAGGCAAAAGTAACTACTCTTCGTACATAAAAAGCCATTCATATTTGTTCCCGAAAAACTAGAGAAGTTTTATGCACGCTTGCTATATGTGGATATTTAAGGAGAAACGATTCATTTCCTATAGAAACTAAATATTTTCTATTGGGAAATCTCGCACGGAATCGCTGCAAGTGTAAATATTTTTTTTTGTGAAGAATACGGATCTCACGTAAAAGCTAACAGCGTGAATTACAATACATAATGAATGGTTCTACATACTATTTAATATACAAAAGTTGTTTATGATAAAATCTCACACATTTAAGGTGTTGTAACTGATGTTTAAGGAAAATATCAAAGTATTTAGTAGTGAGCCGATGATCTATCTGTTAGAAATAACTCTCATGGCTAATCATTATCATGAACATAATTAAACCAACGTTAAACCCGTAACTTGAGTGAGAGTTGGCTTTCGTTTCACTACAAGAATTACATGGAAGAGAAGTAAAACGCACAGCAGAGGCTGCAGCCATGCAAACCTGTCACACGCACCCACTAGAGAGAGAGAGAGAGAGAGAGATGCAGACAGCACGTAATTTGGATAAGCCCCATTGAACACTCTTTTCTTTTTACCATTTTCCAATCCACCAACGTGCTGCGTGCAGATAAAGAAAACACCAAAAGAAACGCTCAAGTGGGGGATGGCAAGTCAAACCTCTCACACTTTTGTCCTTCCCGAAGGTCGAATAAAAGAACTTTCCCAGCAACCAAACACCCCCACATGTACCTGAAAAATCTGCTATGTTCAAAGCACAGAGCTTTTCTTTGATCTCTTCAATTTTTTCCACTATTCAATTGCTGAGTTATTTCGTGCTCTTGACAGCTAGGTGTTTGTGAAAAAGCCTAGCCGAGAGAGAGAGAGAGAGAGCGTTCACACTGATTGGTGAGACCATCATCTTTGATTCACGGTCTTCTGCTTTTGCTTGCGCTTTGCAACTTGTTTGCAAACTTGGGTTTCTATTTTTTCCTCCTCTTCTGGCAGTTGGGTCTCGAAAGACGTGTTCTTGGGACGTTTTCTGGTGATGGGTTCTTGCTTAAGTTCTAGAATTAAAGCTGACAGCCCCCATCATAATGGTAATTAAGTTTCATCAAGTTTAAGATTCATCATTTAGTTTCTTAACTCTGTTAATTAAAAGTTTGGAACTTTGATCAAAGTTGGTTGTGTTTGATTAATGCAACATGCAGTTTTGGAGTTTATAGCAGCTATAGCATAGTTTGCTGTTTTTTTTTTTTTTTTCTTTTTTTGGAATTTTGTTCTGATGCTGTTCTGATGAGTCCTGCTTCTTGGTTTATGTGACTTTTACTGCTCCGGTTTAAGATAATGAAATTTCAAGGAGAAACTTGAAATTTATTTGTAATTAATGATGAACTTCGTAATTTTCCTTTTTTGTTCTGTTTAAATTTCCTCATATGGAAAAGCAAGACCTCTTGGAACCGAACCTCGAGCACCATGTTAGATTACCATGGTACTTCATAAGCTGTGGCATCATCCGAAGCTAACCATTTTGTTGTTGAAAGTCAATCGATGCCAAATTCGAGATTTAAGTTTTTGTACCATATACAGGAACAACTAACTTAGCCTTACTGTTTTATATTGTGATGTTATAGATTCTTGTTAGAACTTATATATGATGACTGAATGTTGAGCATTATATGGTATTTGAAATGTGTAGGATTACATTCAAATAGCAAGGTGTCGTCTGTCTCAGTGACTTCAACTCCTCGGACAGAGGACGAGATCTTGCAATCCTGCAATTTGAAGAGCTTCGCCTTCAATGAACTGAAAACTGCCACCAGGAACTTCCGTCCTGATAGTATGGTGGGTGAAGGTGGTTTCGGCTCTGTTTATAAGGGGTGGGTTGATGAGAATTCATTAACAGCTGCCAAGCCCGGTACTGGCATGGTTATTGCTGTGAAAAGGCTTAACCAAGAAGGTCTCCAGGGTCACAAAGAATGGTTGGTGAGTATCACTTCTATCCTTCTTTTGCTTACAGGCACTTTCCGAATATCTTTTTTATTTGTTTTTGGTGCAATCAAATATTTGAAAATCTAATATGCATTGACCATCAATTTCTCAGAGTCCCCCATAGAGGAAAAGATGTGTTTAGGTCGAAGGGCTAATATATTGAACCAATCTTAATGAATCTTCTTCCGTTATAGTTGTTGCATGTATATAACGTTACACGTAATATTTTCACGGAATAATTTATTGACTTTGTGGAGCCTCTTGAACTGTAGACGGAAATCAACTACCTTGGGCAGCTGCATCACGAAAATCTTGTAAGGTTGATTGGTTACTGCTTAGAGGATGACCACCGTCTTTTGGTGTATGAATTTATGCCTCGCGGAAGCTTGGATAACCATCTGTTTAGAAGTGAGTTATGAACTTCCCTCACTCTTTAGCCTTTTGATCTATTAAAGTAAGACATTGTTAAGGATATCAAATATTTCAGTATGAACTATGTAAGTATAATTTAGTGAATTAAAATGTTATTGGTGGAACAGGGGCGTCTTACTTTCAACCACTTTCCTGGAACCTTCGTATGAAGATTGCTTTCGGTGCTGCTAAGGGCCTAGCATTTCTTCACAGTGACGAGGCAAAAGTGATCTATCGGGACTTCAAAACTGCTAATATCCTGCTGGATTCGGTAACTGAAACTTTTAATTGTTGAGTTTTATTGCTTCTAGAAGAATTCTGGTAAGACTTTCTCACACAATTTTAATTGAAAAACAACAGACCTACAATGCCAAACTTTCTGATTTTGGTCTAGCCAAGGATGGCCCAGCCGGTGATAAAAGCCATGTCTCAACAAGAGTCATGGGGACATATGGTTACGCAGCGCCTGAGTATATGTCCACAGGTACGTTTAGTTAACAGGATTGAGTTCACATACAAAAGCAACCTACCCTTAAAAATGGGGGATATTTGTTTACAGCTTCATCTACCTTTCACCAAAGTTGTAACCAAATATTTCTAGGTTCTAACCACAGCCAGGCTTCGATCAATTTTAGAAAGAAAAAAAAGACTTGATACCGTCATGGACTATGACATTATCCCGTCTTCGTATGTAGTACATTGGTGTCTGTTTCCCACTACTCAATACCTATGTTGCATCTGAAACCTTCTGCTACAGCCTACATATTATCCTGCCCTTCCTTGAAGATTTCCCTGCTGCAGTACCCTAAGGAATGACCAGCTTTTGGTTTTGATTTTCCTGTTCATTTTTTTCACCTCTTGAAGATTTCCCTGCTGCAGTACCCTAAGGAATGACCAGCTTTTGGTTTTGATTTTCCTGTTCATTTTTTTCACCTCCATATAGTTGCAGAAAGTTCCGCTGTACTTTTTGGATACGTGATTGACTTACTCCTCACTTCGCTGTGGTAGGTAAAAATCTGTTGAAACAATTTGTTTTCCTTTCACACTTCTGCTTAATAAGAGCTTTCGTCCCGATGTCTTCATCATCTTGATCAGTGCTGCAGCAACCATATGGCTGTATTTTCTTCTTAAATATGACAAGAATGCATGATTGCTCCCTGCTGATCCTTATTTCTTTTTTTTTTTAGGTCATTTAACTGCGAGAAGTGACGTGTATAGCTTTGGGGTTGTTATGCTCGAACTATTGTCTGGCAGACGAGCTGTGGACAAGAACCGGCCATCGGGAGAGCACAATTTAGTTGAGTGGGCCAAACCTTACCTTGCAAGCAAACGCAAAGTTACTCAAATTTTTGACGGTCGTATTGAAGGCCAGTACTCTTTGGATGAAGCTCTCAGAGCTGTGAACCTTGCAATTCGATGCTTAGCTGTAGAACCCAGAGTTAGGCCAACCATGGATGACGTGGTAAAAGCGTTGGAGCAACTTCAGGAGCCCAGTGACTCGGAGGGCTCAGGTATCTCCCAAAATGAACATCGCCCAAACCCTCATGCACATTCAAACCACGCCCCCAAACATCGCAGACACAGCATCAACGGAGTCAACAATGCAGCAACTCCTCATCGTCCCAGGGCATCCGCTTCCCCCATCCCAGCATGAGACATTCATAATCCATGCATGCTTTATCATTAGTTTGATTGGTTCAAGGGAAAACTGGGATTCAGTCTGAAAGGAAAGGGAGGGAAAAGAAATAGGAAGAAGAAAGCGGAAGGAAGCAGATAGTGTGTATATTGAATACTGTATCTTGTAACGAGTATGTAACTGCAGACAGTCGAATAATGTACAATTTTGTTTTGTGAATGCCTTCCTGGTTACTTTTCTCTCAAGCATTTTTTGTTTCTGAGCCTGGAATATGAGGAACTAAGCAGACCACATCAAACGAAGCACCAGAATGATGACAGACCTTCAACGCCTCTCGCGCGCATGGTCCTTATTTCCGCCATGCCAGCGGCAAGCATGGATCTCTGTACACCACAACAGCTTCTACTCTAGCAGCTCCGTACGTAGAAATCCTTTTTCAGTTGTATGCCCGTACCCGTAGCGGAATCTTTAAAACATCTAGAGCCGTATATTATACTGTATTTCTAGTTTTTAGAGTGTATGTAACAAGGTTCTAAAAGATGCTAGTCGGACGGCGGGCAAAGACCTAGCACCTAGACAGATTTAAGTAAATCTATTGTATTTCGTGTAAATAAATGTTTGTTTATACCTACAATATATATAATTTCATTATAAACTAGAAAATAAAATGATATATATATTATGAGGTATTAGAACAAACATTGATCTTCATCGGCAAACATTGATCTTCATCGGCAAACGTACAAAGTGTTTTTAGGTATCTATTTTTTAACTACATAAATCATCTAGATGCCTCGCAATCTAAGTATTCATTCCCAATTTTGGCACTCGTATTTCCGTAGTTGTACTAGGACCCAGCCGTACCTTTAATCATTTACTAGAATTGTAAGGGACACCCACAGAGGTGCGCCCCTCCAAAAATAGGCGTATGCCACTTATAGCTATGAACACACGGTATTCTTTAGTAAAAGGCGAAAGAATAGTTCGCTATGTGCTCAACGCATGGCTCCGTGATTTCAACGCCTTACACGCCGCTTTATTTTATATTGCCTATTCTAGCTCGTTCTTCACGCTCTCGTCGATGTGGGACTTACCTTCCGTTTAGGTACTTGCAGTTCAACAAAAACAGTCTGCACAAGAAAACTTGGCTCAACAAAAGTTTAGCTCCAATTCTTTTTGTCGTCTGCCCAGTTACATTTAGCCTTCAAATAGCCTTCAAAAATCATCTCCCATTATTTCCCCTTGATTTGATAAACTAACTGAAGCTCCATGATTAAATTAAACTTCCAGTCCCAAACCAAGTTTCATGAAGAACCAGTTTCTAGCAAACTCTCATTTTGTTTGTCTTCTGTTGGAGATAATTATATGAATGATAAGCAGCAGCCGATTCTGAAACGCGACCACGGGTGGTTAAGATGGGGACACTATCGGTGTTGGACAAGTTAGACAGCGGGCATGCATCGCCTGTTGGAA
Source organism: Pyrus x bretschneideri (assembly GCF_019419815.1). Taxonomy (NCBI): domain Eukaryota; kingdom Viridiplantae; phylum Streptophyta; class Magnoliopsida; order Rosales; family Rosaceae; genus Pyrus; species Pyrus x bretschneideri. The sequence continues at coordinate 1,922,602 of NW_025999635.1, forward strand.
ATTTCAAAACTCATTCTGTTATTAGTTTTTTTTTTTTTTTTTTTTTCCGTGGGTTTGGTTTTGCATCGCTATTGTATTCAATGAAAACGTTGAAAAGTCTGTTTATATATGCTGTCTATGATCGTGTAGAAATTTCAAATAAAAAACATGGTTACAAAATGTGTCTGGTCAACTGTAATATGTAAACTTGGTAATCTTTGTTCTTGTTACTTGTTTCTCCTCCGCCTTGCAGTTGCATGACGACCTCTCTGCAGTCCCCTTTACTCGGTCCCTCGACTCCCTCCTCGATCATCGACCGTGAGTTTTCATTACATTCATCGGCCTTTGAATTCAATTTTACTTGTATATGCGTCATCATGTAAATTTATATGATCGTTTTAATTTTACAACTGCTCATCTTCGATTTAAATAACCTTAGTTGATTAACAAGGATAAGGCTGTGTAGGATAAACATTCATCCTCGTTGCTGGCTTGGGATTGCTCTCTTTTAGTTGATTAAAAAATTTGCAATTCGATGAAAAGGCTGCATATCATCTGAGTTTGGAATACAGAACATGTTTTGTGGAGTGCAGCAGTACTCAAATCAATTGAGTTCATATTTACTTATGAAGTCCGGAAAATTTTATTAAATGAATGTTATGGTCTGTTTGATGACCATTTTATTTTTTCGTTTTTAGTTTTCATTTTTGTGTTGGAGAGATGAGGAAAGTGAAACAACTTAGAACAAAATACGAAACGGTTATCAAATACTGATCGTTAAGGGTAATAGTTTCATTTCAAGTTTCAGTTATTGAGGACAGTTTCATAGTAATGCGCCCCAATTGACTGCAGCTGCTGATTGCATAGACAAGAAACCAGCTAATGAAGATTCACCTTCGAACCCACCTCGCGATGGTAGGTTTGCGACTTGCGATTCATTCACTCTTTAGCTGATTGCATGGATAAAAAATCGTGTGTTGTATATGATTGATGAATTTTAATACACATTGAAAATGACTCTTTAGTTGTTAGTTACTAGTACACCATAGCCTACAAGTTACAAGTAATATATGGCATGCTAACATTTACATGTCCAGGATTGAATTCGAATGTGAGGGCTTCGTCTGTCTCGGTGCCTTCAACTCCACAGATAGAGGGTGAGATCTTGCAGCCCTTCAACTTGAAGAGCTTCTGCATTGATGAACTGAAAACAGCCACAAGGAACTTCCGTATTAATGCAACAGTCAATGGAGTTCGTATGCGACGTGTCTTTAAGGGGTGGATTGATGAGAATTCGCTCACAGCTACCGTACCTGGTACCGGCATGGCCATTGCTCTATGTGTAGGGATGGGCAAATACTCATTGGATATGGGTGACTACGATTATCCTTCCGTAACCAATGAGTATTTGCCCATCCCTAGTGAGGATCCTCTTGACCAAGTCCATTAGACCGTTGAAATTTATCCAACGGCTACAATTATTATAACTTTTAGAGGGGTCCCTTGTTTGTAACTGTTAGATAAAATTTCAACAGCCCGATGGGCTTGGTCAAGAGGATCCTCATCCTTTTCTCAGGAGAGGATCTTGATCCATATGTTTTGAGATGGGTCTAATGTAAAAGAAACATTAACAAAATAAAAATAAATAAATAAAAAACTCAAAAAAAAAAATTGAATGGGGGGATTGGTAGAAAGATAGCGACTGTTAATATATTAGTCGCTATATTTTTAGCGATTATTCTTACAGAGAATAGCTAGCAAAGTACCGATCGTATCATTTTTTTTTCCATTGAATAGCTATAGTAGAGAAAAATAGTAATCACAATGCAAAATATCAACCTAACAATAAAAGTGCTGACACATAGAGTCCTATTCATGGACCTAAATAAAAAAATAACTAAAAATTGGACTAATCTAATTGTTAGGCCAAAAATTGGGAAATGAATCATTTTCGGATCTCTTCCACTAAATCCACCCAATCATCTAATTCAGACCCTTGAAATTTAATTCAACGGCTAAAATTATTATAACTTTTAAAAGGGCCCCCTGTTTGTAGTCGTTGGATCAAAATTTAAGGGCCTGGATCGATTGATTTAGTGAATTTGGTGGAAGAGGTCCAGAGAGGATCTCTTTCCATAAAATTAGACATATTTCAAGCTAGTTTATTTACATATAATAGATTTGTAAGGAAGAAGTTAATTTAAACCATATATTAATGAAACTCTTTTTCTCAACTATAAGATGGTGAAAAAACATTTTTGTCTTCTATCACAAAATAAAATTATGGACAATAAAGTAATTTGCACAAACTAAATTTTACAGTTGTTTTTAAAAGTATCATCTACATGTAATCCTAACAAATCACCTACAAGAACTCCGGATTTTTACGGATGTATTGTTTTATGAAACTTCGAATTTTTATAACACTTAATTTCAAAATTTCAAGTTCAAGTTTAAGTACGAACTCTAGGTTCATGATACATGCAAACAAACACAATATACATATGTAGTGAACGGGAATAGCTTCAGGATCTATTTGTGAAAAGAATGAGTGACGACCCAAAATATGGTGTTGTTGTGGCTTGCAAGCTCAAAAGAGTGGTTGTTGGGTTGCTGGGCAACAAATGAGAAGTAAATAGGTTAACAAATTATATACCCAATTATTGAGCTAAGAAGGAAAAGTGAAAAACAAGGCCTAACCCATGGGCTTGTTATTTCATGTGAGCCAAAAATAAAACAAGGCCCAAAAGAAAAAGAAAACAAGCGGGACAATTTGGTGCATATGCCCAATTGGGTTGCGGGTCGATAACAGGCAGCCCAGGTCTGTAAGAAAGGTGATGCAAAATGGCTTTATTTTGGACCTTAGAGTTTTGGAGCAGGAACGACTTGGTGGTTGGGGTAGCGCGGCTTCATGCTGCGGCTCTCATGCATGTAGGGTTTGAAAAATCCCATTTTTTTTCTTCTCTTATTCATGCATATTCAATTCATCAGAATTATAAGAGCAATAAATGTAAGCTGAATCTATAATTTGAAAGAAAAAAAAAACGTAAAATTAGAGTTCATGCTTCATGGTGAATGTTTCATGTAATCATTGCTGAAAAAATATCTAAATTGAAACCATGTTTTATAGATTACTTGGATTGCTTGATGAATATTGTGAACGACTTTGTAGTAAATAAGCATTTAGTTCCTTAGCTCAGTGTCATAAGCGTGTTTAATAATGCGTTATGACCTAAATTTAACTGAAGGAGAGAGAGGGGGTGCATCTGCATAAAGAGAAAAGATAGGCTTAAGAATTATTGTGATGATATTTCTCCGTACCTTGTGCCTTTTTTAAGAAAAATAATGGGGTTACTTGCCCTACAAGTAATACAAAGTTGTGCCTTTTTGTTTTTTTTTTTTTTTGTAATTAATTCTTGAATTGTTTCTAACTAACATTAGTAGTTGTTGAGACTATAAATACTCAAGTAATGATTTCTTTTGTGAAATTGGTGTGGATGCCCACATAAAGAAAACAACCACATATGGCTAATGGTGGAAAGTGGAAGAATAGAAGTCAAAATTATATTGCTTAAATAGTAGAAGTTTGGTTTTTATTATTTTGGTGTGTAAGCCTTTTACATGCATTAAAAGAGACGTATGTTTGTGTCGTATGAATAGTACAAAAAGATGAAAAGCATAAAGTAATAATCATGTTTTCCTCATGTGTTCCTCTCTACGTTCATTTCTCTTATTTGATACTAGTGAAGAAAATAAACAAAATAATATATGACTCTCGTTTCACTTTAATCTCTAACAACTCTAATAATATATATAGGTACGCATCATCTGATAATAACATGTTTCTAAATGCTCAAATCATCATCTTGAATTGGTTAAAGCTCTAAAAGACTCCAAAACAAAATTGTCGAACACTCTAATGCTTTAGCATATTCAATCACATATATTAAAAATTAGCATGTTCTATCAACTATATTTTTTCTCTCAAATGAGGCATAAATATATATATATATATATATATATATATATTATGTGGCCCTTTATAACCAAATATATCTCAGGATACTAAACCTAGTTAGAAACTAATTTTTTATTTTATTTTTTTAAGTTTTACATATATTAAAATAAACGGTTAAATGGGTACTCGTTTATAACCGCGGGTAATACCCATAACCGTCCATTTAAATTTCACGGATAAACGGTTACCCATAACCATAACCGTTAAATTTAAATGGATGGATAACCGCAGTTTCCTATAACCAATGCGTATTTGCCCATCCCTACCTACGGTGCCAAGCTTTATGATTTTTTTGTTGGCGAGGATCGATCAGCAAGTTATAGAAACCATGTTTCAACAGACGTCATGGCAACACATGGTTATGCAGCTCCTGAGCATATAGCCACAGGTATCTTTTGTTTAGTTAAGAGATTGTTCGTGTTCATACACAAAAACAACCCGAGTAATCAGTTGTTCTTCATTCGCTTTCTGAAGGTGATTGTACCGCGAAATGTGATGTGTATGGTTTCGGAGTTGTTCTGCTTGAAACGCTGACTGGCAGACGAGCTGTGGACAAGAACCGGCCATCTGAGGAACAAAATTTAGTCGAATGGGCGAGGCGTTACCTTGCCAGCAAACGTAAAGTTGTCCGAATTTTCGATGATCGTCTTGAAGGCCAGTACTCTGTGGGGGTAGCTCTTGGAGCAGCTAACCTTGCAAGCCAATGCTTATCAATAGAACCCAGGTGTAGGCCAAATATGGATGAAGTGGTAAAAGCACTGGAGAAACTTCAGGGTTAATCCTGTGACTTAGCTAAAAACATGGGGTTAAATTTTAAACCTTGCAATTTATTTATTTGTTAGCTGCGTGCTATTTTTTATTGCGAGAATTTCCATGATTTTAAAAAATATTTGCACATCAGGTGCAAAATGTACTCAAAAGGGTATAAATGATATTCGGAAAAGTTAGTAAACATACATCCTTAAAAACAAGCTAAGTCATCGTTATAAAATAGGAAAATTGCTTAGTTGGATCATAAGTCAATGAACCTAAATTGTTAAATGAAATCTCAAAATCTAATAATTAACTACATCACTGGTCTTATATCTAAATAACTATAACACGAGAATAACGTAAGTTTTATATAAAAACATTTCAAGAGCCTAATGAACAGTGATACCACCAATCTTGATTTGGGGGAGTAACGTCATACTGATCCTCCCCCTTTCAAAAAATTTGGCAGTTTTTTTCTTGCCATAACACCAAATTATCGTCTCTATATTCTAGAAGATGTATTTTATGGTGTAAAATCTCTTATAATCCCACAAAACGAAATAAAAGGAACAATTTATAGTATTTGAATACCCTATAAAATACCTCATCTTATAATTCGTGAAGAAGCATACTAAAACAAACTCGATAATTGAGAAGACAAATTTAATAATTAAGAACGAGTTTGAACTACATTATTACTTCTTATTGTGAGGTTAAATCCATTATTTTTCTTTAGCGTAGATAATATCGTTTATTCAAAATAATAATAATAATAAATAGTATATGCCCACATATAAAGTGTGTGAAATTTTATACTTTGGTTGTTTTAAATTGAAGGTGAGAGGAAGAGAGTGAGAGAGAAGTGGGAGTGAGGAGAGATGTTTTTTATTATCTTAAAAAAAAAAAAAAAAGATGATAAACTTACATGTAGGTGAGGTTTAAAAAAAAAAAAAAAATTGTTTTGTGAAATTACGTTAATATCCTTAACTTTTTTGTTGCAATAGAAGCAGTGTTTGAAATATCCTAAATATGCTCGATATTTCCATGGAAATATCCAAAAATTCAAGGAATAATATGGAAAGAGGGGATGAAATCTAAACTTCATCTCATATCCCCGATATTTTTGAAAATTAATCAAATTTCTCGATATTTTCGATATTTTAAGGAAATATCTAGGGTTTGCAGGAAATATGCATGAGCCTTTTGCATTGTTTTTTTTTTCTTCGGTTTTTTAAATTTCTTTCTTTATGGTATTAGTTTACTTCAATAAAACGTGTGCTGCTTTCGTGACGAAAATTTCAATTAAGATATGTATAATTTATTATTTCTAGTGAAATGCTTTACCTTATTACTTGTCACTATATTAAAGTTTTTCTTCTCACATATCACATACTTATTGTTTACACAGTATCTAATCATTAATTCTTGATTCATACGTGTGTTATAGCTTCATATAACATTCCCTAAAAAATAATTTCAAATTCCCATGTTTTTGAGCAAATTTCATCATTTCCATCGAAAGCAATCAATATTCGATATATCTACTGATATTTCCATAAATTTACCTTTCGATATTTTCATCGATACCGATATTTTAAACATTGGATAGAAGACAAAGATGTAGTTTTTGATTAAGTAGGAGAATATTCAGGACGTGTGCTAGCAGGAAGTGAAATTAAGGGCCCAAAAACTGGTCACAGAAACCCGGCCCAACGGCCCACCAAAAGTACGTCATCAGATGGACTGTCTGAAGACTCAACCGTAGACTCGGGGCTCTTAAAAATCAGGGTTTCGAAAATCTTTCCCTTCAGAAAATTCAGATCCACAAAAGTACACTTTCTTCGTAGCTCTCTCATCGTCCGTACGATTCACTGTGTTCAGAAACTCGCAGGTAAATCTCTTCTCTCGAATCTTCAAAGTCTTCATCCGATCAGAGAAATTGGCAAAACCCTGATTCCAATCGTTGCTTCTTCTTGCTATGTGATCGTGAAACCAATCAATTTGGGTACTTTTTGCAGTATTGGATATGAGGAGGTACAGCCCACAGTACTATAGTCCTCCGAGGAGGAGCTACGGCGGCGGCGGAGGAGGTGGGCGAGGAAGAAGCCCCCCAAGAAGGCGCAAGGAACAGAATAATGGAAGTCTTTTGGTCCGGAACATTCCTCTGGATTGCAGGTCCTGTGAAAGAAAAGTTTGAATTTTTGGTTTGATTTGTTTGCTGGTCTGTTTTCTGACATTTGGGGTTTTTTGTCTAATTTTGCAGAGCTGAAGAGCTGAGAGCTCCCTTTGAAAGATATGGGGAAGTTCGGGATGTCTACATTCCCAAGGACTACTATACTGGGTGAGCTTTAATTTTGTCAATGCGTGTTCGATGCATCGATAATGGTGTTGTAGGCTATAATCTTGAAAATGAACCTGAGCTTGCTATGTTTGACAAGTGAATGAGCACTATCCAGATTATATAAAAGCTTCAAATGGGTGAATTAGTTGGTTTGAGGTCGGCATCTATTTACACATCGTGCTTATAGTTCCTACGATTTGTTTGAGGTCAACAAGTGAAACTCGGTTGATAAGATTGCTATTTGAAATTTTATTTCTTTCAAATTTCGTACTTCCTACATGTTGGCATTCTTGGTTAGAATATACAAGCAGGGAATATATTACATGTGTGTGGAATTTCGTAAACTATTTTTTGAAATATTTATTTTCCTTTTTCATAGTGAATATTTGAACTGGTTTGTCAGGGGTGTTTTCGAAGTTAAAACAAGCCCAAGCCTCACATTTGATGAAGGCCTACTGTTTATCATTGCCTAACATAGTGGTATTCCAAGCGTGTTAGGAGTAATGTCAATGAAGAATGTTCTTTTTTATGAAGCGAAATTATATAATTACAACAATCAAATAGAAGTTTGGTGAGGACTACGTTGATTTCAAGTGCTTATAATCACAAGAATGTGAAGAATTTGTGGGCAACGTTGATTTCAAGTGCTTCTTAAAGAATGAGAAGAATTTCCAAGTTACTTGCATATTTTGAAGTTGCCTTTCATACTTGACTATAAAGAAAAGGTCAGCCACTAAGCTTCGAGTTTATCTGCTTTTCTTAAATTCAGCATCCACTTAAGTGGAAGTGCTCAAGAGCTGACGTAAGATATGTGTACAGAGTAATGGCACTGTGGTGGTAACTTACTATGCTAATTTTGAAAAGTCATTGCCCTCATACATTCTGTCTTTGCTCACTCTTAATCTCTGCTTCTTTGTACTGTACTAAGTTTTTTTTGAACTTCTATGTAGGGAACCTCGGGGATTTGCATTTATTCAGTTTGTGGATTCTTATGAGGCCGCAGAGGCTCAGTATCATATGAATGGGAAGATTTTTGCTGGGAGGGAGATATCTGTGGTTGTTGCTGCAGAGACTAGGAAAAGGCCGGAGGAGATGCGCCAAAGGACTAGGGTTAGGTAGTTTCTACTATTCTGACTCGCTCTCACTCTCTTGGTATCTTTCTTACTAACTTGACTCTGTAAGTTTGAAATACCATTTGCCTGTTTTGCTTTTTGCAGAGAGCCATCAGGCCATGGGGGAAGACGATCATCTTATTATGGTATGTTTCTTATGACAGTACAAGTTATACTCATTATGGCATGCTGTTTCTGACCACAATGAGGGATGGTCCTCAACATTATTGATCATGTTGGCTTCACTAAGTAATCAGAAATCTGCAGCCATATGATTGCCTTCCTATTCATTGCTGAAGTGAATAATCAAATTAGTTAAGAAATGGTTTGTTATATTTGTGATGCCATTTCTGCTAAACATAATCGCCATTCTGTATCTGATATGTCACAGGGCGTTCACGTTCTCGTTCTCGCTCTCCACGCTATCCATCAGGTTCTAGAAGTCGATACCGCTCAAGGTAAGCTTTGAAGGTGACAGATTTCCCTGATTTCACTATATATTATTTTTGGAAAGCCCGCTGATGCAGGTACATTGGCAAATAACTTTCTCAGGTCCTATTCTCCTGCACCAAGACAGCGAGGCGACTCTATTTCACCGAGAAGAAGGCACCGAGACAACCCAAGATCACCCCAAGATCTTCCATCACTGCGAGACGGTGATCATGATCGCAGACCATATTCTCCAGGTTATGACAATGGGGCTGGACCAATTGAAAACGCCGATGGGTATGACAAGTGAGTCTCCAATTGCTTCACTTTTCTAGCTTATACTGCAGGGTTCACATCATACATAATCTTTCGGACTATGCTGTCATTATAAAGTGGTTGATTTTTATTTAGTATGTATGTGAACGCAATGCCTGATCTTTTACGTTGATCATGTGTTCTTGTTTCGCTGTTGTAGGAAACCTATGCGTGAAGATAAGGACGGAAGAGATCACTGGAGGTCTCCTGATAGAGCATCAAGATCACCATCTGGATCTAGGTCCAGATCTGCTGAGTTATCACCTCCGCGCAACAGATAAGGAAAAAGGCCGCCATGTGAATGCACAAACATTCGTTCGATAACGTCTGGCAGATTTTTGAGTATTTCGGGTTTGTAATATCAGTTTATTGTGCCTGAGTTGTAGGCTTGTGTGCAAACATTTGGAACAATTAAAACCTTTGGTTTGGTTTCTTTGGACCGCTAAAGTTCTCTGGTTTTATTTAATGTGTCCTAAATTGAATCAAATAATAATAATTCGTACTGTGGTCAAAAATCTGCTGCTCAATTCATATCTTAAGTACGAAATTTCAAGGATGATAGATTAAAAATGCCAATGTGGGTTTTATAGAGAAGAGGATTTGTTCCAACACCGGTTGTATAGAATCATGTTCACGTTGGGAGAGGCACGTGAGGGTAGGATCGTTAAAAGGTCTATTAAGAGGGATATAGGCACATGGTTATATGACCGTCAATGGTAATGCGGGAGATCAAATTTGCAAATCAAATGGCGTGGTGGTTGATAATTGGATTATTACTTAAGTGTTGATTAACATGCTTATTTTTTACTGATAACATATCATCTGGTTTACAAATTTGATTTATAAATTTGGTCTCCAAGCATTACGCGATCGTCAAAGGGGCAGAGATCTGATTCTATATAAATAGTTTGGACTTTGGAGCAATGTTATTAGCAGCAATTTCAGTTGGTTGCTAACAAATTATGTCCCATAAGCAAATGCATCATGAACTAAACCCTATACCTACATATAAACAAGAGAAGCAAGAAGATACTAACATTACGATCTAGTAGTATACCTCTTTTTATTTAATTGTCGAGTGAGTCCAGGTCAAATAGTTCACCTGCTTTGGCAAATCCACTTGAGATTTGGAAATAGTTTTGAGTTAATAGGAAGACCTGGCCTTGGAACAACTCCACCCCACTAAGGCAATTACTGCTCGGGCTATTGATCTAATGCAATTACTGCCTTAGTGAAAACAACTATCCGAGTGCATCTTCGCCCCTAAAATTGAATGGCCTGGGCTATTCACATTAAAAAAAAATATATATATATATTAAAAAAAAAAATCATATTGTTTATTTTCAAATAGGACTTTTAACAACCCTATCAAGCCATGTGTGATTATTTCAAATTACAATCTCATCCCAGTCACGCTACGGTTCATACTCTTAATTTTATTTTTATTTTTGTAATTTTTATGTTTATTTACAATTTTCAAACATTGTTAATGACATAATTAATATGGACCGTTGGATGGCTTTTTCTTTCGCAATCCAAGTGTTCAGGTTGTGCCACGTGGAGAGGAAATCTTTTACAGATTCTTTTCTATTATTTGAATATTTAAAAACCATAATAAAAATGGACCGTCGGATTTGGAAAATCCAAAGGCGCATATTAAAAGACTACTGTAGTAGGGCCCACATCTGGATTTTTGTTGAACCACTAGCGGCCACACGCATTTGAAGCACATACGCTTTGGTGCAAAAGAAAATTATAACGTGGGTGACGTTAAATAACCTCAAGCGATGCCTCAAGTCATTTTCGCCCGATTGCTCAGAGCCTCAGCCAGTGGGTCTTGGGGGGAGTTGGGCCCACCCAATGGCATGTGCTGGAGCTAATTTTATTGGGGTAAGAGGATTTAATCACCTAATTACCAGGGGAGTTCTATGGGGTGGAGTTGCTCTTAAGTTGACCGCTCAAGAAGAACCAAGTGTCCTTTTGTTTGTATTATATATAGCTTGGAGTCCTTCGTTACAAACCATGTCAAAGCTCTCACCTTTAGTACAACAATATCATTCCAATAGGTGGAGCAATTGGCATGTGCTGGTGCAAATTTTTTTGGGGTAGGGGGATTCAATCACCCAATTGCAAGGGGAATTCTATGGGGTGCAGTTGCTTTTAGGTTGACCATCGTGGAAGAATCAAGTGCCCTTTTGTATGTATTATATATAACTTGGAATCCTTCGTTACAAACCATGTCAAAGCTCTCAGCTTTAGTACAAGAATTCCATTGAATCTGATATTCGCATATCTCAGGAGAGAGAGAGAGAGAGAGAGAGAGAGAGATGGCAGTTGGGTTATTGGAGGTGAATCTTGTGAGTGCGAAGGGCCTTGGAGAAACCCATTTATTCAGTATAATCTTCTCTCTTCTTTCTTTCTTTTGTATTTTTACAACATTTTGTTTAATTTATAGCTTGCTCAATGATTTATTCAGTTGTTTGAGCTTGTAACTAGTTGAAAGCATTCACGAACATGCGTTCTTTAAAATTTTTGTTTCTGTGTTTATTCATCTCCATGTCACTCTTGAAAAGTTCAAAACTTCAAACGATTTGGCCACAATATACTGCATATATTAGAAACTATAAAAATGTACTCGTTTTTATTACCAGCACAAGTGGTTTTTTTTCGTTTTTGCTACGTGACCTTCGCCTACTCGTACTCATCACCCAACCCACCAGCACCACTAGGCCAACCCCAGTGTCTTACCGAACCGGTTTTTTTTCTCCACTAGAGATTGTGCATCAACTTCTGCATGAAAAATTACCGCATCGTTGATGTTGTTGTTGTTGTTGTGAGCGTGGAATGATTGTATTTTTAAGACAAAGTATGATTTAGCAGGTCGTATGGATCCGTATGTTGTGATTGAATACAAAGGCCAAGAGAGAAAGAGCAGCGTCGCCAGAGGTAACTTCTAAAGTTTCTAATTCACCTCCACCTGCACCAAACACTTGAATGTAACCATATTCGTACTTCTGCTTTCTTGAGTTTTTGCACAAGCAAGGCAAGTCATTGCAAGAACAAATTCAAATATCATGTGGGGGTCACTCCGTAATGTATCTTAACGATCTAAATTGTCTAATTTTTAGGTCTTTCCTCAAAGATCATGTTTACCAAAACTCACTTAAATTCAAAACCATATAATCGTAGATTAAGAATTTAGGGTTTCTTTTTAGAATCGTATTTATCTATTTTCTTTACTGCAAATGAGTATCTTAATAGTTTTGAATTTGTCTAATTTTTTTCAAGGGTGATCTATAAATAATATTGTAAAAGATAAACGATTCAGAAAGTTAAAACACATTATGAAGTGGGCCTATAAAAACTTTTGTAAAAAATCATTTAAAAAAAAGTAATGTCACGCATCCGTCACTATATATATATATATATATATATTTATTCTATGAATTGTTGCGTAATGCATCGAATTAGTGTACTTTTTTCTAGCACAACTATAGGAGACTTTGAGAAATAAAGTGGTATTAGATGGAATTATCTACCCTGTACTGCAGGTATTTCTAGACCGGTGGGCGTACTAATATATTGATCAACGCTTTCTCCTTCCCTTTAAAATTGTAATTAATTAAAACAGCGTGAACAAGCTGCCTTCCAGAAGCTGAAGTACTCAACATCTCATGGTCTGCAAGTAAACACTTAATTAATCAATTACATCAAATGATCACGGCACCGGCACGAAAGCCCTGCTTGTAATATTAAAACAGTCGCACTGTAATTCTTCATCATTGTGGCAACTTCAACTTTTGTGTTGTTCTGTGTTGTGTTGTGTTGCGTAACTAAAAAAAAAAAGCAGATGGACTGATTTGAAACGATAATGCAGAACAAGGAAGCAGTCCGGAGTGGAACGAGAAATTTACGTTCAGGGCAGAATATCCAGGTTCAGGGGGAGAGTATAAGATCACTCTCAAGATCATGGACAAAGACACCTTCACTTCTGATGACTTTATCGGCCAAGCGACGTAAGTCACAACATTGTTATTTCACATACAATTTTGATGTAGAGCTCAGCCTAAACACAAGAAACTTTTTAGTCACGTGATGCTACTAATCCACTTTTTAATGGACGGATGAAATGTGACACAAAGACCTATCAATCACCGAAAATAGATATGTCCTTATTTAGTCACGACTGATGTATGGAAGATCAAATTTGGTCTTAATTTGCAGAATATACGTGAAAGACTTGTTGGCACTGGGAGTGCAGAATGGAACTGCCGAACAACATCCTCTTTACTATAGCGTTGTTCGCGCTAATAATACTTATCATGGGGAGATCAAAGTCGGCCTAACTTTCACTCCGCAAGTAACTTTTTTCTCGCTTCATTTTTTTCCTTAAAAGTTTAGCGAACATTTTCAGCAATGACCATTCTTGTTTGACTGATGTGGGTGTGGTTTTTTTTGGTCTGCATTTTATAGGTAGAACAGGATGACGGGGAACAATCGTTTGGAGGATGGAAGAACAGTGCTGCATATCCATAGAGAAACAATACGTCTGCAGATGGGGTTGCACTGCAGAGTAGGGTTTGAGTTTGAGTCCGGGTCCACACTCGAACTGTGGGACCCATGCTGACCGTAATCTCTCAAATTCTTGGTTTTAGGTTTCAAAGCAAATTCCGTAATGATTTTATCTTCTTGCACATCTATGCTTCCGACTCTGTAAAATTATGTATACGAGTTTTTTTTCCTTACTATCGATTGTATAAATAAAAATATTTCGCCCTTTTATTCAGAGTAAGAAATTACTTGTTTGGTTTATTTTGTGATTAGTCTCAACTCCCAACTGTCCCACTCTCACAGATTTTCAAAGGTCCCTAATAACTCATGGGAGAGATTAACAACGGAATCAAAAAACTTAATTATTCAAATCCAATCATCCGCCGTCTTAGCTCAGCTGGTAGAGCGCATGGCTTTTAACCATGTGGTCGTGGGTTCGATTCCCACAGACGGCGTTCTAAATTATATAATTATATTCTCTGTATTTTTTTTTTCTTTTTTTTCTGTTTACTTTTTCAAATTTGGTGTCTTATTTTTCTTTGTTTTTTTGTTTACTTTTTCAAATTTGGTGTCTTATTTTTCTGTTCATGGACTTCACGTCCCCACCGTCCTCTTCCTGCCGTTGAAATTAAATAGAAATTCAACTCGTAGAAAAAAGAGATCATGGGATTGCCATGCACTTCACTAACACCAACAATAATGATAACAATTCCAACTGTATACAATCACATATTTACGTCCTTCAAAGATTCTTCCAACACACCAACTAGCTTTCTATTTAGTGATATTTATCTTCATTTGAAATTTGAATAGAATAAGTCTCTTTTTTAACTCGCGTAAATTAATGATGATTACAATATATATTTGTGATGAGTTTGATACCTAGTTATCCGAAAGATTCTTTCACCGCACATTCTCCATTCTCTCATGCATTTCAATCTCCCAATTTTTCCCTCGTCTCTTTCCTTCCCTCCCAATCTTCTCAAATCTCATCCTCCTCCTCTTGTCTAATACCTACCCTTAATGGCAACCACGAAGTCACGTCACTCTCCCTTTGTTTAGGCACCTCTCCCTGCCTCAACAACTTCCATTATTGCTGCAGCCCTCATATTCTTGCTTCCAAACTGTTAGCTGGTGGTGATCTTTGCCTCTCCAAATAATGAAATTCGAAGACTTTCTAATGCAGCGAAGCGAGGAGAAGCAGAAAAGACTCGATCTTGAGGAAGAGGTGATGATTGTTATAAGTTTTTCGCTTGTTTCCAGCGTAGAATTTTGTGTAACATGTTAAAAAAATTTCACATAAGCTTGACACAGAGTCAAATTCCTGTATTTATACAGGTTAAGAAATTGCAGGCAGAGTTGGATGGAGAACAAACACTTGGCAGGTTTCTGCATTGTGCACTTCATGGACCTGTTCAGTCACATCCATGTCTTTTATCGTTGTTTCCACCTCAGGTATCGTTGTGTTAGTATAACGAGAGACTTTCTGTTGACAGAATGTGAATCTATACCGGTTTGGTCACATTGATTCTTTCATGAAAATGCGGTCTAGATTTGCAGTATGACGATATAAGCATTTATAGAGAAGGGACACAACCTCGATGTTGTTGAAATAATATCGGTAAGTTTTGTTTGCTACAATGATATCAACACATTTTTGTATGGCAGTTTCAGGAGCTGTTTTTGGAGCTGGCAATGGTGGAGGAAGAGATAGGTCAACTCGAAAGAAAAGTCGAAGAGCTGAAACTGAGGTTGTACCAAGAGAGGGAACAAACAAGAGAATGGGAAGTGCAGCGGAAGCAATTAGGGCAACAGAATCACTTGTTGTGCAGGGTGGGAAGCCAGTCAGTGGTGAATGAAGAGAGATGCAGATCACAGAACTACGAAGCTTTGAGAAATTTGAGAAAAGAAAGAAGGTTGAAGGATAGAAGAGCTTCTGTAGGTTCTGCAGCAGATCTCCCAAGATGGAATTTCACATATGCTGATGGTAAACTGCTTGTTATTACCAAAGGTGTCAATGCTATTAGTAATTGAACCACTCAACGTACGATGTATTTTATTTTGAAAGATTTCCGATGTGAGATTGTATACTCTTCAATGAATCTGACTGGAATTGGATTGTTCCAATAGTCTAATTTCAGTAGATGCCAATCCCGTCAAGATGTATGCAGGACGTCTGTTCTTTATCAAAGGACGGAAGTATCATGGAAATCTTACTTATTATCATATTTACTCAACTCCGATTTAATCTCGTTTATTGATAGGGTTGATTAAAATGTTGATCAAATCATCGCGATTTTACACCCTAAAAGACTAAAACAATCAACCCATGTCAATAAACGGGATCGAAATTTAAGATTACTACGTAGAAATGACTGTTTCTCGACGTATCCGTTCGTTACAAATAAATAACTCTTCTTTATGTGTGTTTGAACAGGTGAAACTGCTGAATTATCAAGGAGACAAAGGGGAAGAAGCAGAAACCAGGGCCATGGAGAAAATGATCTGAAACCAAATGAACTCTCAGAAGAACTTCTCAAGTGCCTTGTATCCATATTTCTTGAACTGAAACAAGCATCACTCGACAAAGAGGGATCATCTGTTGTCCCAAAGCTTGCACTTTCCTGCATGAACTCTAAGGGCCTCATTCCGAAGACCTCATTCAACTGCACATCATCCACAATTTTCTTCAACGACAACACCTCGTCCAATGCAGACCCTTACTGCATATTGCCGGACTTAGACGGTGCTGTCAGGGACATTGGCCCGTACAAAAACTTCATCCAGATCACGAGGAGCTCATTCGATGTCAGCCGATTGTCTGAGTGTTTGAATGCAATCGAAAAGTTGAGGTAATTACTTGCTTGGCCTACAAGCATTGTCAAAACTGGAAAGTATTGTTTTGATAACCTCTTTTTTTGTGAATTCAGGAATTTGACGCATCAACTGTGTGATGCGGACTTGACTTTCTTGACCTACAAGCAAAAGTTGGCGTTCTGGATCAACATCTACAATGCCTGCATCATGCATGTACTGTAAGAGATCTTAAGCAATGTTTAGTAAAAAACCGAAAAATCCGAGAATGATATGTAATCGGAGCTTCTATTTCTTGTCAAATTTCAGGCATTTCTGGAACATGGGCTGCCGTCCACACCGGAGAAACTGCTGGCACTTATGAACAAGGTACACCAATTCTGGCATTCGTAGAAAAAATCGTAAAACATTCAGTTGGGAGTGCAGACAGCTAAAAAATGAGGTTAGATTTACAGCTTTCATATAATACTGAGACTAAATGATCCCGTTTTCACCTAGGTTGCTCTAAATGTCGGAGGCATAGTGCTGAATGCTCTGGCTATCGAGCATTTCATTCTCCGCCATCCATCTGAATCGAAACATGTACGTGAAACAGAATCAATACTTGAGCTCCAACTGCACCCTCTTTTTTTTCATATGTTTTTTTCCTGACCAATTTGCACCTCACTCGGTAGGGGCCTGCCTATGAGAAGGAAATGCTACTAAGAAATGCGTATGGTCTCGGATACCCTGAACCTAATGTCACATTTGCTCTTTGCCGCGGCAGTTGGTCCTCACCAGCAGTAAGTAGTGCCTAGCTCTCCCCTACTCGCAACATTTTTCTCCGTAAATTTGATGAAATTAAGCTCTGCTGTGCATGCAGTTGAGGGTTTATACCTCCGATGACATAGTCAATGAGTTGGAGAGAGCAAAACTGGAGTACTTGGAAGCTTCGGTGGGAGTCACAAGCAAGAAGAAGATTGTGGTGCCCAAGCTTCTTCAATGGAACATGCTCGATTTTGCAGACGGTATGGAATCATTGCTGGAATGGATTTACAGCCAACTACCGCGGTCTGGTTCACTGAAACGATTGATAATGGAGTGCTTGAATGGAGAAACAAAGTCTCCGATAATCAGAATGGTGGAAGTCCAACCTTATGATTCCGAGTTCCGGTACCTGTTGCCGTTGTGAGCCAAAATAACAAGAGTTGCAGAAAGGCATAGCGTAGCTTTAACGTCATCGGTTAATCGAAATGTAACTAGCTCCGGCGAAAGATTAATCACTGTGCAAAGAAATTAATTGTGATTAGCCAATAACTTATTGTACACTCTCTTCAATCATTCCACTGGAAATGTGTACTTCATATGGATTTAAATTACATAAAATTTCATGTCCCATAAATTACAAAAAGTACAGACTGAAAATCAAGAACAAACACTTTCCGAGCGAAAGAAAATGAACTCGAGACAATTCTGTGAATGAGTATAATACCGAGCTTTTGCCCGCTGTACAGAAAATACATTAAACATCCGGATAGCCAGAAGAGTTGGCAGTACACGGCGGGTTTTCTATGTTCTCTCCAAAACTCAATTACTTGTTTCCAATGTCCTGCCGAACTACACGTGGGGATGGGAGGGCTCAACAGAGAAATTTACGATCCTGTTCAGAAGATTCAACCCAAACACAGTTTCTTCACAGTTTACTTTAACTGACATTTCCAATGGTTCGGAACATCTACCTTCAACAGTAATGGTTATCAAGCAGGGGGCAGAGGTGCTTAAAATCTTGCTGCTGAACCGTAAGCTCAAACCTGTTGCATCATCAAGCTTTGCTGCAACTGGCAAATCAACGGATACAAGATAAAGATTTGCATTGCTGAGCATCTTCAATGCAAGACTTCGGCAGATTACGAGAAATTTGTCTTCTACCAATGAATTATCACCCTTGTCCTTGTCCAACTCCTTCATGTGGTCAGTGAAGGTGCACCTGTTGAAGAAAACACAACATTATAGAATAACAAAGACCGAATGAGAAGGGGTTTTTTGGAAACTATTATCAATAAGTGAGACATTTGCCTATACGACAATAGGAAAAAAAAGTCAGTTTACCTTCTTACGCATTCAAACATTCCACGCAGTTGAGACTCCTTATTTGTAAAGGCTTCAACATCCATAGGAAGAGCTTTTACAAAGTATCCAATGTCAGGGCGCAACTTAATAGGATGCCTCTTGCCGTTACAATATATGGCCAGTTTTAGAGGCAAGAGGTGGTGATGGAAGCGGACCTGGATGCTTCTTGTCATTGTCTGACCAGGTTCCAGAGATGTGATCTCTTCTACAGAAACTAGATTTGGCTCATTACTTTGAGGTATCGTGGAGCTGCGGTATCAAGATAATCGTAACAAAAGATTAGGCCCTTACAAGAGAAATAAACATTCTTAATACATGATCCAAGAAAAAAACAAATGCATTTTATCAAATCATCCTGCTCGATTATGAATAGTGGAACCCCCGGGCATAGCACGGACCAGTCTGGAGACTATAAAAATCCACTAAAGCCTAACCGAACTACTCCATTACATCTCACTTAGGATATCAATAATAACTTAATATGCAAAAACCAAACATTAAGAATAGTAAGATATAATGATAGTAGACCTTAAAGAAATCTCCAGAAATGCTTTTGCGCGCAAATTTATTTGACAAATCCACCATAAAAACAACTTATTTGGCCTACTAACCTCAACCTAAAGTATAACACATGGGTTTTAACAAAGTAATAATTATCCAGTTCTATAACCAAAAATGGTCGAGTCCCTAACCAAAAGATAGCCAATTTATGTATCTCAGGCATGATATATCAAGTATTTATATTTTGGAATGTGAGTTAAATTACCAGACATGTACAGTTAAATTACCTTTCATCTGAAAACGACGATTGCTCTACAGAATCCTTGCCTTTTCCAGATTCCTCATCCACCAAAGTTATATCAGACATTGTCTCCTTTGAGCAGTTCTTGAAGGAAACTTCTATACATATAAACAGAGGAGAGATACTTGAAATCTCAGATGAAAATGAATAGTCAACCTTTAAGCCATTTCCGTTCACAGGGTCCAAGAGTGGATAGCTTTTAGGTCTAACTTGACCTCCAATATCACCGATGGAGATTCTTGCTGAAGATGTACGGACTTGACTGTGTTCTGAAGTATTTGGTTTTGAAAAACCAGGTTGGTCATCTAACCATGATTCTAAAGCTCTATTTGACAACAATTCCCCAAAATCAGAAGCAGACTGAGAAGCTCCATTTTTCCTTTCATCTGAAAACTGAATCAACTGATGAGAATTGTCATCGTCTTCACTTGCAGAACCAGCCTCTTCACTGCCATCAGTCCCACTTGAATCCACATTAGAATGTTGCGAACTATAACTAGAAGCAATTTCCTCATCCAAAGATTCAGACGCTGAGTCCTCATCGTCTGTAACATGTGGATCACCGTTTTCATCCATTTCGGGGTCATCACAGCGCAAACTACAGGGCTTTGGGAGAGGCTCATACCCTGGAGCAGCATGAAGTACTATCTGCGATAAAGATCCAGGAAGGTAAAACCGGTGATCAATGGGCTCATGCGACACTGATTTATTTTGTTTCCCAAACAAGTTTTCTGCCAGGAGACGTGAACTATCTTTATGTTGGCCCGGATGGTTGGTTTCCTCCTCCAAACATTGAGAATCTAAATAAGTTGACAGAAGTTTCTTTAAGAAATGAGCTCGGTCACGAACGTCATAATTTAAGTCGCATTTGGCCAGCTCCAACACGTAGATTAAAACCATTTTGATTGTCAACAAGTCATTCCCTTTTGCCCCCAATAAAACCTGCAGAACAGATCACCTCAACATTTAGAAACAAACATAGTCACATTTACCACATTTACTTAGAGAAGACCACCATGCAGTAGTACCTTAACAGCGGTATTACAAATCTGAAGCTTTGTTTCCACTTCTTCAGAAGCAAAGCACCCTGCAAGATACTTGAGCACTGTAGCTAACATCCTTGGGATGAGATCACCTAAAGAGTTATACTCCCCCACCATCCAAACAACCATAGCACGCGCAGCAGGCACCTTTATTGAAGTTAAACTTCGAACCAATTGAATAATAACCTTGAAAAGGCATAAAAGTCACTTAATAAATGCCCCAAAAAACAGAGAGAAGAAAGACAAGGTAACAAAGCATCACAAACGACACTAGTAAATAACCTCTACATCCCTGACTACATATCTAATGACAGCAACTCAGCAGAAAATTGAAAATACCTTTTCATGACTGGGAGGGTCTAGCTGAATGATTGATTTAATAGACATTATTGCTTGAATCAATATATCTGCTTCAGTATCCACTGACCCAAACTCACCAGTCATAAGTTCTGCAAAATTAGATAATAATTCAGAAATCAAGAAGCAAAACTTTCTGAAGATCAATACAACAGGTAGATAGTCACAAACGCTGTCTGGTCAAAGCCAATAGAAATTCCAAGCATGCATTTGCCATTTCTGGAAGTCGTTGTGCACATATGCCAATTCCAGCAACAGTATCAGCAGCAAATCTCCTGTCCGGATCTCTAATATAATCCTAGCAACAAACAAAAACAATATGCAAAGCATACACACCTTTCATTTTATAAATTGTGACACACATACAAGTTTGAAATTCTCAAATGAAGTTGTTGATGCATAACTAAGTCTAAAACCCTACTAGGTAACTAATAAATCAAGCAAACATGCACTTGGAATTATGAACAATCTAGCAGACATGAGTATCTGTTGTAAGAGGAAAGGTAAAATTTAATTTCAAAGGAAAAACAATTACCTGAAATTCTTTGAGTATAAATGAAATTGATGAATCTGTAGCGATGTAAGCCAGTATATCCAGTTTCAAAGCTTTGATTTGATATGAATCCGAAGAGCATATAAAGAAGTCTTCAAAGTATCGAGAGAAGAGTGAAGGAATTGCTTTGGCAAATACTTGAATGTTACATAAAACCTGCAATGGTCAATCAATAAAACAATCCTCACCATCTTACCAACTGTAAGTTAAGAAAAGAAAGTTCAAAGAGGACAAAAGAAATGTTTATGAAATATTTCAAAAATATATGAATTCACGGTCACGTGCATGCATCAATAAACTTAAAAAAAGTACTTCAATGCTACATACAAACTAATTAACTGTAAGGAAATGTTAACTACCACATATTTTGAGGCATTGGATGATCTTAGAACGAACAAGAGCGGCTTAATGATTCTTTTCAAATCCTCTGTTGGCGCCATAATCCAATGTACACCAGCAGCTGCTAGTACAACTGCACTATTATTACTCCACAACAATGGCGATGTACATTGCAGCAGGATCTTCACATCATCATTATTCTTTCCGGATGTAAAACGAGCATAATTAAATTCAGAGGAATCCTTATTCATGAAACTTAATCGCGATAAGTATTCAGCTGGTCCTTCAATATAACAACGGGATACAGCATTTGTTAATTCAGACTCATAAAGACCATTACTGTCACCATTGTCATCCAATGCAGAGTTGGTGTCCGAGCAATCCTTTTCAGATCGAGAATTCTCTGTTCCATGCAAAGAGAACATAATGGATTCCTTTACAAGCCCATGCCTTGCAACTACATAGCGCAAAAGGATCCCAATTAAAACTATTTTACCCCATTCTTCCACATCAGGAAGAACCTCGCATAACCTTTTATAGTTCCTCCCAATCAGTGACAAATTATTCGGACAAACAGAAGAGAAAGCAGCAGCAGCAGCTCCAACGACACAAGGGGAAGAGTCATTCAACAATATTCCAATAATCTGCATAGGGAAGACCATTATATGAATATTAATGACACTACACGCTATAGCTACAGTTTCGGTTGTTATAATGATATAAGATAGACATATATACAAATATGACAATGCAGCTAGTACAATACAATGTACAAAATACAAAGGCTGTGATTACTGGGACACGAGCATCGCAAACTTCAAGACATGAAATGAATTTTCATACATATGATTTCAGAACCATATCTGATGAAATATCAACGGGACCAACAAATGGACTTTTTATAGCTTATATAAAAGAACAGACAGCAGATCATATGATTGAATCAAATGAACATCAACATCTTCTTAATGATAAGAACTACAAATACAACATCGAAATCAAACCTCTTCAATCCCCACAGTATTATCCTCAAGGCGCAAATCGTGCAGCTTAGGAAGAGCATTGGCTGCGCATTTCCTAACATATACAGACGGATCTCTAGCACATTTTCCGGCGGCAACAAGAACCAAAGGTGCAATAACATGTAGGCGAATCCCCGCCATGGTTCTCAGCGCCCACGCCCTCACTAACGGATTTGGATCCCCTAAATCCTTCTGGAAATAATTAATCGACAGCAACGCTTCATTCGGACGCCTAAATTAAAGTAAACATGAAAAAAATTAAAACAAAAGCAAAAAAAAAAAAAAAGGCTCAAAATTTGGGTAAACGATTCAGTCGAAATCAAAAGGTTGAATTTAGCTTACTTTTGAGCATAATGCAGCAAGTACAAGTAAACGAGCTTCTTCACTTCCAATGACTGCGACGCTACGTTCTTCACAACCTGCGATTCCAATTCAACCAAATCGAATTTCAAATTACAAAATTGATGGCTACGATCATTCAATTTTTATCTTTTTTTTTTTCGGATTCGAATTCGAGAGTGATGAAGTTGGATAGGTACCTGAGGGAAGAAACTGGAGACTTCGAATCCCTGGGCGATGAGAGCGAGTAAACGCTTGAGAGCCTCGCACTTCTCGGAGTCGAACCTGCTGTCCAGGAGAGGAGCGATGCTGACGTCGTCGGGATCGTCGTAGAGGTGGGCGTCGGTGCCGATCCGGAACACCAGTGTCGACGCCTTGCTTAGAGTCTCCGCCGTTGCTCCGAACTGATTGAACATCTTCCGCCACGGTTTTCTGGTGCTCCTGGAAGCTCACTCGTCTCTGTGTGTGTCTGAGTTTGCGAGATAGACAGGAGCGCTGATGCGAGGGCTACCTGGCAAACGGGTCGGATCTGGCGCGTTAAATTTTATTAGCGGGTTGATGCGCGCCTAACCGACCCGCTAAAACAGTAAATATTAAGTGTTACCATGCCTAATTAACATGTTATATTTTCTCCCGACCAAAAAACATGTTATATTTTCTCACTCATTTTATATTTGATTTCTCGTTCCATAAAATACATAAAGAAAATAAAATAAATAAGCGAACATAATGTTGTTTTGCTGGTTGTACATGATATATACAAGCGATGAAAAATATTTTATATTATACACCTTGTATTTGAATAAATGCTAATGCAATTATATTCTTTAACGATTAAAACAGGTGATATGGTGATTGATATGAAACGACATGTTATTTAGACGAGTGACTATCAGATCCATTGCTACTATCACGACCCGATTAGCCACAACTTGAACATTGAATTTTTCATGTGAATTCATATTGTGTTAACAAATCATGTACAGTTTTTTCAAATATAGTGCAAGGTGGATTTCGATCGTAAAGCATCACCCAAGAGTAGAACCATAGATAGCAATGAGGTGTTTAGATGCCCTTGGCACACTGGTTTTGAAATTTATTGTGTATTTCTTAATAATTTATTTATTCCCAAATTTGTTGATTTGACGCATATTTTCTTCCAAACTTGTAGGTTATATTCAATTAACAACTCATTTTTGACAATTCCTTAAAAATAATACTTTATTTGTTGGACAAACGCATCATACTTATCTATCTATTAATATATCTTCAATAAGATATGCAATAACTTATGTATATGGCATATTTGCACGCAATCACCCATAACGTACCTGTTTCAAAACACTAAAATTTGAGAATGTAAAAGTCACATCTCATGAGTCGATGTAGAAAAAAAAATAGAACAAATATTTATAACCAGACGATACATTCACAAGCGCATGGATCCATAAATTGATTAAAGTGATGCATGTGAAACACAATTGAAGATACTAAACGCATGAGTCACTCATGATTTACTTGCACATGCTTGACAAAATTGGAAAACAACAAACCCACAACACAGATAACTAGGGGTGGTTCGGTATGGGATACCATACCGAAACTAGTATCCCGAATCCCAAACCGAAATTTTTCGGGACGGGAATTTGAAGACCAATCCCAAACCAAATTTTCGGGAATCCCAAATTTCGGGAATCCCGAAATATTTTCGGGATTTTGGGACAAATCGGGAATCCCAAATTGAAATATGAAATTATGAATTGTTCTTCAAATATATAATTCAAGAACACATTTATGAACTAGGAATTTCATTTCATTCACACTACCATTTAATTGAACATTGGCATGCTTGACTTTTTTTATCATAGTCAAAATTGAAATTAATTAAACTCTTTTTGCAATCTGTTGAGAGACAAAAGAATCAAGCCTTCTGAAATCATCAGCCATGGCAGCAGCAATAATAAAATCCACATGAATATCAAACAGAACATGAAAAATATGCAAGGTGTAGGGCATTCTAGGTTGCTAAGCATGAATTAGAAACTACTAGCATCAATTATAAAAGAATAATATATATGTATAAATATATATAATAATTAATATTATATATTTTCGGTTTGGTATGGGATTCCCGAAATATCGAGAAGCCAATCCCGAATCCCATACCGAAATTTTGGGATTGGTTCGGGAATTTCGGTTTGGGAAATTTTTGGTTTGGGATTGGGATTTTTTTGGTTCGGTTCGGGATTTTCGGGAATTTTTTCCACCCCTACAGATAACGTATCTTTTTTATTATAACACTCGCTCTGTAGTCCACCGTGAAAAATGAATGATCTGAACTCTTTTTTAATCCAACAATCACCTTTGTTCCAAATTAAAATCAAACGCATCATAATCATATAGATACAAATAGTGAGTAAATCAACTTAGAAGAAAACTATTTACTTCAATCGAACAAGAAAATGGGAATGTAAAAGAGGTTTTGCATCCCTTTTCGAAATGCTATATATAAAGGTTTGATAGGTTAGGATTGTGACGTCTCCAATTTCATACATTTGTCGCCCTCTCGATTTTGTCCCTTGTCGCGGACAGCACAGTGCTCCAATTACCAATTTCCTCTTTCGCTTTTGTGGCCTCCGCTGAGCACTGAACTGCTTCGACTCACTCAGAGCCCTGCCCCCAATTCTTCTTCCCCCACAAACCCTAATTTTGGAGCTCAGGAGCTCCGATTTCCGCAGGTCAATCTCTCTCTCTCTCTCTCTCTCTCTCTCTCTCTACAATTTAGCTGATCGCTGTTGGGTTTGCTTGTTCCGTTACATGCATGTGCTTGTTTGGTTGAAATGTTGAATTTACAGCATGCATTGTGAATTTTGGGCTTTTGAGTTGTTTGGGTTCGAGTTTTGCAGCTTGAGCTTCCGTTTTGCTTTGTGTTTTCTCCGATCTGCGGCATCTGCTTGTATAATTTGTGTGTGTGTGTTTGTTTAATCGCAGGAATAACATTAGGACACTATTTATGTATGGTTTTCATTTATTTTTTTGGCGATTTTTCTTTCGGAATTTTGATGATTTTTCAGGGTTGTGTGAATTTTGTTACAATGCGGTTTCATATGGCAAGATGTTTCTTTTAAGGCAAAGATAGATTTTTATTTTGGAAATTGTCTTATGAGTGATTTTGCAGTAGAGAATTAAAGGAATGATTCAGAGACCGAACCCGAATTCTATATAAAGCGGTTTCACTGCTGTACAAGGACTAAACTTGTGTGACCCTAAGCCTTGATTTGTGTGATTTCTTTATGTATCCTGAATGTTGGTGTAGCTTGGATTATGCTTGTCCCTTCTTTTTCTGGCTTCACCTTGCTTTTAATTTTGAATCCCTTTTCGGTGTTTAAGGGAGTAACAAATTTACCCATAAGCTTTTCTTTTCTTGAACTCTTTTGGGGACGTTTATGTTGGGTTTTGTGGTGCAAATAGTGTCAAGTTCGAAAGAAATTAGATTAACAGTATTGATCCGTACTAGACACTTCAAACTCAACGGCGGCAACTAAACACTTATATTTACCTTTTTGACTTTAACCTGCCGTTGCACATGTTCTACTTCCCACAAAATGAACCATTAAAAACCATCGAATTCTCACAATTTTGACTAGTGACATTGATATTTAATATTTTGTTTTCATGGTTTAGTGCTCTTTAAACAAAGTTCAAATGGGGAGTGTGGCGGATCATAGCTCTGAAGATGATACCGATATGAGCGAAACAGAACTGGATGAGGATGTAGAAGAATATTATGAAGAGCTGAAGAATGGAAAACACAGTGTGAGAAACTCAGATGGGACATATACTTGCCCTTTCTG
Source organism: Pyrus x bretschneideri (assembly GCF_019419815.1). NCBI lineage: Eukaryota > Viridiplantae > Streptophyta > Magnoliopsida > Rosales > Rosaceae > Pyrus > Pyrus x bretschneideri. The sequence continues at coordinate 1,949,332 of NW_025999635.1, forward strand.
CCCGAATAAGAAAAAGCGGGGTTTTGTTCGCAAGGACCTTCTCCAACATGCTTCTGGGGTGGGAAAGAGTACTTCAGAAAAGAGAAGCACAGAAGAAAAGGCCAAACACTTAGCTGTGGTGAAATATTTGGAAAATGATCTAGCAGCTGAAGGTGGCCCATCTAAACCTGTGGGTGAGGAAAAACCCCCAATTGATTGTGACCAGGATGAAAAGTTAGTGTGGCCTTGGACAGGGGTAGTGGTTAATATTCCGACCAGACGGGCCAATGATGGGCGGTATGTTGGAGAAAGTGGATCGAAACTGAGAGATGAGCTAATAAGGAGAGGGTTCAATCCCTTAAGGGTGCACCCTTTATGGAATTTTCGGGGTCACTCGGGAAGTGCGATCGTGGAGTTTAGGAAAGATTGGCCTGGCTATGTTAATGCCATGTCATTTGAGAAGGCTTATGATGTAGACCATCATGGAAAAAAGGACTGGGAGACTAACAGTGACCAAAAATCTGGACTTTATGCTTGGGTTGCTCGTTCAGATGACTATAAAGCTTCCAATATTGTTGGAGAACACCTCCGCAAGATTGGAGACCTTAAATCAATTTCTGAAATTACGGAGGAAGAAGCCAGGAAGCAGGATAGACTAGTAACTAATCTTAACAACATCATTGAGGTCAAGTACAAAGACTTGGAAGAGATGGAGCTGAAATGTAGTGAAACTACAAACTCCATTAAGAGCGTAATCACAGAGAAAGAAAAGATCATTCAGACTTATAATGAAGGTAAGATTTTGCTTTATTTATTAAAAAAAATGGAAGAGTGCTATTTATCATATAGAATGAAGTTGTACAGTGTACAGTGTCCGCATGATTTGGATAAAGTGGCTTGGTTTTCACCATTTTGGGTTTATTATAATTCATTATCATTTTATACTGGTATGAGGCTGTAGCAACATTAATTCCTGACATGCATTTTTATTGTTTTGATAGAGATTAAAAAGATACAAACAAGCGCTCGGGATCACTTTCAGAGGATATTTGGCGACCATGAAAAGCTTAAGTTGCAACTCGAAACTCAAAAGAAAGAGCTAGAGTCCCGCATAGAAGAAATGGAGAAGCGTGCAGTTGCCAACGAAGATGAAAGTAGGAAGCTTGCTGAGGAGATTGAAAAGGTTTACTAGTTTAATATCTGCACCATTGTTGCACATTCTCTCTTAGATTTCATGATTAAATTCTTGCGAACGTATATAAATCATGAATATTGAAAGGATGGAAACTAGTTTGTTGAAAGTTACTGAAAATTAGCATGATATTCAAGTGTCATCAAATTGTATCATGAATATTTTGGGCCTTGAAGCATTTGTGTTTAATTTATTTATATTGTGTGATGTTTTTGTCTTGGTTACTTTTAGATTGCAGAATGAGTTGCATTTAATTTGTAGTCATTGTTGTTGGAGCCTTGAAGGATGGTTCCGAACATTTGATAACAGTGATGTTGTTGTTCGTGTAGAATTCCATAAAAAATAGTTCTCTTCACTTGGCTTCTATGGAGCAACTGAAGGCTAATGCAAATTTATTGAAACTGGCTGAAGATCAGAAGGTTTGTTGGCTATTTTTAAGTGCTTAAAAATGATCTGAACATTATATATTGATTTCAGAGAAGATCTTTGATGTATATGACAACCATTTTGATCCAGAGGCAAAAGGAACAGCTCCACAATAAAATAATTAAACTGCAACAGCAACTGGATACAAAGCAAACTCTTGAATTGGAAATTGAGCAACTAAGAGGGAACTTAAATGTTGTAAGGCGCATGGGGGATGACGGTGATGTTGAAGTGCTGAAAAAGGTGGACAACATGATCAAAGGCTTGAGAGAAAAGGAAGAATCACTAGAAGACTTAGAAGCTTTAAATCAAACTTTGATCGTAAAGGAGCGCAAAAGCAATGATGAGCTGCAGGAAGCCCGGAGGGAATTGATTAATGTAAGTTTTTCTGTTTGATTTTAATATAAATGTTGCTCAATTACTTCTCTTTATACTAAAAAAGACGTCTGACATTTCAGATGATCTTACAAGAATTCAGAATTTAATTATGTGTCCTTACTTTAATATTTTGCAAAAACTGGTTGATATTTAACTGTGAAATTGTAAGGCAGACATGCTTTTGTTTGTTTATGTAAATGCTTTTCACTGGAGTGGATCTTCGATTTTGTACTGTAATGTGGAATGACCCTTTGTGCACCAGATAATTCTTAAGGTTCTGTTCTTAGCTTCTTATGCTTATGATAAGCTACTAATATTCTTAATTCTGCAGGGATTGAAGGAAATATCAAGTAGTGCACAAATTGGTGTTAGGAGAATGGGTGAGCTTGACAGTAAACCGTTCCAAGAAGCACTGAAGAGAAAGTATAATGAGGAAGAAGCAGAAGAGAAGGCAATGGAGCTGTGCTCCTTGTGGGTAGAATACCTAAAGGACCCAGAATGGCATCCTTTCAAAGTTACTACAGTCGACGGGAAGCATAAGGTACTCTCTAATACTCATTGTGTTGGGGTCTTCTGCTGTTTCTCTTAGCACAAGAAAGCATCTGACAAAAAAAAGTATCCAATATGTTGGCATAAATTAAAAAGATTTCTTAGATTGAACTAGTTTGGTTATCCCTGTGAGTTATTTCTCTTTGTTGCATATAAAACTAGTTGTGCCAAATTTGTGATTGTGGTGGCAAAATCCTTTCCCAGTGACGGTAGCTGATGTTCATCAAATATCCGCATAAATTTTTGTCTTATGCTGTTATTTAATCATCTAATTTTTAAGCTTTAATCATACTCTAATGGCTCTCCGTGCTTTTTCCTTGTGAATCACTTGGCACTTGCTCGCTGCCCCTTTGCTTCCTTTTCACTAGTTTATGTTTTTATGTTCAGGAAGTTATATCCGTCGAGGATGAAAAATTGAAAGATTTGAAGAAAGAACTGGGTGAGGAAGTGTGCAACGCTGTAATATCAGCTTTAACAGAGATCAATGAATACAACCCTAGTGGCAGGTACATAACGTCGGAATTGTGGAACTACAAAGAGGGGCGAAGGGCTTCACTAAAAGAAGGAGTTGCATTTATTCTGAATCAGTGGAAAACAAAGAAGCGGCGGATGGAGCTGGATTACTAAAGGTCAGTATTCGGTGTTTGTAATTACGTATTTAAAGATTTGACATAAATTATCTGTAAGTAAGTTCGAATGATGATTGATTTGAGTATTTGCCTTTCTGTTTTTGCAGTTCCATCTGACCAGCTTAATGGATCATCCTCCCAACACAGAATTGCTGAATAAGTGGCTAACCTGAAGGAGTACTCTGCCTTTAGATGCATTCGTAGTGTAAGCTTTCCCAGTCGATATGTGGACAGACGGGACAGTGCCCAACTTCTTATTCAAACTCGCAGGGAACGGAAACCGTTTGGTCATTTCACCTCTATAAAGGTTTGTTCCCGAGAGCGAACTATCGGTATCCGACTTTGGTGTATCTGTATTTAACAATGTACTATACTCCTGCAAACTTTTAAGTTCCTTTGTCTCTCATTTGCTACCTGAATCCTGATGTGATGCTACTCCCATCTGACTCTTAAGTCTTCAGGTCGAAAAAAACTTGCATGAAACGGGCTGTATACACCTTGATCTAACACTCTTCTTGCGGAGAAGTGTATACATCTTACAAAACAAGGTTTTCTCCAAAAAATAAAAGGAAAATAATAATAAATCTGTCAAAGTAAACGGAGAGAATGCTGCAAACGACGTCGTGCAAACATGGGAAAAATTGAAAAAAATGCATTAATTCGTGGACGCAAGATTGATAGTGAAAGGCCAGGATTAAAGGATCCGGACAGATCCGGAGAGGATCTCAGCCCGTCCGTTGAGCCTAAATAAATACAAGAAACCGCGTGATTTCTGGACAGCGGCACATTTCACGACCCAGAACGACGCCGTTTCTGGTATCCAATCTCAATATCTGCTGTTTCTATGGAACCCTAGGGCTATATATTCGTGCTGTCTTCTCAAATCCTCAGAGATCTCCATCGCCTACATCTTCTGTAAAATTAAAAATTAGGGCTGTGATTAGAAAGAGAGAGGCTTGAGCGGAAACCCCAATTAGGACCAAAGTATCACGGAGCGCAAAGAGAAGCAGAAAGATCGCCGCCGCTTTTCACCCGAATCGTAGGCCTTTGGCGTCTCTGCTCGTATCTTTGCGTTCCACTGATTCTTTCGCCCTGATTGGATCCGACCCGCAATGACAGGCCATCCAATTCTATACACTTGATATGAGCCCCCCTTCTTCCTTTTCAATTTCTGATTTTTAGGGATTTTTTTTGTGTGATTTTAGGGTTTTGGGGAATATATAATATATGGCACTTGTTAGGTTTTTGAGAGGAAGCGATTTTGATTTGCTTTCTCGCGTAGACCAATGGTGCTTACAGTGAAGGTCCGATTCGCACCGTTTCGGTGGGAGTCGGACGGCGGCCAGACAACCGTAGTGATGGTATCCACAGATGGCGGGTTCTCTCTGTCCCGTTTTTCTACTAATCTCCATCTCACATTTTCTTATTTTCCAATCAATTTATCCTAAAAACTTTATTTTTTAATTGATTTGTTTTTTCTATTTTTTTTAATTGAAAATTGAAATTCTAATCATTTAATTAAGGGTTGCAGACTATGTTTCATAGTTGGTTGATTTTTGAGTTTTGGATTCGAACCTGAACTGGTTGAACACGATGAGTAATGACCGTAAACCCTAAACCCTAAATCCTGAGGATTCGAGGACTTAAAAATGTACCGGGGGGATTTGAGGAGGACTTAAAACTGTTCGTGGACGATAAGAGAGAGAAGCAACTCTCATTGAACGGACTGACAGTAGGGAAGATGTACGGATATACACCAATCGATCCATCTGAGTTGTTCTCCTAAACTTGAGAAGTTGTAATGAAACCAATTTGAAAGTCTTACCAAGTTCTATGAATTACACATTACACCAGCAAAGAATCCAATGTAGAAACAAAGAATCCAATGTAGAAGACGTAGTCACGATTTCAGTTTAGTCGTATGTGAAGGAGAGAAAAAGGTGACTTAGGAGAGAAAAACGTGACTCATTATGGAGTATTGTCATGTTGTATATATTTACTAACTATACCTCGATTACAAGTTATCTGTCAACACGATTGTCAACATAAATCTTATGAAAAGACGCTTATCAACATTAATCTTATGAAAAGTAAGTGACGGTGCAATAACCTTTTATTAGATGATCGAATAAGATACGTGATCAGACTGTCCAACCTAAACTTTCTAGGTCATTGTTTAATTTCTCATTCGTCTGCTGGTGGCAGACATCCCTTCAAAGGTCCATGATTGCCGGTAAAATCACACCCCAAATGCAAAGTTGCAAACCATCCCCAAGAGCAAAAAACAGAAAAAATACTAAAATTAAAGTATATAATTATAAATATATTCAGGATCAGATAACCAAAGCAGCGGGCTACCAGCCACCTCAGCTGCCTACAACAACACTTTTGAAGCTTTGAGCTTTTTACACTCCTCCACCCAGCAGTAAAAAAAAAAAAAAAAGTTTTAACTTTAACCCCACCATCGAACATTGCTTTTACTTTCTTGCTCTTCTCTCTTTTACCAAACCCAAAAATTAAAAGGAAAAAAAAGAAAAGCAAAATGATATATTAAAAAGCGGGAAAATTGAAGAATTAGACCCTGAAGTTCTTGCCGGTGAAAGTTTGGCCGAACTGCCAGTTGGAAGGGACGATGTTCCAGGAAGTGGAGGTGCGGCGGTCACTGGCTGTCACCCTGAAGGAGAGTGACTGTCCAACCAGGATGGCGTTTGACTGCCAGTTCTGACCCCAGTTCCGGCTCAGGCTCATCCACGGAGTGTTCGTCCCTTTAACGTACACCTTCACTATATCCCCTGCGCCCGCGACGTTGTGGATCAGAACCAAGTTGAAGTACTTGTGGCCGTTGATTGTGAACCTGATTCCACCTTGCTTCCGGCATGGCACCCTAAACCACAAAAATTCACATAAAAGGGCATTTTAGTCATTTGGCTATTTAGAAACGACCGAAATAATAAAACAAAAACAGAGAGAAAGAGAGAGAGTGCTCACCGGCGGTAAGAAACAGGGACAATGCCGGCACGGTACTCGGCGATCTTGAGGAACATGGGCATGGCGAGATCGAAGTGGGTGCGAGGAGGGTTGCACCAACCGCCATTGTCGCTGGGCTGGGCGAAGTTTGGAGGGCAAAAGTTTGTGGCCGTGACAAAAATGGACGGACTGCCAGATTTGCACCACTGAGGCTGATTCGCGCACTTGATTTCGAAGCAAGCTCCACAGCTCAAACCGTTGTTGAAGAGTGCCGTGCTCAGCGCCGCCGTGTTCACTCCATAGCCCTGGCTGTACAGATTTCCGTAGCCACAGGCCCCTCCTGTATTATACACAGAGACAATCAAAAGGCATGAACTTTTAGTTTTTGTTATAATATTTTGAGAGATTTTGGGAAATTTTGATGTGGGTTTTTGAAATTAGAGGGTCTAAATCCAAAAGGAATGAACTTTATGTTATATTCTGTTTAAAAAATGCAAGGGGGCCGGGTTTAATGAAATCTCATGAGCTTACCCATAGTTCCAGAGGCATCACTGCCGCCATAGAAGGTGGCATGAGCACCCTGCCACGCTCCGCCAGTGTAAACACCAGGAATTCTGGCCTCGACTACAATGGTACTCGCCAGTGCCATGAGAGAAGCAATGCAGAGCAGAGGAGCCATGGCGGCCATTACTTTCTATAGAGAGAGAGAGAGAGAGAGGATGGGGTTTTTGAGTTGGAGGGTTTGGGTGTGAGGAGAAAGCAGAGGGGTGGAGTGCTATTTATGAACAAAGTTGAAGAGAAACTATTGTCAAAAAGTGACAAAATCATCACCTTGATTAATGCGGCTTTGGTCTCCCACGCCACGAGTAGTTGAAGGTGTTTTTTGGCGGTAATTCCGTTCAACTCTTTTTTTATTCTCAATTGACGGAAATGCCCTTTTGGTTCATTCCTTTCAACAAGTTTTAGGGTGAGGATTGTACGTCTAAAATTATGATCTTGATGGCGTTCAAAAAAAAAAAAAAATTATGATCTTGATGCATTGAGGAGAATAGGGGTTTGGTTCTCTTCAATTGCTCTGAACGAAAAAGAGTAGGATGCTTGAAAGACTAGGAGCCGACGATTGAACCTCGATGTATAAATTTTCTCGTTTAATTCTTCAATACTCTCGAGACCGGCCTTGAGGATAGCTAGAATAGGCGGACCGTCTAGGACCCCTACTCTAGAGAGGCCCCCAATTTTTTTCTGATACACGCGTGCGCACGCACACACAATATATTACAAACTTTTTATTTGTTTAAATAAGAAGTTTATGGATTTTGAGATTTTATCTAAATACAATAGCACATTGAGCTGAGCAGGTGAGCCTATTATTTTAAGCGACTCAAACATGTTCTTATTGACTTGAAAACAAGTTTGTTTACTTCTTTTATCTCACTTCCCAAACCGCTAGACACCGAACTCTAAACAAATAAACCCCTTGGTTTTTGTTGCATTCCCCAAACAACACACAAAATCCTAAGCATCATTGTTTTCTAAGGCCCCACTTCAAAGGCTCGTCTACACTCTAGTCCCCATATTCTTAGAATCAAGCCTGAATTTATCATCGGATTGTCCTATTCAATCAATCAAATTACATTCATCTCTCTATTCAAAGAAAGATGCGGGGTTTTGTGGAAAAGGTGAGGGTAGTAAATGTAGGGTCAACAATATCGGGGCTCAAGGGAGTTGTGATCATATTGGATGAATCATGAAACTGGTTTGCTTCGTTTGCAATTTGTGCCATCAACTGCGCACTCTTTGTCTTTTTGGCTGCCAAATTAAGGATTTTCTTTCTTTTTGTTCCTTCATTTTTGTCTCTTGATTCTCTAGATAGTGGGTGCATGTGCATTGTGGACTGTCTAGTGAATAGGAGGGAAGACTTGCTTGGCGTACTTAATGGTACGGATAAAAGGTTTTTGCTTGAAATTTTTTTTAAAGAAATTGACGTTGTAGCGTTTGATTGATTGTAGATTTGGTTAGTTTTATGTATTATTATAAGATAAGGTATTGAACGACAAAGTGTTATCAATAAGGGCTTGAATGTGTGCGCTTGTAGTGGTTGAATCAAGAGTTTCTTTATGTACTGATTTGTGGACGATTTTGCAGATCATTCAACTTTGCATTCTAATTCGTTATGGAGGTGGGGTTGAGATTTGTTATTGGAGAAGATTTTGTTTACTGCACATATTGTATTGCTTGAGCATTGTAATTCTTTGAAAATTCATATCATATCATGTTTATAAAATAAAGAATAACATATCGCTATCAGTAACTTGAACCTCGTATACAACAATTATGATCTAATGTTCCACTTTATGAATATGAAAAGCAATTTCCTTGGCACTACTAACCAGTAGTTAGTATCATCGTCACATTATGAGATATTGGATGAAACCAATTACAGATTTGAAAATTAAACTTGTTTGGTTATACGTAATTTACATTGACAATCTCACATTGAATTTGTTTAGTGTTGAGAGTATGAATCTCACAACGGGAAGAAGAGAGACATTGCATGTGTGTATAAGTAATCGGATTATTTCTCAGACTACCAATTAATTTTACGATGAAACCTCAACTTTCTTTGTTTAACAAAAGAAAAGTTAATGAGTAGCACTAAACGTGAGCAATTTTTAGTCAATAAAAAATATTATCCACAAAAGCACAGACCTTTGACGAAGCTACAATTTTATCTACACATTGTCCATTTTTTTCAATTTTCAAAGCGTGTGGATTGGGCATTTTCCTTCAACGGGGCCCAATCATTTCCGCATTCTACGGTCCTCGTATTACGCCGTGCGTCTGTCGTACAGCTGCGTACGCATCACATGGATACGGTGGACCTACTTGATTGCCTACGTCACTCTTGCTTTGAGCTTCTAGTTAGGTCTAAATACTGAATGTATATGCTTTGTGACACCTACTTCAATCCAAAGAAGATATATTTTTTTTTATTGTAAGTTGTTATCCAATTATCTATCTCGTTTAATGATTTGTTTTTATCTAATTATCATTAACCTAACTCACAAATAAAAATTAATTATAACTAAAACAAAGAATAATTGTAGAGAATAAACGTTCATATATATTCACGTACTTTCACGTCATCTGATATATGTTGTCATGAATGATCGCGTTCTAATACGAACTCAAGATCCTAATCAACAATTTGAAGAGGGAGGACAAAGGAGAGGGTGCATTTCCATTAAACGAGACACTAATAGCTTTATCAGCAAAAGACACAGAGAAGCCACAAAAACGGTTAGGAAGGTAATGCTTTACTGCTTTTTCGCATTAAGGATGTCGATTTGGGTTGACAGAAAAGAGTTTATTTCATATCCATCAACAAAATCTAAGAGAGATATTCACCACGTCATCACATCTCCCAAAATTATTTAGCTGTGTTGTTCAACAACACATCACCAAACCCTTCGCCCAGTCACCCTGTTTTGGATTCACTTCCATGAAAACACGTACGGTCTCAAATCTCAATGCATGTGAATATTTTCCACGACTAGAAGTCTGGTTTAATTATTTTGTAGGTCTTTCATTTGTGTTTTACGTGTTGTTTGTATCATTGTACATGAGAGAGAGAGAGAGAGAGAGAGAGAGAGAGAGAGAGAGAGAGAGTCAAGTCAAACCGAAACTTAAATTTTACTTTAGAGTGTGCACGGCTTTGGTAGCTAGAACATATGACATTATTGATCACCTTCAGAGCTGGTAAGGATCTTGATGTTGCTGATTACTTTGCCTGTGATTCTGTTAACTGCGACACTTACAAGTTTCATCGTCCATACACGTAGTAGTAGTTGATGTGTCGTAACTGGGTGCATGTCGTGTGTGAGAGTGTGTTATGCAATCAGATGAGAGTGGCATGAATGATTGTGAACCATTGATGTATGCGAGTTTCATGAGATTCACTCATTTCACTATAAATAGTGATAGTGGCGGATCTAAAATTTGAACCTTGCGGGCCCGAATGTTAAATACAGGTTCTTTTTATAGGAACAGAGCGTGAAGTGAACGAAAAAGAAACTCAGTTTATTCACTTGCTAGGCTTGTTATGCACATGTCAATAGATCTTGACATATGCCGAAACAATTTAATGAGTGATATATAGAGAGAACTTGTCTAATAATGTTGTTAACGCAACATGTCGAGATAAGCCTAGCATGCATTACATCAAACATTTAGTAGGCACAAAAGAGACTTGTACTAAACATTTGGAGGGTCCTCAGAAGACCTTCACATGTATATTTTCTGGACTCAAGTGGTCCTAGGACCACCTTGGTCCCTATTTCCATCTGCCCCTGTGTAGCAGAGTATGTAAATGGGTGCATGTCGTGTGTGGGTGTGTGTTATGCAATCAGATGAGAGAAGTTTTAGCATGAACGACCGTGGACCATTGATCGATGTGAGTTTCATGGAATTCACTCAAATGAGAGAAATTCTAGCATGAACGACTGTGAACAACTATTGTATGTGAGGTTCATAAGATCCGCTCGTTTCACAGTATATAGCCGAGAAATTTAATGTTTTTAATAAGAATTTGATTATATAAATAGTAGACACAACTTTAGAAAATAATTTCTCAATAAAGTAATTTTAAGAGAAGTGTAAATTACTAACTAGCTATTCAAGAATGTAACAATATTTCTCACTTGGCAAGCAATTCATATAATTATGTAGTATAATAATAACTGAATCCCAAAAAGTCCAATGCGTTTCTTCAAGGTTTGGTAGTTGGTACAATCCATTATACACTAAAAGAATATTAATAATAAGGAAAATTAACTATAAGTCAAAATTTTTTTTTAGTTTTAATGAAAAATGACAAATAAAAGTATAGTGAATACTGAATAGTACCATGAAAAGGTAAAAATGTGATTTTTCGTTAAAAATAGTACCGGAAGTGTTTCGTTAAAACTTCCATAATAATAATAATCATAATCACCAATTAAAGCATACTATTTAAGAGATAATTAATATCTTATATCTCCATTTAATCAAAACAATTTCATCACTCAATGTGCAAAAAAAAAGGGGCACCAAATACATGTGGTGGTTGTAAAATTACAGTCCTAAAACAAATTGACCAACCTAATTATTTTCTTAATATTAATTAGAAAGCTCATCATTCATGCTTTGGAATTGGTTGAAAACTTGACTCATCTTTACTAGACCTAGCAAGGGCAAGGGGACCATTTTTATATTTTGATGTCTCATCTTTAGATGAAAAAAAGGCATGCATCTATATATCTAGGCTCCATTGAGTTTTACGCAAAGCCCCTACCATGGAAAAGAAATAAATTCCAAGTTTCTAAAGCAAGCAAATTTAGAATCATATATTCAACTTTCTTCCTTTTCATGCACCACAACTAGATTAATTATACTCAACTTTTCTATTTATTTATTGATTTATATACAAGTAATATTTGAAAAAGGATTCAAATTCGGTTGCTCAAATGCAAGAGAAAATATTCTTAACCAATTGAGTGACACATCCTGATGCAAATCAGTTCGTCACTGCATTTATTGAATCATTGGGATAAAATCAATGACTATGGCCAATCAGAAGAATTTAATAACATTAGTAGCTCTTAATAATAGCCAGGGCGTTTTGGACGTTTTTTGGCTGATTAGATCACTTTCTTTATGTAATTTTCAATTTTTTGTCATTTTAAGTTTATTGCCTTTTTCATTTATGAATGTATGTTACAAAATGGTTATAAATGCCACCTCTTTCTGTAAGATGAAGGAGTTGGACGTTTTTTATTAATGAAAATTCTCAGAGTGTTTCTCTGTTTCAATTTTGTGCCATTCTCTTTGTGAGATTGTTCTGCCTTGTTGTTCTTCTAGTTGTCTACGTTGTAGGCTGGTACTAGAGACGGGGTTTTGGGGTTTTTAGGTCTCTCCTCGCACTAGGAGATAGTGGACCCTATATAGCAATTTTCCTTTTCGTTTTATTTCGTTTATATCTGCTGCGCCCTGCATCACATCTGTTGCAATTATATTCACTTTATATATGTATACACACACACACACACACACACACACACACACACACACACAAGAATATACTTAAACTATGGGATAAGAGGAATAAATTGGTATCGAATTAGTTATCGACGAAAATTGAACCTAAGATCTCTCACGTATAGGTAAAAAGAAATATCATTTGACATAATACTAAATGGCTGCAATCAGTGGCAGATACATATTAAGGCCAAGGTGGTCCAAAAGACCACCTTTCAAGAAATATATATGTGAAGATTTTTCAAGGACCCTTCAAATATTTGGTATTGGTTCCTTTTGTGACCATCAAGTGTTGAATGTAATGCCTGCTAGGCATTTGTCGGCATCACTTAGTAAGTTGCGTCGAAAATACTCGACAAATTCTCTCGATATCACTCATCATATTGTTTCGATATATATTAATATCTGTTGACATATGCGCAGCATGATTCGTCTAATAACAACAAGCCCATCAAGTGTTTGACAAATGCCTCAATAAATAAATCAAAATTTTCTTGCATGCTTCGCGCTCTGTATCTACTAAAAAACTCAGGCGTTTAACACTAGAACCTCCCAATATTCAATCCTAAATCCGCAAGTGGCTGCAATCATATTCAACTTTAATTTCTTTATTCAATTTTTTGGTTTACGTAGGCCAATTGTTAAAGAGTGCACTGCCTCATGAGGACTCTAACTACCACATCAACTAATCTAACTACCACCCCCATTTATTGGGCAAAAGACCCAAATTACAAATCATTTTCAGAGAGAGTCAATTCAATATTTAAGAGTTCTATTTTACTTTCCATTTTTTGGGCATTTGGGGTCAATTTATCCATATTATATAATATCTTTATTTCTTCAAATATATGTTATTTAATATCAATTGGGCACGTCGAGAAGGAACTTAAAATTTTTTTCTATTGCTAATTACGTCAAACATTCATTGATGAACATGAGCTAGCTAGCCAGTCTTTACGCTGTGAAACTTACATGGTCCACATGGCTTTGTTGCGAAGATAATATATATGTATAAAGTATAAATTAGTACTTATGAGGCAAAAACTCTAGGTTAATTAAATTTTAAGTTTTTTTTATGGGAATATTTTAAGGGTTTTTTGGTTTAAGTCAAAGGGATTTTGTAGGTTAATATACACATTTGTTTGACATTTGCTTCTGAGGCACATGCATGCTTGCTTGCTGAATATAGCATACTACTAACCTACTAGCTGATAAACTATATATAATGGCCAATTGGAGGAGGGATTTTTCGGTGTACCCGGCACACCAAAAAAATTTGGTGTACCCTCACTCATAATGGTGAGGGTGCACCAAAAAAATTTGGTGCACCCTCACTTTTTGTACACCAAAAAAATTCTAATGAGTGAGGGTACACCAAAAAAATTTGGTGTACCCGGTACACCTAAAAATTTTCGCAATTGGAGATATATGACCAAAATGATGGGATTCCTCTTTAACTTTTGTTTCATAATTTTAATTAGACACGTAAAATTTACGTATTGGTTGGCACATTCTTTAATACAGATAAGTGCTATTATTGTATGCAGGATCTTTGTAATACAAATCTTATCGTCATTGTAACCAACGAGGAAGAAACATCCCCTAAAAAAGCCACATCCGAACTCGACAAAAGTACCCAAGAAAGGCTAGATAAGATGATGGAGATTAGAGAAGCTATGTGATTACCTGTTTCAAAGATAATATGTCTACAAGTATGTCAGTTTTGCGAGTCTAAAAATAGTAGTTTGTTTCATTCACTACAGATGGATGTCTTAATAATTTTATATTTGTCTAATTTTTTTTACAAGGATGAATGAATAAATAAAATATTCGGATCGTTGAAATAAATTACAAAGTGAACACAACAAAAATTGTGTAAAAAAAATGGTGTGATAGATCAAATAATAATGAGTAACACACTACCCTCCATCTCTCAAGTCTGTATAATTCCACTATTGCAGACCAAGACCGATCCTATTTTCCTGTTCGCGGGCAGCAGCCGGCGACTTAGGTTTTAGTCCCCGTATGGAAAGCCGACGTCTCTTCCACCCTAGAGATTTCTGTCAAGTTGGGATTTCAAAGTTCTTTCCTTGTTTTCTGATCAATTTATTTTCTCCTGTTCAGGCTATTTTTAATATTATGGTGGTGACCGGTGACAATGAAAACTCTTGGTTCCATCAAATACCCTGGAAATGGATTTTCTCCAGATCCTTTCCACCAAATCCACAAATCCGGACCATTGAAATTTGATCCAACGGCTAAAGTTATTATAATTTTTAAAGGGGTCATGTTTTTAGCCTTGAATCAAATTTCAAGGGTCCGGATTGGTGGATTTGGTGGAAGAGATCCGAAAAAGATCCATTTCCAAATACCCTCATCATTTTTTCACTAGAACATAAAAATTTTATCTTATAAAAACACAGCCAATATCTTGGGCCAATGGACTCGAATAGTTGAATGGAGTTACAAGGAGCTTCATCAGGAATATCAAATATTAATGATCGTCAAAAGAACTAAATTAATCCATGTAATTAATTTCCTTCAAAGATAATATATGTTGAGTAATTATGTAATTATTCTACGATATCGTCTTGGTATTTCTTGCTTTTGGATTAAGAGAACGTAATGCAGTTTAGTGTGTAATTAGTATATAGAATTAGTGTTTGCTTGTAGTAAGTATTACCTGAAATGATTGTGTTATTTGCTTATAGGATGTTCTGTTTTATTTTTGGAGAAAACTATATATTTGGGCCATCAACTTTCTAAAAGTTTAGATTTGGTCCTGAATCAACACTCGGTTTGATAGCCTTTTATTTAGATTTTTTATTTTATTTTTTTTATTTTTTATTTTTTTTGCTTGAGAGGTAAGAAAAGTATATGGAAGAATGATGGGATACATAACAGCAGTCGAAGGGAAGAAGAGAAGTAATAAAAAATGAATAAAAACAAAATCTTAAAAGTGAAAATAACTTAAATAATGTTTGGTTTATGATTTTTAGTACTCATAGTTTGTGTTCTTTTCATTATACATTTCTTCAATATCCCACCATCATTCCTCCATTGTTATGTATCCAATTCATTCCTTCTACGCATTCCCCTCTTCACTAACACAAGAATACAAACTAAATACCAAAAGGCAAATGGTTATCAAATTTGTCGGGATTGACTATAGTACTTACATGTAGTTAATACAATCACCATCTGACAGTCATATACAATTTATGTGAATATATACAATAACCATTTGACTGTCAAGATGGAAATTGTATTGAATACATGTAAGTGTTGTAATCAATCTCAAATATGCCTTGAGATATTTATATTTTACAAAATGTGAAGCATTAGTTCATTCGTGAAATTTCTCCTCCATTTGCTTACTTGGTAAGACATGGAACCCATGCTATCTAACAACTTCGATAAAAAGGATTTGAAGTTGGGTGGGTCTTGCTATGACCCCATATTACCTTGGATCACCTCGTCCAATTGGAACCCAATAGCACTTTTGGGCAGCTTCAGAGAACAAGTCTACTAAACTATCAAGGCTTGGGTTGGGTTTGTTAGATTTTAACTATGTAGAGACCCCCAAAGAGAGACATTTCACAAAAATCCGCAGTCCACTTTCAACTTATAAGGTCCAAACTTGATCCATATTATGCACAGTCCACTACATTTCTATGCTTGCTGTTATAAACTCCATCGTCGTTATGGAGATGGTCTTCGACTCTTTAATTTTTTTTTTTTTTTTGAAACACATGTTCTTCGACTCTTTGGCAGAGACGTTTGAGAACAAAAATGCTATACTTACTATTTATTTGTACTATTACTTGTATCATCTCTCTAATAAAGATGGAACCCACATGAGTTGACGGACCCTATTTCTATTAGAGAGACGGTACAAGTGGTGGTACAACTAGATGGTAAGCGTAGCACTATTTGTTTAAGAATATAAAATGTCTAGAAACGGAAAATTCACAGAATAAATATAGTAATGAAGAATGTTTTGCTATTGATTACAAGGGCTAACTACATTTTATACTCTCAAAATTTGAAGTGATTTTCAAAATGGGTAATGAGGTTTCAATAAAAGGCGTAAATTGATACAGTTTTAAAATCTCAGGGTGCAATGTGAAAAAGCTAAAACCTGATGGTTGAATTTGAAAGTCACTCTAAAGCTAAAGGGTGTAAAATGTAGCGAGCCCTCATTACTATAAGGCATTTTGTGAAAAAAATATCATTTGGAAATGCAGGTAGGGGGTAATATTAGTGCAAGTAATAGGTTGCATATCCATCTATCTGAAATATAACATGGTATCATAGCATGCTAATTGACTGGGCTCAAGTTAGTGGGTCTTTACCTGCTTTGCCCGAATTAATATCAAGGATTTATGTTGAATTGGTTGCAAGTGTGGCCCACTATTTGGTGGTTTCATGTGTAGAAACGTACTGAAAAATCTAAAATTTTTCCATCAAATTTAACAAATTATAATAAAATACATAGTAAATAATTATACTACTAACTGCGTTGAGACAATTTGTAATAAAACTTTATGAGTAGTGGTCGATCTCTACAAGAATTTCTAGTCGTTTAGGCCATTGAGAGACAAATGCTAATGAACATAACTCTTCTATACAAGATATCTAATAAAGTAATATATCCAAGAGTATTATTTTTATGCAGACATAATTCAAGATTCTAAGAAATTAATCATCCATGATCGTTGTATGTACTTGTGTGTGTGTGTGTATATATATATATATATATATTTATACATACATACATACATACATACATAAGCCATGCATACTTATTGTCATCTATACATATCTTCCCCAGCTAGCTCTCATGAATTTTTATCTTATCCCTCACATCTGCATATCCATCCTGCCGCCCACCCCCATGATCCCATCCCTTTTGTTTTAGCCGCAACTCTCTCTCTCTCTCTCTCTCTCTCTCTCTCTCATGGGACATGGGACAATGGAACAGCTAGCTAGCCAAAGCTTGGGCGGAGCAACCATAGGCAGGCATTGATCGACAGAATGTTCACAATTAGCTAGCAATCACGTGCTTTTTTCTTTTGTTCTGGATCATATCACCTTTCCATGCACCATATATTACACGTAAATCTTTTATTAATTCTCTTTATTTAATATTAATCCATCAAATCTCTTTCATGTTATTTGTTTGCAATATTAATTCCTCCCTTGTAAATACGCCCTTGTCGTTGCCTTTGGGGACATGTCTGATTCCACACTTTTCGATTTATTTTTGAGCAAACACACTCTCACAATCCCACTTGGTTCCCAATTTGTTGTCAAGTAATTGGCATGATCCATTTGTTTAGTACACTCACCCCTACTTAATTCATTTACTTTTGTCTTTAAGTGACTTGACAACTATCACTTGTGTAATTGGTTTTTTCTTCTTTAAAAAAGTATCAACGGGCGGTTTCGTTAATTATGACAGTCCCTCCTTCTGGGGATTGAAAAGACTCATAGAAACTTTTCAGCCTCCTCTAACTACCATCGTGTGATTCATCAGTGCAAAGAATTGAAAGCAAAACATGCCGTGTGGATACAAACCTGGAATTTATCCCTAACCACTGAACCATCTCGTGGTGGTTATGATTGATGATTACCTAATTGTGTATATACTATATTTCTATCAAGATTTATAGTTGGCATTTTGTTGTATGTCCTCATTAAATTCTAATTACAAAACAAAAATTTCCATCCTTATAATCATAAAATGGATTAATTAATAGTGTCATCTTAGTGATTTCTCTTAAGACACCATTATTCGTTTGCTAGTGTGACTAAAACGTTCCAACCCCGTCACACATGATCAGTAGGATAATAACTTATGCACAATGTGTATATCCTTTCGTTTTCTAGTACTCATCATGCAACGTGCCTAAAGAGTGCAAAAGAAATATCACTGAACTTGTATTAAAGAAATAAAGAGGTACACACTTGTGACATTCAATTAATTTTTTTCAATGAGTAGGAGAAACATGTTGTATCATCATGAGTAAATATTTTATCTACAAGACTCTTAAAGATGAGACTTGTTTGCCGTTAGTACAACAATATAGTATTATTTTTCACTCACTTGACTTGGATTATTACAACGGTGAGGCTGTGCAATTTTTTTCTTTTGTAGTTTTAACATAGGATTAATTTAAGAATATTATAAATCGAAGTGGTGTGTCCAAAGAAATATGTATGTTTAAGTATAGTATCCAAACGCTAGCAAATTATGATATTGATCTCACTCTTTCTCCTTAGTATAAATAATATTATTTGTTAAAAAATAAAAATACGGCATCCAAACAAATATAGAAAGTTTTAACGAAAAATCATATTTTTACCTTTTCCTGATACTATTCATCACATCTTTATTTATCTTTTTTTCATTAAAACTTAATTTTTTTAAAATTTTTTGTTAGTTTTCCTACGAATATGGTGTCCGCATAAAAAATTGTGTATACAAATCTCTTTTTGTAACCTTTTACGCACAAAATGTGATTGGCTCGTATAAAAAGCAAAAGGGTGACCGGTTACCGGGCACGTTGGCGGGAGTGGCAGGACAGTTATTGTGGGTTTCTTGAAGAAAGCGAAGGAAGCGTGTAAGACAACTGCCAATCCAGACAGTTTGACGGGATAACCTTTTCTACGCACCACCCATTCGAATCCCATCATCGTAACTAACGCCGTCAAATATTCTCTGCCTTAATCCATCGTTCTTCCACTACCACCACTTCTTCTTTATCCATGTCCGACTGCGACTGACGACAGATTATGGAAAAGTGTCGCACAAACTCCACGTGGCGAAACATCGTAATCTTATTTAGTTGTGTGGTGTTAAAACTATTGGTTTAGTTTAACTCGTTTTAGCCCATTGATTTGTTCTTATGTTTATGTGGTTTTACTACGGGCTAGTATATGAAAAAAAATGTTATTTTTAGAAGCAGATATAGAGCCGCTTTTCGCTTTCTACTTTGTACTTTTTGCTTTTTGTTTTGGTCCTAATTTTTAAAAAAAAACTGCTTTTAAAATAATTCCAACAATGTCAAACTAACCTTAACCCTAATCAAATCATTAAACAAAATATTTTCAAAACATGCCTAAGCCTCTACAAGGTCCCTTAATGAGGGATGAATTGTCGTCGTGTCATTTTAATTACATAACATGACGTGACGTGAGAGATAAAGAAAAAAAATCGTCCATTGTATGCTAGCTATAATCCCACAAATCACCTTGAGTAAAACTTGGTCGGAAACTTCGTAATACGTGAAAGGAGTTGAAATCAAATATTCTCTGCCTTAATCCATCGTTTTTCCGCTACCACCACTTCTTTATTCATGTCCAACTGCGACTGACGACAAGTCATGGGAAAGTGTCGCACAATTTCCACGTGGCGAAACCTCATAATCTTAATTAGCCATGTGATGTTAAAACCATTGGTTTAGTTTAACGCGTTTTAGGCCATTGATTTGTTCTTAGGTTTATGCGGTTTTACTACGGACTAGTTTATGGTTGCTCTGTTGTGAGAAAAAAAAAATGTTCTTTTTAGAAGCAGAGATAAAGTTGCTTTCTACTTTCTGCTTTAGCCCTAACTTTTTTAAAAACCTGCTTTAAAAATAATTTCAACAATGTCAAACCGACCCTACCCCAATTGAACCATTAAACAAAATATTCTCAAAACATGCCTTAGCCTCTACAGCGTCCCTTAATGAGGGAAGGGTCTTGCCTGTTAATGAGAAACACAGTAATTTTTTTCTGTAATATCCGTCATGTTATTTTAATTACATGACGTGACATGAGAGATAAATAAAAAAAATTAAAAAAAAAAAAAAAAAAAAGTTGTTCATTGTATGCTAGCTAGAATCCCCTCGTACGAATCACCTTGAGTAAAACTTGGTTGGAAACTTCGTACTACGTGAAAGGAATTGAAATCAAAAGGTTCTATTAATGAGCCTGATGCTGTAACATGTGTTCCTACCATGTGGTAAGGCAGTTGCCACTCAAGTTTTCCTTCTTACGATGGTCTAAGTAACTGACAACCTTAACTTGTGCGTGAAGATTAATAACTCTTATACGAGTATTGCCACGCACACCCAAATATCATATTTTTGCATTCACTTTATAACTAAAAGAACGACATCAATCCATGTAAAGTGAGTGAAAAAATATAGGGTAAATCATATTTCGCATCCTCAATTTTAGGTCACAAATAAATTCATACCTCATATTTTGAGCATTGAAATGTCATACATTTGTTAGTCAGTCCATCAATTTATGATTCGTTGCAATGTCATACCTCTGTTAGTCAGTCCTTTAATTTGATAGTTAAATAATGATGTGCCGCCTATGGGTCCCACATTATTACTAATGCGAAGTCAAATTTGTGCTACGGGGACAAACTGATTTTTTTTTTTTAGGGTATAAACAACCAATTAAAATTATATCAACTTATGAAAATGGAATGGCAGTGCAGCAACGAATTTCGTGATCTCCTTGCGGATAAGTGTATAATTACTTATAATCTCCCTGTTCTAATTAAAATAAGAATAATCTTATTAGTGACGGGATCCGGAGCTAGATGCTTGGATTAACCACTGCAAGCTGTTGCATAGGAACACACTCACTGTTATTATATTAACAAGTTGGCATAATTTCCCCCCCCCCCCCCCCCCACACACACACACATATATATATATATATATATAGATATATATGTGATAGGTTAAATCCGTTTTTTAATGTAAATAATAGGCCCGTATACTCTTTAAAAACTCTATACAAATATAACTATGATTTGAATTAATTAATTAATGGAACTTAGTTGATGCTAACATTGGTTTGAAGTGTATTTTCATAAGGCTTCTTTTTTGCAATGCCTTTGGAACTCGACTTGAATTTCACTTTGCTTTTCGAATTTAATTACTTCATTTTATCATCTGAAACTCAATTTTTTAGTCAATTTACCATTTTTAGTCAAAAAATCGAGGCCCACTTAATGATGATGTGTCGTTTCTAAGTGTATAAGCCTTTTTGTAATTTGATTAGACAAAAAAAAAACCTTAGAATATACAATTACAAATTATTGGGGTGATTCCATTTTTGATGCGCTCTATATATATATTAAGTTGAAGGTTTATGAATCCACATGATCACATGCCTATAGTCCATAGATATGTATAGATATGTATATATATGGGGCATGCCAAAAGGTTAAACATTTTATTCTTGTAATATTCGTATATTCTAAGATCGATCCATCACGGATCCACGAGTAATATACTACCATTGAGTTTTACCGTGTGTTTCTTTCTTCGACTAATTTTATACTGCAGATTAATTAGAGCTGGTAAAAAGCAAAGGGGCTTTTTTTTTGGGTAAAAAAAGCAAAAGGAAATTAACCAATACTCCACCTTCCTCTTTTACAAAATAAAGCCAAGTCTAAGTGAGTGATGATACGAAGATGAAACGTTTTGTTTCCGGCTCAAACTTTCCTCCCTCCAAGTAATTTCAATGTAAATTAGTGTTGAATATCACTTATACTACAAAAAAAAAAAAAAAAAAAAAAAAAAAAAACTAGCTAAATAATAACAAGAACATATTCAATATATTTAGTTTAAAACTTAGTTTGACGTATATCACATAATGTTTTAACATATTTTTTTTAACAAGCGATATTATCTACAATAAAGGGGAGGGGGTGGGCTTAGCCTCACAATGGTTTAGAAATAATATAATTCAAATTCGTCTTTGACAATAATCGAACATAATACATTTTAATACAAACTTATTTAACTGTCGGAAAATAAAAGACCATTTAAGTATAATATTGTCGCAAACAACCTCTCATGAAAAGGAAAGCATTTCCCTGCAACAAGTTAGTTATGTTGAAATACTTAAAACTTCTTAATTTTTTGTCAAATGATAGATTTTATTCAATCAAGTTTAATAGATAAGTTTACATCATTCATAAGAATATTAAAAAGAAAGTCAGGACCAATATAACCAAATATAAGACCCTCCTGTCGATTGAATGAAAGCCGCTACGGCATGTGCTTCTTTGTTGGGTCGAAACACTTAACTTAATTGGTGCTTATTTTGCTAACTAAATAAATGTACCAACTACCAATACACATTTGGTAACAAAATTTAATTGGTGCTTATTTTGCTAACTCAATAAATGCATCTTATTTAGTAAACGGGAGATTCAGCGGGGCCAAATTTAAATGCTGCCTCATTTTGGCAACAAAATTAAACACAAATTTGGTAAGCATATCATACCTAAAAGAGACACTTATTTTGAAAAACTATGTTTTTTAGCAAAATAGTTTTGAGATTGACATACCTTTTCAATTTGGTCCATGAGATTTAAAATTGATAGAACTAGTTCCTAGTTTTGTCCACCATTAATCATTTTAGTCATTCTATAAAAAATTTCCGTTAAATAAGAAAAATGAAAAAATACCCTTAATTTTCGTCATATCAGTTTGGCCCATCATTTATTAACTTGAGGGTATATTGTCACTTTGGTTTTATTT
Organism: Pyrus x bretschneideri; assembly: GCF_019419815.1. Classification (NCBI taxonomy): domain Eukaryota; kingdom Viridiplantae; phylum Streptophyta; class Magnoliopsida; order Rosales; family Rosaceae; genus Pyrus; species Pyrus x bretschneideri. The sequence goes on from NW_025999635.1 coordinate 1,972,086, forward strand.
AACGAAGAATTTTTATGGAATGACTAAAATGATTGATATTGGACAAACTCAGAGATCACTTATATCGATTTTAAATCTCATGGTTCAAAGTGAGAAGTTATGTCAATCTCAAGGAGCATTTTGGATAAAAAGCCAAAAAATTACTATGCATGATAGTAATATCACATTGCATGTCGTTCGTATGTTATGAGCGTATGCAAACTAGAATAATGTTAGGTGTACTAAATGATGTTGCACGAATTAAATTTGTACTTTAGTTTAATTTGAAATTTGATTAATAATTGTTATAAAAATTTATATAATGTATAATGTGTCGCATTATTTGATGCACAAATTTGATGTGTAGTATTGTGACATCTCACATCGCCTAGGGGAGTGATCCTTATATGTATATTCCCATCCCTACCTAGCACGAGGCTTTTTGGGAGCTCACTGGCTTCGGGTTCCATCGGAACTCCGAAGTTAAGCGAGTAGCACGCGAGAGCAATCCCATGATGGGTGACCCACTGGGAAGTTCTCGTGTGAGTTCCCAGAAACAAAACCATGAGGGTGTGTTGGGAGCTCAAAGCGGACAATATCGTGCTACGGTGGAGTTGAGTCCGGGAAGTGATCCCGCCCAGGTCGGGATGTGACAAATACCGCCACGAAATTATAGTAATTATAGAGTTTGTAAGTTTTGTATTATTTTTAAAGGTGTAGGGTGTAAGTTTTAATATTAACAATTGCAACTGTGAATAAAAAATAGGATACCAAACGTGGTTAAAACCTTTTTCAGTGACCAATTCAAACATTTTTGTGTTGAAATGACTTGGAGAGAATCACTTGCAAACCAACACGTACATATAAATACATGATTCAGCCATCAAAACCAAATCCATTTGAGTCGTCAATACAAATCGACCGCAAAAGGACATACTATACTACAAACAAACTAAAACGCTCATGGAGAAAAACTAAGAAATGAGGTTACACTTGAGTTTCAAAATCGGCTCCTAGGCAACGACAATTTGATTGAAACTCCCGTCATCTAAATGTAGAAGCGAAAAAGAACGTTTTGCAAGAGAATTTATGACAGTTAAAATATAGATTCCCATTTACACCAACGTGAAGCTGGTGCTTGCTTATTCTACTTCCATTAAAGGATTTCCCCTAGTGGACCAAGCAATACAATAGCAAACGAGCTTGAGCCTCAAACTTTGTTATTGTCCTTGTTCATATTATTCTCTCCTCTCAATATTAATTAGTGCAAAATCTCTCTTTTTCATTTTCATTATCCGAACTAAAAAGAATAAAAATAGGAGACTTTTTTCGCTCTTTGTTTTCAACTTCTCACAAACTTCATGAATCTAAATTTGTGACCAATAAATTAAACAAAAACAACGACAAAAATATGACATGGTGTCGTGGATAGAGAGAGAGGTACACGTGGCAAGACACCCCATCTCCACCTGATTATGCGCGTGGATGGATGGGGTTTAGAAAAGGAGGAGGAAGAAGAGGAAGAACTGGTCCAAGAAAGAGAGAAAAAATAAGGAAAAAAAAGGAGAGGGGGTTTAGGGAATATGCAATTAGCCGGACATTATTGCCCTTTTACTGGCTCGCCCGGTTATGTGGTCAGAAAACCGTAGAGCTTATATAACAAGGGGTTTAAGGCCACTGTTTGTTCTGCATGGTTTTTGTATATACCAATTTATTACAATTTTACAATCAAATCAGACCTCTTTCGGGACTTGGGTTTTTCCTTTTTCCTTTTCACTGAGAGATTTGGAGACAGAACTACCAATTCTCATTTCCAATTCTCGCAGATCTCTTACACATTTCCCAGAATTTCTGTATTTTTTTCCTTTCCCGGAAAATTTGTAGATATGGTGTTAGATTTAACCCAGAAGAAGATCTTTGTCCAAGAGGTGAGTAAATCTAGTTTCTGTGCTGGATTTTGGTTTTCTTTGATGGGTTTTTTGTTGGATGCAATTTGGGATGAGTTTTTGGGAATTCTGCGTTGTTTTGGTCATTAACTGATGGGTTTTGCTTCGGTTTATCGTGTTTGTTTGGAATTTTGGGCAATTTGGTGTCTTCAATTGCTGCATGCAATTCGGAATTCCAATTGAGATCGGGATCTGATTGTAGAATTTGGGTCGTGTTTGGTTGTGCTGAATTGGGTTTGATTGAGAATTTGTGATCGTGATCAGAATCATGGGTTTTGTTTTGCATGGAGTCCATTTCTGTTGATCTGAGGTTTATGGGATTTTAGTTTTTTGTTTTGAATTCATCGCTGCGTAAAACAGATTACAAAATTAAGATCGGAATTGGCGTTGAATTTGTTATTGCTTTTGATGAATTTAATTGGATTTGCAATTCTTCAACTTCATGTTATGTATTTAATTTATCAAATGGGAATTGGTTTTTTGGGTTTTGGGTTTATGAATTTGAATGTAGTTTACATTTCTAAGTTCTTTGCTATGTTAAACAATTAGTTCAGATGTGATTGGAGTCTTAACTTCCAATTTGCTTCCTGTTCATGGCTGATATTGTATCTGTTCAATTACCTGGTATTTTCTTGCGAAAAGACCTTTGATTAGGGTTTTAAGATTTGGTTTATGATTCTCTACGTACCGTTATGTTTTCATTTCAAGCGTGGTTCAAGTCTTTCGAGTAGTTTTATATTCCAAATCTTACTGTGTTGGTTTTTGGTATTGTTCCTCAATCAATCTGAGGGATCTGTTTGATTTCTAAGAAATATGGGAAAGAATAGGCAATTGTATCTAGATGGGCGGTTTGGTGGTTTGGAGACTTGGAGAGCTAATCATGAGTTTTACGTTATTGATCACTGAGGCAGTCTATTCTTGCTATATTTTCTTATTTTAGTTAGGATATGCAGCTTTAAAGAAGGAACATTATATCGCTACAGTCTCATTGCTGGATTTTATTTTATGTTGGTTTCGATATGGTAGCATGATGTAGGATTCTGAATTTATTGTTATCTTCCTTTTGTGATCAATAAGATTTTGTTTCGACATTTTCGCCAAGCTAAGCCTGACACGTGTTCTTCTTTCTATGAAATGAATATCCGATGACAGTGAACTGGATGCGGGGGTGATGCTTTTTTGTGTTTGATGAGTTCAAATTGCCATGTATGCATGAGATATGGGGTTGAAGAAGAGGCTAGATTTTGGATTTAATGGCTTCCAGGTCCCTAATATACCTAGAGCTCCCAGATCAGCTAGGGTAAGTATTCGCCAAAATTCTAGGGTTGCTTTTCTGTGTTTTTCTTTCCTTTTTGGTTTTGGATGATAAACCCTGCATTGAATTCACCAATTTCTGTTACTGGTTTCAGAGGGGCCCACATAGGAAGTCCGTCGAGGATGGCCAAATCAGTGCATTTGAATTATTGGCTTCTTTAGCTGGCAAGTTGTTGCAGGAGAGTGAAAGTTCTGCCTCCAGTAATGCTTCTGAAGGAAATTTGCAGCCTGCCTTTGGCATAGATGTTAAGCAGGAAAGACAAGATGAACATAAACCTCTGAAAGAAGAGTGCCTTGATCAGGGAAGCTCTGAAGAAAGTGTTTCTTTAGGGCTGACATCCCAAAACATCAATCGGAAGGGTATTATAAAAGAATTTCCGCATGCCGACAGTGATACTGTTTTGGAACGCACTTCAGTTATTACAAGTTCTGACAGCTCTGCAAAAGCTGGGCGTCATGCTAAGTCTGTAATTTGCAGTAGCAGGCCCACATTTCAGAAATATTCTGGTAAGGTAGAGGGAGACTCCCCGGGTATTGTGGAGTCCTGTTATGGTAATGTAGCAACTGGAATTGAAGTACAGGGAGATAGTAAGCCGTTAGAAACTGGATCTTTGAAGATAGCTAACCCATGCAGTTCAAAGGATCCAACCGAACTGCATGCAAACTATCCTGCAATGCTCAATGGAGACAGCAATGTCAAATTGTCATTGTTCAGGGATCCTATTCCTAATGCTTCTTTTTCCAGGCATAAGAATGATATTGAATTAGGTAGTAGAGATGATGACGAAAACTTTTCTAGGTGCATTAAACCTAGCAATAGGGTGAAGGTCTTTAGGCCTCCACCACGTGTTGGAGGCCAAAAAATAAGGAAGTTACTGACATCCAAGTACTGGAAAGCGACTCCAAAGTTGAGGGAATTTGAACACTATAGATATGGTAAGTTTTTAATTAGTGCTTCGGTTAGTCTCATAAATATATATATATATATATGCGAATTCATTTAATGTTGAGCTTATGTTTTCGGTTTTCTAGATGGGGGAGTAAAACCTATTTATCACAAAAGGAAAACCTTTTACAACCGTGAAAGATCTCAACGTGACACTCTTTATAAGAGGAGGAAACTAGTTGACCGGAGTTCGGTAGTGACTTCTGATGGAGGGTTTAGTGGTGAAAGTGTTTCTAATTCACCTGATAACGGAGATAAAACTGGTCCAGCTGGTATGTTACATTGGCACAACTACGTAGATATTTTGTTGTTACTGTTCCCTTATGTGTTCTGGGGATAAGGCTTGTGGTTTCGTTTTGCTTAATAGTTGTTCTTCTGTGCAGCAAACGGAATATCAGCTGCAGTTATTGGTCATCAAGCATCTTTTCGCTCTGAGGAATCTCATGGTGATTAAAGTTTCGAAGATTTGGTGTCAAACACACTTCTTATTTGATTGTATTTAACCAGTATCACGGGGCGTTATCTTTCCTTGTGCAGTGAAATTGAGAATCAAATCCTTTAGGGTGCCAGAGCTAGTCATTGAGGTCCCAGAAACTGAAACTGTCGGTTCATTGAAGGTATTAACTCAACTGCTTTAGTTTTCGTACGTGCACTGGACACGAAATAGTTTATTGTCCATCCTGTTTACAATAAGAATGTTTCTCAAATGGCATGGAATATCCTTGTTATTCGCTAGTAGTGGGTCTTATTTTAGCAAGTAGTTGTTGACTATTCGTCACTTGTGGGCCTAAATATTTTACATTTGTGTTACGAAATTTTACAGAGGACAGTCATGGATGCAGTGAATGCCATACTTAGGGATGGATTAGGTGTTGGAGTACTTGTTCAAGGGAAAAAGATAACAGATGACTACAGAACTCTAATGCAGATGGGAATTTCTTCCAAAGACAGTTTGGATTCTCTGGATTTTATGTTGGAGCCTAGTCCCATGCAAGCCCTTCCATCTTTGTGTTTTGGCGACCCTCCTTCACTATCATGCGAGACAGTACTTGTGACCAGGTAATTGACGTGTTGTGAGAAGACCCTTGTCTTAAGTTGAATTTTTTTGATGGGCCATTTGGGTCGACTTTGTTTTCTTTCACAATTGTTGATCTGAGATAGTGTTCTTTTGCTGGAATTTATGACTTTCCTTTCTATATTTATTTAAGTCTTCAACCCGCTTATACTAATATATTTGAGGCTGTTTAGACAACTAATGGATGAATTTTCCCTCCGGTATGTGTTATTTGTTTTAGTATCATATATTCTTAATTAATAAAGTTTTGTAGGCAATAGTGTGTTAATTCTGCATAATGGTGGTTTTATGATTCCTGTGGAAAAAGTATTGAGCTTTAATCTCAATGGATAGGACAAGTTTTGGATTACGGGTCTGCTCTATTGACTTGAGTTACAGCTTATCACATATGTTCTCATTATAGCTAATATTGCATTGCTGTTTCAGGTCCCCAGGCACACCTGTTTTGGACTCTACTATGTCCGATGTGTTATCTGTCCTTTCTCCTATAACCAATTCAGGCTGTGTTGCTGAAACTAAGCATGAACCAGTTTCATCCCATATTGACATATTGACCGACAAAACAATGCTGGAATCCCAGGCGCTAGTTGCTATTCCAGAAATGAGCATGGAGCCACTAGCCGTAGTTCCTGTGAGCCAGAAAACTAAGCGATCAGAGCTTGCACAGCGGCGAACCAGGAGACCATTCTCTGTCTCAGAAGTTGAAGCATTGGTGACCGCAGTTGAGGAACTTGGCACTGGAAGGTGTGATTTTCTTTACCATGTAACAGAATCAGTGCGAGACATGTGATTCCATTTTGAAGGACATATAGTGGTTTAACAATGTTCTGAATTTGCAGGTGGCGCGATGTTAAATTGCGTGCATTTGAGAATGCAGATCATCGAACTTACGTGGACTTGAAGGTAAATTTTGTTTGTATGGTTGTCTATATCACTCAATCGTTTATTTGTTACTAGATTGATAAAGCAATTTTACATTGCAGCTGAGTGCTTCTCTGGAAAGCACAAGTTACTTGATTTATGTTGTATTTGATGTACTCTGGTGGTTTTATGCAGGATAAATGGAAAACCTTAGTCCACACGGCGAAAATCTCTCCTCAGCAAAGAAGGGGAGAGCCAGTCCCGCAGGAGCTTTTGGACCGAGTGTTGGCTGCCCATTCTTACTGGTGCCAACACCAAGCTAAGCAACACGGCAAGCACCCAGCCTTGCCGGCATTCTGAGATCACAGACCCACCCGACCGATTGGCATGGAGCTGAAAGGTATCCGATTGTATGATGTAGAAAAAAACAGGAAACGTTGACAGAAACAGGGAAAGAAGAAGACAAATGTACAAATGACCCGAAATTTGTGTAAAATCCTCACCCCCCACAGGTAAATTCAATTGCCGACGTCTCTATCTGAGGGAGGCCGGCAAATGTAAATGGTTCGCCGGAATAAAGATCAGCCTAACAGAAACTCACAGTTGTTTTAATTCAATTGAAATTTTATTTTATCATGTAATGTAGAGAAATGTGAATGTTCATCAACAGGAATAAACATTTAATAATCTTTAATTTGTTGCTTGTGTGTTAGTTCCATGTGGATGTGCTGTTACCTGCATTGCAAGTCAATCGAAGTCTTTGTTTTCAATTCAAAGATGGATTGCAAATGCGATGATTGAGTTGCGTGCAATTTACACCTTTTCTGTTGGACTAATTATTATTTTTTTATTTATAATTGGCCAACTAACTTGGGTGGTGGCTCTGACATGCTAGTACGTTTGGCACGTGCGAAATCACATGTGTGGATGAAGAAAAAAGAAGTTTATACAGTTGAGTTGTTAGTGTGTACTACTCAACTTCTTCTTGCCTCCTTACCTACGTATTTTGCATTGGTCAACAAAATCATAAGGAAGTAAGCTGGATCTAAAACACCTCAAAAAGGTACGGGCTCGGGTCACCTGGTTGTTTAGCGGGGTATGGAGGCGAATAATGCCCTTCAAGTATATACTGGATGTCACATGACTAATTGGTTTAGTAACTCTTAGTTTTCACTGTGATTGAAGGAGGTCTCATCTTAATTTCGATTTACTTGGATGCTATAATGAAATATATTTGTAATGATTTCGATACGAAAATGTGACCGAACAATGCACCATGTTGTGGGAGTGTTAACTAACTGTACATGTTATTGTCGGAAGCTCACAATAACACGCAAAACACGGCCTAAAATAGAAGTTGAATTATTGAAACAACGTTGTTCTATTTACCTATACGTGTGAAAGGGTGTTTTGAGAATTTGATCTCCTCACTCCTCTCATGGCTTTTTGGTCTTTGGGCCTTTGGTCAAAACCCAAAGGATAAAATAAAAAGAAAACATGAAGAAAAGGAATAACTTAAAAAGAGAGATTAAAATTGAGTTGAGTCTGGGGTGATTCGTATGAGTGCGTAACTAAAAAAACATTAAAGTAATTGATTGTGATAGACAGGAGTAAAGGGCTAATAGAGATATTCACACGCATGCGAGTGATTGTTACTCGGGTCTGATAGATTTATGAGACTCACATGCATCAACAGTTGACAGTTACTCACTCTCGTGAATACTAGCTCACATGCATCAAAATGTATTTATACATATATTGTAGGTTTTATTTTTCTGGGGTTTTGATGCATGAAAAATTCTGATACTCTCAGTGATATTAGTGTGAGAAAACCTGAGATACATACAAATTCGAAGCACATTGGAGCTTTTGAGTTCCGGTGCTGTGGAGTAAACTTGTAATCTCAGTGGTCACGGATCAATCTTTTGAGTGGATTTTATGGTTCCAGTAATGAGCTGTTGGAATTCAGGGAAGAACCTCTTGCAGCCTTGATGAATTAGAATCTGGATACTGGATTGAGAAATAGTAGTATGTTTCTTGATCAAAACTGTGCACCTCCCGTCCATCTTCGAGTAATTTGGGCCCGGATTTGAGCACGAATTCAGATGGGGATTCACCGGAGGACTCTGATTTTAGTAATGTAGTTCTCAAGTACATTAGACAAATTCTTATTGAAGAAGATAAAGAAGAAAGACCGAAATGTATCATGAGCCTGCAACACTTCAAAATGCAGACGCAATCGTTTTATGAGCTTCTTATTCTTCTTCCCCTTCTGATATGACTACTTATGTTGATCAGAACCATGAATCCGGGGATGAAATTCATCCTTCATGTTCCAGTCATTACACTACTACCTCTCGCAATACCAGTAGCATTAGGGATAGTCAGTTGTGCAAAATTTAAAAGAGGCTTGAGGAAGCGAGTAGGTTTCTTCCGAATGGTAATAGTCTGATAGTCGATTTGGAAAGTAACGTGTTCTTATTTAAAGAGGGAAGGCAGAGGCAATACGTATGGGAGCTGAGGCAGAGAAGAAGAACGAATACTCTTCCAAATGGTTATAGTCTGATAGTCGATTTGGAAAGTAACGCGTTCTTATTTAAAGAGGGGAAGGCAGAGGCTATACGTATGGGAGCTGAGGCAGAGAAGAAGAACGAATACTCTTCTGATCGTTTGAGGAAAAGGAAGAACCCTCATCATGAGGATGCGATTTTAGAAGGTGGGAGGAGTAACAAGCAATTAGCAGTATAAACCAAATCAACTGTGAGTAAATGGTTGACACGGTTTTCCTAAACTGTGGACAAGGAGAATCTCCTCTTTGTGAAACATTGCAGAGCGAGACAATCAAGAATGTACAACAACACGGTCAGTCGAAGGGGGGCAAATGGTAGAAAAGGCTGCGGAAAGAGGCAGGGAAAAAGGATGTGGCGTCGATTTGAGAATTTTTTTGACGCCTTGTGCACGAGCGGTCGCAGCTATTGATAAGAGGACTGGCAACGAGTTACTTAAGCAGATCAGACAACATTCTTCTCCTATGGCTATGGGAGACGCAATGCAGAGACTAGCTCCCTATTTTGCTCATGGAGGCACGCATGGCTGGATCCGGTACTCAGACATGCAAAAGACCTTTTGTCCAAGCCAGCATCAGATTGCTTATGGTTTTCAATGGCATCGCCTCATTCAACTTCTATCGTCTAGTCTAGGCCTAGTGGACCTCCATCAAACCTTCGGGTTTTACTGGGATTGAACTTCTAACTTCGACCAGGGCTTAACCGGGTTTACGGGATCGAACTTCTATTACCAGGATTTCGACCATCAGGACGGCACTCAAAAAGTTCCACTTGAACCACGCAATACGCTCGTTTGACTCGTTTACGAATTTGTAAATTTTATACTAAGAATTGCAGGGCTTTACCCCGAAGGGAGCCCTTCCAGAAATTCTCAAAGGCCAAGGCTGAACCCAGGCCAATGAGGGGGTTTGGAAATAGTTTTCAACCAGCAATAGACGCGCCTCGGTTAGAACCTCATAAGCTGCGTCATTGCCCCAAGCGCAAAGATGCTTAGCAAATCTGGCTTCTGGTCCTTTTTATAATCCCTCCACCAGCTTCTCCTTTATCAATTGGGCGATGTGGGACAACAGCAACAACTCTTATCTTACAATTGTGTTGTATTCTTCGCTTTCCCATTCAACGGCCACCGGCTTTATCCAACAAAATTGCGTTTTTATTATGGGTAATGATCTTTTGAACTTAAATGAGTTGCAATTTAGTTTTTCAATTACCCACCAAAGAATTTAGGGCTACTTTGATTTACACATTTTAGGTTGGGGAATGAGTTTTAATATGAGTACTAATTTTCTCACATTGCACCATTAGAAAAATATCATATTGATGTATTTTTTTTGGTTATTTGTTAATTTGAATGTACGTCAGAATAATGATATGATAGGCATTCGATTTATTTTCGGGCTAACGAGGAAAACCAAACTAGCACGTATGAACAAAAACTCGTCATCGTAGAGCTTCGGCTTCTATTCAAATTAGTAACATGTAAGGAAAACCAATCGTACAATTTAGTCTAAAAAGTGGAAGTGACGTTTCTACATCAGTCTTATATTTACTACATCATCAATTTAATTAAGAACCGATAATTACCTAAGTAAAACTGTTCATCTCACTTTGACGTCTTCGATTACCAAAACATAATCATGTATAAGACTATGTCTATATGATTTTGTATTAACACGTTGGAAAAAAATATCACTCAAAATTTTGATTTGGTTTTCAAAATTGGAAAATGAACATCTCCGGATCCCTTCCTCGTATTATTATTATTTGAAAAAAAAAATAATGATAAAACTTTCCTCAGCCTTGGTTGGGGTTTAGGGTTTTATTGCGAAGAAGAAACCAGAGAAAGAAACAGAGAAGGAGGAGGTAAGATGAGTGGGGCAGGAAAACCAGATTTCTTCTACAGAGAAGCTCAACGCCTGGGTTATGTGGCTCGCTCAGCCTTCAAGGTATTCATTGATTTACCATTTTACCCAAAATCCATGTCTCTAATTACCACTAACCCACCCACATCGTTGAAACAGCTCCTTCAGATGCAGAAGCAGTACAAGCTCATAACCCCTGACTCCTCTGTTCTCGACCTCGGCTGTGCTCCCGGCGCTTGGCTTCAGGTCCTTTTTGGTCATTTCAAAATCCAAACTTTATACTCAAATCTCTACTGTCTCCTCGTAGCATTCATGGGTTTCTGTTGAAATTTGCAGGTGCCTTGCCAGAGTTTGGGTCCCCTAAAAAATGGCGGCCTTGTTGTCGGGATTGATCTCAAGGTCTCATTTTTCGCTATCCTTTCGAGTTAAATTCCCGTGCTTTTATCTGTTTATTTGATAATTTATAGAGTAATTGGGTTGTGAAATGCGGAATTTGCAGAACAGAAGTGGAAGATTCCTGCTGATCATTGTGATTCAAGGGTTCAAACTGTTTGCGCTGACGTGATGAAGCTACCGAGAGCTCAAGTCAGGGAACTCTCTCCACAGGTACTGTTCTCTGGGCTTCTTTAGCTTTAATTAACAATGGCTTCAAAATGCTTATGCTAATTTACGTCTTTCGATTCTTAAAATATTGGTTAATTATGCTGTTGTTTCGATTTATGATCATGTTGTCCTTCAACCCTGTTTCAGGATGTTTGAAGGTGTGAAACAAATGATACATTGGTTCCTTGCGAACTTCCGGCATTGTAACATTTTTCCATGAATTTCCAACTTAGAAGCCAACCTTACGTTTTACGAAGGAAAACGTTTCTAGGATCCTCTTGCAGATGTAGGAATACGAAAAGAATTTATTGTTTTGCCATTATGTTTGTGCAGCAGAAAGCGTGTTCTGTGGTGCTGTTGGATATGTGTCCCCTCGTTTCTGGAATCTCAAGTAAAGATGCAGCTTTATCGCTCGAGTTAGGAATGCAAGCACTGAATTTGGCTGTTGGTGGAGCAGCCTTCTTATTCAAACAACAAAATTCAAACGGAGGAAAGTAATGTTGGGGCAACTACGAGTTCAGATGATAACGGTGTATTGCAAAGGGGAGGCAATCTTGTGATAAAGCTTTTAGAGAGTGAAGATGTGCAAGGTTCTTCTCTTAATTCCTTCCCTTTCCCCCTTTTTCGGTAGTATAAGAGCGGTAATTGCTTCATTGAATCTCTGTTTGGATATATTTCTTTACCATCTTCTGGCTGCTTGTTTTGCAGAAATCAATCAGATTTGCAAACCGCTGTTCAGAAAGGCGTCATTGTTGAGGCCTAAAGCTACAAGATCATCATCGAGAGAGATTTATTTGATCTGTCAAGGTCTGCAGTCACAGGCAAAGACATAAAATGAAGATTGCACCCCAAACTTAGAAGTAGAATCCAACATTTGTCATGTTCTTAGTCTTAAAAGAAGGATGAGAACAAGAAAAACATCAAGGAACTGACAAAACTTATGAAGACAGAGATCTCCGGGAATGAACACCGAAAATGTAGATATTTGAATTTCTTAATCGTTAGGGTTTGCATAGTACACCAGATAACACTTTACAAACTTCAAAACTTCCCGTGGGATTAACAAGAACCAAAGAAAAAGAAGTAAATTTGTGCCTTTCACTACTGATAAATTACAGTATTCTTCTGACCGGAAAGAATAAGAGTATCTCCATTTACAAGATATCGCTTCATGTGTAAGTGCAAGAGAGAATCATCGAATCTGAGTTCTTCCTAGTGACCAAAGACCCGTATCCTTCACTGACGTCTGAAATACCAAACAAAAAGAAAAAGGATCAGAGAAGCAGTGATGACGTATTTTGGAGGGAAGATAAGGCAGCTTAAAATTTTGATCAGTGTAAGGATTGGATCATGATATCCATGCTTACATGTGTCTTCACAGATGGAAAGACGTTCCAGAATCTTAGAGTCTCATCCCCAGCACCAGTGACTATTGTCTGCGGTAAAAGAGATTTCATTTGAGCTTGTTAGAACTGAGATCTCGGCGTTAGCAACAAGAAATTGTGCATACACGTATAGGGGGGAAAAATGGTGCAATACCTGACCATCCGGTGACATTGCAAGGTACAAAACTCGCATGCTATGGCCGGTTAGATTGGCAACCTATAAGTACATTCCACTAGGAGTTAGATAGAAAGATTATAACTAGAAAAATGCACTTTTTTCTGAATTTTCTTATGCTTCGAGTTGAAGTAAAGGTTTACAAAGTTAAAATCACTTGAAATGCTAACCTTTCCCATGGATGGATACTTCCACACCATAATTTGATTCTGGGAATAACCATGAGTGCTGACTATCTCATTGACATTCTTACTCCATGCAAGATTGCAGACCTACAAAGTCGACTTGTGTGAGTTGAGGGTATTCTCCTTTATTCCCATACGCATAAACAGAAACAGAAGTCTACCTGGCTTCCTGTGTCGATGCTGTTCAATTGGTGGCCGTTTGTAGTGTTCCAGAACCGAATACATCTGTCAGCAGTTCCGCCTCCAGATGCAAGAAGGCCACTCTGGTGGGGTGACCAAGCAATGGCCTTGACTGCAGCTGTGTGCTCTGTCAGTCTCAAAGCCGGTTGCTGAGACTGCTGGTTCCAGACCAAGAGCTGCTCACCACAAGCCACTAAGTAAGCCATTGACTAAAGCATAAGAGAGCAAGAGAAGAGAACACGAACGAGGAAAAGAATGAACACAAGTTTGTAATGGCTACCTGATTATCATTGCCACCGGATGCAAGTTCCCTGTCATCATTGGACCATTTCAGCCCACATACCTGAAGAATTGAAATTTGAAGAAAAGTTAATTTTGTTTGCATATTCCCAAGAACCTCATTTAAGTACATAGTCTTTTGAAGTCTTCATACCTCAGACTTGTGGCCAACAAGCTTGCTGATATAGTTGTCTGGGACTCGAAGGTCGTGTTGAAGTATATTCCGATCTCGGCTCCCTGAAGCTAATATGCGCGAGTTCCACGCCAAGACTCCAGTCCTTGTTTGATGCCCACCCATTGTTCGGACCCTCTTGCACTGCGTCCCATCCCAAACCTAGAACAAAACATCACAGTTAATGACCATCTATGTATCAAGTGTATAAAATCGGAGGACAACCAATTCAAACAAATAGCTACCTGAACTCGACCAAGACTTGTGCCAATCGACAAGTATGAACCCTCCCGTGTCCATTGGACAGAGCACACGCCGTCATTAGGCCCCAAGTCACACAGTTTTGTCACCTGAGGAAACACAATACATCACAAACCCACTATAAAATGAAGAACAGTGGCAGCAGAGAGATTTTTCAAATTAGATTTCTACACCACGGAATGGGAAAGTTGTAAATCTGTCATTAAACTAACCTTGCTGTTTGATGCACTCCAGAGATAAACACTGGTGCCCAGTCCAACTGCAAGGACATTTTGGGAGGACCAGTCCACAAGGTTCAAGTAAAAGTCATCTTGTAGTGACGGAGCATCCAAAACCTGCAACCAATTAGAGCCTTTGAAATCAGTCATCGCATTTTCCCCAATAAACCCCTTCTTAAGGGGGGATCCTGCTCCACTGTTCGTGGAGCGGGGTTATAACAACACATCGATAAATATATGACAAAATAGCAATACATTATTGACACCATATAAACATTATAAAGACACATGTGACATCCATATCGACATCTATATCAAATAACAACACAATATCGACATAATATCAATAGTTTGATGACATATATCGGGTATCCCGTGAAGTTACTGCAAATTAGCATAGGAAATGCAGCTTTTCAAATCGACCATTCCCTTTAGTCCAATCCATCAGATCAACATGTTACTGCACTACAATTAAACTAATTAAGCTAAATTGAGCTGAATTAAGCTAAATTAATGTATTTTATCACCTTTTCCTTGTGAAGATTTGATCTTTCACACTCTCCCAAAATTACCATTAAAATTAGAGATCAAAGGAGGGAAGAAAATGGATAATTAATTACCTTATGGGGTGTCTTGGGGACCTTGCGAGGAGGCTTGGGAGGCGTCGTCTCGCTGGAAAATCCACTGTCATTTCTCAGAAGGGACGGCGAGTAAGGCGAGTTAGGGCCCGAGTTCTCCGTCTTGAACCGCAACATGTTCTTGCTGGGACTCATGGGCGACGCTGCACCACCACCTCCGCCACCTGCAGGAGAAAAAGACCCGAAATCAGACCCGAAAAGCTCCGATTTCAACAACCTGGCATACGCCTCATTGCCTCCTTCTTTCACTGGCGAGGCCTTCTCGTTGAGCCCGAACGTGTGAAGCCGCGACGAGGATCTGCAGGGGATGAATCTGTCGCTGCAAGTCGAGGACTTCGACGGCGAGGACAGGTTCGAAATCGCCCGACAAGAACCCGGCGACGCTGAGAGGCTCGAAACCGCACGAAAGGAACCCGAAACGGAATCGAGGCGGAGCAATGTCTCGGACATCCCGGAGGGGAGGTTGAGCCCCGATTTCCTGGTTTGAGGTGACTCCATTGCTGGGTTCTGTTGGATGCGGTTCTTGGTTGCTTGGCGGAGGAGTTGCTGGGTTGCTGGGTCTGAAGAATGTAAAGATATCATATAGCTAATTGGTATAATTAATGGGGTTTTTGAAGAGAGAAGGAGGAGGCCAAAGGAACAGAAATGGAAGGAAAGGCCTCTCTCTCTCTTTCTCTCTCTAGAGTTTCTCTCTCTTGGTTCAGTGTGGCGGAAGACTTGTAACGGTCGAATTACGGTGGGGTTTATAGGAGCGGTGCTGGGTTTTTCTCTTCTTTTTTATTTTTTATTTTCTGTGAATAAATTGTAATATGTGCAGTGTGCATGTACAGAATCCTCCAACGGTCATTTTTGCATTGATCGAGCTCGTCTAAAGCTGGCCGTTGCTTTGAAGTTAATTGTTTATTGCTTGGCCTTTAAACCTACTATGTTTCTAGTACGTACCATACACCGAAATTTTTCGTTGTTGGATTCTTATTTATTAGATTAATAACTATACATCCAAGTATTTATTACTCAACATTCGTGCTATCCACTAAAGTATAGTAAAATTGTTTATTTTGTGAAGGGGTCGAAAAAATTTTAGACTAAGGATGATACTAAACCACGTGTTATAATGTGATTAGCAGTAGATTAATATCCCAAGAAACAGATTTATTAAATACGTGTTATAATATCGATGCATCAATAACGAAACGTTAATGTGTCATGTCATGCCAAATAAGTTCTTTTAGGGATTGGTTTCGGGTTGAATAAGTCCGACTGTCACTCGAGTACAGCCTACTAGAGCAACTTCATACTAAATGAGACAAATGTGGAGTCTAAAGAGAATAAAATCCACAGTAAAAGTAAGAGAAACCCTACAAATGACATGGTATGGAAGCCCCACACAAGTTAAAGTAGATTGGAGTGAAAGTTTAGAGGAGCAAACTTTTACATCAAATTGCCACATAAATTGGCAAATGACACATTTAGTAAGAAAAAGTTGTTTGAAATTGCGATGCTCATCGTCAATGTTTAACATGTTCTCTGCAATCTACGTTTGACAACACCAATAATGGCATATATCAAGGCATAAAGGTGACCTAAACAACTACAATGTATAATACCGAAATTGGTATCTGCGAACGCAGTCTTCACCCTTCTCATAGTAGTCTTCCTTACTGAAAGTTTGTGTCGGGAAGTGGGAGGCGGCGGCATAAGCAGAAGCCCCACGCCATGCATCTAGAATCGGATCCAATGCTTTGACTATCCTTATGGGTGAACCACACGGCCGAATCATCCGGATTCCTGCCTCCAAGCGCTCGCTCATGCCAGGAAAAAGACTACTCCCACCAGTCATAAATATTGAACTGGTTAGCCTCTCCTCCAGCTCTTGGCCCTTAGTTGGCAGCCTCCTCAGCGACACCCCAGCCATCTCATCTAAGCCTGCCTGGTCGATTCCAATCCAGTTGGGACAAAATAAGACCTCTGGGCACCTGAACCTTTCAACACCGAAAACAATTTGAAAATCTTCCTGGGTAAGAGGACGAAACTTTGGTGCTTCAGCAGATTGAGGGTTTGCAATATCTGGTTTGGGAACAAATGTCGGGTCCACTTCCTGTCAAAGCAATGAACCAAAACAAATAATTAGGATCAAAACTACAAAGGTAAACCACAGCCAGCCCTTAAGTGAAGCAGAATAAAGTTCAGACCTTGAGCCTAGAAGAGAGACGCGCTAGCTCTGCTTCATCCACATCTGGTCCCTCATCATCATCATCGTTATCTTTGCTCATGAGTTTGTATAGTTGCCAATCTTCATCTTTTGCGCCAAAAGTATCCTCACCCTTGCCGCGATCAAAAGCTGCTGTTGTCAAAAGGCGCATCCTTTCCCTCTGTGCAGCATTTAATCTCTCGCCACGGCCAACATTTCCAGAAAAATTATTTCCATTTGTATGACCCCCACCATTTGTCTTAAGTCGTTTTCTCTGTTCAACTTTCTCTGAAAGATCTTTATATTTAGCATGCAACTGCTCTAAATAAACCTCCGGGTTTTCTCTACAATACAAAGAGAAAATAATAATTAACGAGGAGATGGTACACATTTCCAAAACTTATAAAATCATCATGAGGAATCTAGAATGCTAAACAGTGAACCATATAAAATCTTAATTTTAACAAACATGAATGGTTTTCTCTCCTTAAAGCCTGATCACAATAAACTGATTTTGTTTTACGTTGCCAAAATAAAAAACCATGTGTCAACACATACAAACGTTTTTTCTCATCTTGTTGATTTCTCTTTTCCCGCTCTAATTCTTCTTCATGACGCTTCTGTTTAGCTCGCTGCCGACCTTCAGATGTGGTTTTTAGAAACAACTGTCTCTTTTTCTCCTTCAGCTGTCAAGAGAACAGTACCAAAGGACTCCATTAACGATGATGTGAAAACCTAAAAGCAAGATGAATATAAGGAAAAAGCTCAAATGCTATCTGGTTGACGCCTTCAAATGTTAGGTTTACAGAGAGGACCTCAGGTTTTTCAAGTCATAAATAGGTGTTAAGAGCAATGAATTGTGTGCAGTTTATGCACACATCCTAAAAGTGCAATACACAACGAATTCAAAATGGTGGGAATGTGAAAGAAAGTTGGCATAAAAGCATACCTGCTCAGAGGTAAGCATGTTGTCAGGTATATTTAAAAGAGGAAACCTTTCGCTTCCTGCAGGATCTGTCTTCTCGTCAAGCTCAGCTTGTTCACCCTTTGGTTCACCTTTTGTTTTCAGTAACGATTGTCTTACCTTCACCAGGGCAGATTCTACTTCCTTCTTGGAGACATAGCCAGTGGCTGACAAGAACGATGGTATATCAGGCTCTTCGACCTGTTCAAGCTGTTTTAGAAGAAACTCCAACCCGTGTGATTCATTCTCCAGTTCATTTATCCTAGAAGATCTCTTCGCCTCAGCCATTTCTCGCAATCGTTGACCTTGTTTCTCTTTAATGGCTGCCTTTCTTGCAATCTCTTCTTCGGAAGGGGGCTCCTCAGTAGGTGGTGGAACCCATGGAAGCTGCCACATCCTTGTTTTATCTTCAGCTTCCTTTGCCCCCCTCTGTGAAAACAAAAAATATATCAACAGTTAACTAACGAGATTGGGATAGGCGAAAGGATTGGAAAAGGCAATCATCAATACCTGAAATAACCGAGCTTCTGACACATAATCTGGAGCAATGTAACAGTGCTCCATCTTCAGGTCTTCAACCTTCTCCCATGTAAGCCTAGCCCTGTTGCATTAGATACACATAATCAGAAATATTACTCAATCGGTCCCCCATTCAAGTGAACTGGAAACCAACCAAATTATACTCACATATGATGAGGGTATTTAAGTGAGAGAAGTTGCTTCATATAATCAGTGATGTGGTACCCACCAATGTTAGTTCGACAGCTTCCTTTATAATCGGGTTCACCATCAATAAACTGGGAATGACATACAAAAAAATGATCAACCTAGCAATCAAGAGAGGTCTTGGGTATGTTATCATCTTTATCAATTTCTTAGTTGTTCTGAAAATATGAACTGCAGTAGTGGAATTCCATACTGAAGATTTGCTTGAGGCCAATAAAACTAGATATGTTTTCCACAATCCCAACCTATAAATCCCACAATGAATCATGATAACATACTGAGTAACCAATTTGTATAATAATGCTCACTTAAAGAGGTACTAATGAAGGGATTTATGGAAAACCAGAATCGCAACAGAAAATTTTAAACTACAGCTTATTTATCATTATATTGACAATCAGAGATGTAATGAAACTTCAGTCTTGGATATTTTTCATTACTAAATCCGTCATTAGTTAAGCAATTACCAAGACCAAGAAAGCATACCGGAATAACATGAGTAGTGGTAAACCCAGGACAGATAGCAAGACCATCTTTATCACAAACCCCATGCTGCTGATTATACTTATAGCTGAATGCAGCATCGACACCATATGCTGTAAGTATGGAAACAAAGAAAAATAAAAAATCTCAACAAAAGTAGACATATTAAAGGGAGCAAAAACAACACAGGCCAAAGAGCCAGTAAGGAAGCATGTCTGAAGAGAGGTAAAATTTTAAGTTACTGTTGATACCTATAGATGGAACTCCATATGTCTCAAACAAAAGTTCAGCCATTTTACTACGAGAGTGAAATGGGTTGCACACGCATTCAGTAATCAGGATCGGGTGATCAATCTGTTCTGCCCTCAAATGAACACAAAGTTTAGGAAAAGGTCTTACAAATATATAAACTGATCTGAAACCTTACATGAAAAAAAAGGCTTCAAAATAAATGACTTTGCATATACTTGTAACGATCTAAAAAAAAAAAAAAAAGAAAAAAAGAACACTATTGCATATCATTCATGCAAACTGGTATTGGCAATCTCATTAAAAAGAACTGGCCTCAAGATAGACAAAATCATGGTAGAAAAGAAAACAGCTTTTAACAAAATGAACCTCCATAATCAAAATCTAGAGCTTCAGCAAGTACAGTAAAACGAGGAAACAAACGGTCCAATTTGAATCATACCTGTGATCCATTTGCACCCAACCGATCAAAGGCAAAGTCAAGAATCTACAGACGCAAGAGACTATTAGTAAGGCTACAAGTCTAAGATTACTGCATGCAAACCAGAAAAGATCGATGCACTATAAATTTTAGACACGGTGTACACCAAAACCATGTAAACTTTTCATTTCGAGCTGGTAGCCAAGCTAAATGCCAAGGCAAAAATGAATTGAGTGCGCCAACCAATACAGAACATCATTAGTAAACTGAACTTACATATTCCATAATTTCAAACTGGAAAACAACATTGTTGTCAAAAGCTGAGCGGGGTCCCGACCGCGTGCAATCAAAGTATTTCAACAATGCAGGATCATGGTCTCCAACAATGGTCACAGTTTCTCCTGAATACAGAATTTTTTTTTTTTTAAATTTTTTTGATATTTCTTTAAAGTTACCACCTTCGATAATAACACAAAATTATACACGAAAAAGCTTCTTGAACCTTGCAAATTAAGCTCTCAAAATACATAACAGTGAGAAAATCGAGCGTACCGGTGGCCTTGTGGCGCGGCCTCTGAACAATGTTGCGGAAAATAACACGAGGCTCGGCCTCTCCTGCCCACCTGAAAATCCCGCACAAAATAGGTGAAAATTAACAAAAATGGCCATGAATTACGCACGCGGAAGTTGAAATTAGGGTTGTTGCGAGGTTATACCCGATGCGAAAATAGGAGGCGCCATTGTCGATGACGATGGGAGTGGAGGAAGGGAAGCGTCTGTAATCGGACTGCCGTTGAATTTTGGAGATAAACGGCATTTCGAATGGAGGGAGCCGAGGCCGTGCCTGCGTTTTGTGCCCTAGCTTTCTCTGCTTCTTCTGTTGCAGTTCGAGTGTTCCACCATGGTAAAGAAGAAGCAGACTTGCACAGTGCCAGAAGTGGGCCGGTTCGGGTTTTCAAGCCCACGGAAGTTTCGCTCGAACCGGTTTTGCCGCCAAAGATTGGACCCTCTCTAGAGCTTCTCGCGCTTTTTCCGCTTTACGGGCCCAAAAGACTGGCTGAGTTGGGCTCAGACAAAGCCCATAGTCGCACTTTGTGTCACCCTCTCGCCATAGGGGAATTTACTTGGATGGAATTTTGGAGGTCAATGGTAACATGAACAATTTTTTAGTCGGAATAAGTTTGAAAAAACTCAACCTAATTTGTTATGTGCAAGTTTATAGCTCCTTCTTGTGAAGCTAGTAGTATAAATTTTGTTTTATGTCGATGATGCGTGGTTTAATCAAGCGTGCTTTCTTTTTAGTGGAATGTTAATTTGTAGTGACCCTTTGTGATTGGTGGCTGGAAGATGAGTTTATATTTTATATGTTGTTGATACTCATCCTGGATTACGAATAAAACTTGAATTTGATGAAAAAAATAACAGTGATTCAATGACTCTTCATTCTCAATTTAGTCTAAATTAACATTTACAAAATCGTCTAATTTAACTTGTTGACCCTTTTGTATTGATTTGTTTCTATTTAACACAAGTTATTGTATCGAATTTACCTTCACTTAATGATCATTTTCTTTAATTCCGTTTTATACAAGTAATCCTCCACAGGAAATTGAACATAATACATCAAGTGCATGGATAACTATTGTTACTCGTTTAAATTACAAACTTACTAAAAATAATAGTAGTAATAATGAAAATTGTGAAATCTCAACCCTCGAATCTTACATGAACTTTGAGAATATCATTTACTTCATAGTCTAATTTTACCGCTCCATCGAAAATATCCTCTACACATATGATCGTAGTCTAAAACTTGGTAGTTTTTCCAACACCTAACCAGAGTTGAGCCCTAAGATTTGATGACAAATGAAATGAAAATCATGAATTATAAACCAAAAGCCTTAATCTTTTTTATGCACGAGAAGTTGTTAAATAATTTAACTAGTAACATCGCCCAACATTTACTTGGAAAGAGACATGGAGTTCACATGTGAAAGTGAAGGACAAGTAATGATGATGAAGGATTGACACTAAAGGCGAGGTGATGAAACATTGCAGGTAAGGATCGTCCTTTAGGGATTGAATTATTGTACATTGGCAATGGCACAGCCAAATCTCACTGATTAAAGAACACTTGGAGTACAAATGATGTGTCTTATTGTCCTAGGAGGAATCATTGAGGTTTGGGATCGATATATGTGCATTGTTATTTGTTAGCTATCTAGCATTAGATACCAGTCTTATATTTCACTCTTCAAGTGTATATATCTAGAGGTTTATTAAGGGGTACTCATCGATCCTCTTCAATTAAGTAATCAAAAATATGTTTACGATTAATTGAAGACACTTTTGCCATTTAATACTACGGTATAGTAATATTCTTCTTTGTTTGTAAGTGAGATGTATTAAATTCGATTTTCGCCAAAGGCGAATTTGAACTACATTATTGTTAGCCCATTGAGTAAAACCTCTCTAAATTAATACTGTATAAAGGAATAACCTTTTTAAAAGTCATAAAAACTTCACATTGTAATCAATTATAATTTTCTTGGTCCTATCTTAAGGAAACACACCTCCATGTAATTATAATTTTTACTTCAAGTTGGGGTTTGATGCTTTCTTTTTGCACAATCAACACGAATATTTTTAGGTAACTGATTGTTCATATTGACCTTGGGTGGGCATGATTGATATTGACAAAGAAAAAAAAAAGATATTCAACTCCTTTTCTAACATTGAAGAGGTTCCATCATTAAACTAATTGGCAATATAAGGAATAGCCAAACTACTTAAAAGTTGTTCCTCTCATCAATGTGAGATTTATTAGGTTTCACATGGAGCACAAGTGGCTGTACTCGAGTGACGCCCCTCAGACATACAACTTGAGTGACTTGGAGCACAAGTGGCTGTTAGGTTTCACCTCGAGCACAAGTGCATGTACTCGAGTGACGTGGACCATAAATGGCTGTTAGGTTTCACCTGAAGCACAAGTGGGACAATATGCTCTGATACCATGAAGAAAGTTAGGATTCCAACATGAAATCAATTGGCAATATGGGGAGTAGCCCAACTACTTATAGGCATATGCAAGGTCTCTCCTCTCATCAATGTGGGATTCATCATCAACATACACAACAGAGCATTGGGCATAAAGAAACAGCACCTTGAAGTACAATTAAATTAAATACATATGTGCAAGAATAAAATAATTTGAGCCCAAAGAATCTAACTAAACGCACCATTGAAAAATAACTTCTCTAAAGTTAATAAAAATAATTTTTTTTAAGGATAAATAAGTCAATAAATAATTTTTTTTTAATTACACCTCAATTAAAAAATAACTTCTCTAAAGTTAATAAAAATTATTTGATCCCAACTTTATAAGTTTATAAAGGCTTTAGTGTATTCTAACTAAACGCACCATTGAAGTTCTTATCCTTTGAAGAATCCAAATGCTAGCTAGATATAGCGACTCCTTTTATTTGGAAGAGTGAAATTAGGGTTTGAAAGGGAGAGTGTCTCACCCCCAACATCTCTTTTTCGGTTTTACTCTTTTAACCAGTTTCCTTTTGACAAGCGCAAAATCCCGAAGAACATGATCACTTGCGTACCAATTAAACCATGGCAAGTTGTTTGTACGTTGCAGCCGAGAGAGATTGACAGAGAAAGCTAATTAATATATAAGATGACTCAACGTGACAGGCCAATAAGACATTTTCTTAGATATGTGAATGAGGTAACATGGCGTCATATCTTCACATCGATCTGATAGAACAAAATGGCCAGAGAAATGGGGAAATGTAAAAAGATGTTTCAAACCCTAGTTTCTTTTCAGAAATGAAACCCTTCCCTATATGGCTATATAGCTATGCCTTGAGATGGCATCACGAACAATTACTACCCAAGGTATACGTACTTTTACTTTCCATCCATCATTGCTCTGGTTGAAACTGTTGATTTGATTGAGTTCGGATCCTTGCCGGATCCTCTTTGTGAGGATTTCAGAAATTCATGAATCATGTTCGTTTATCGTACATCGTGCGGTCAAAAATCATTTTAAATATTTTTATTTAAAAATAAACATAAACAGTACTTGACAAAAAATGACCACACGATATACGATGAACGGACACGATTCACAGATTCTCATGATCCTTACCAAAAGGATCTGGGGAGGATCTTGTCGGGATTCAAATACTCAAATGCAAATCTAAATATAAATTAAATTTATAAAGGGGGTGCTACTAAGACACCAATTTTTACCTCTTATACATTTCTTGTTAATTAATGTTATTTGATATATTTTTTAATTCATTTGATTTGACGACGACAAAAAATTGAAATGAATGTGTGACAAATAAAAAAAGTTTGTAGATAGCGCATCCTAGTACGAGAGAGAGAGAGAGAGAGAGAGAGAGAGCAGTCTAAGAGCTGTAAAAGAAAGGACCTAGCTACCAAAACGGGAAAGTATGAACCTTACGAGCGAGAGCCCCGCATGGCACAGTTCGTGTCTGTCCACCTCAACACACTTCACATCTACGTACGTATACTCAGTCAGAGTCATATTCCTCCTAACCCAGAAAGAAAAGCCAATTAACCTTTTCTCCTGTGATCATCCATCTCTCGACTCTCGATGCATGGGATCACGATTTGATATATATCTTTGTCACCAACACGACTACCTAAAAATTCTCCATTTGCTTTTGTAGTTCAACACACAAACAAGTCAAGACTCGTAACATAAATCCTAGTTAGTTTATCTAAAGTTCTATACACATGGTACTACTACGTACAACAATTAATGGTATTTTGGATACTTTCAATCAGTCGTCCATAAGATTCAAGAGAGCTGTTAAAGATTTTGACGAATCATTGAATTTACAAAATTAATAACTGTAGCATGATACTTTTTGGTCGAAACTCAAAACATATATAACTCTGGGATCAATAGGTAGAGGAGAGAAAAAGTTGCTATATAAATAAAAGTATATATATCTAGTACATCTGAGCTAATGTCGAGACACACCAAAGCAAAAAACAAAAGAAAGAGTGGGAAGAAAAATGAGATAGCGTGTTGAGAAGAAATGAAGAAAAAAAGGCACCTGAAATGAGGCTATACGATTTGTAGAGCGAGGTCACTGTGGTTTCTAAATGGGGTAAGCTAAACCTATATATACAAGTGCAAATTGTAATGCAATGTAGCTGCTTGCAGTTGTCTTGTGTCAAAACACAGTCCAGACTCCTCAGCGAGATTTCAGGGCTTCGTTTTTGACAAATCATTTCAGAAAACAGTATAGGCGGTGCGCCCAGAAGGCAAGAAAGTAGAATACTAGGTTAGGGTTTTGTGAAAATTTATTGTGCCTTGTTTTATGACATGTACCGGTGCAATTGAGGATTAGCTGGATATGTGGTCAAAAATTTAGGGCTCATTTGGAAGAGCTTTAAAAATAACTAAAAGCATTTTTAGAGAAATTATTACTGGGCTCCAAAAGTGTTTGAAGTGCTTCTTGCAAGAAGCCTAGTTATGAGTTTGTTGCATGAAACACTTAAGTGCTTTTCAAGTATTCACTTGCATTTTTATTAAGGATTAGTTCTCAAAAAAAAAATCACCAAATACGCTTTCAGTTATTTTAAAGGCACTTCAAAACGAGACCTTAATGATAAATATTTAAATATTCTTATGTAAACTATACACCGGTGTATATTAAAAGACTTTAGGGTTTATACCGAAGATTTAATAATTAAATTTCTAAGTATTCTGGTTTATACTTATATGCTAGTGCGTATTAGAGAACTAGGTTTATAATGTTTGTTGGTTCCTCTAACGAAATTAAAATATCAGGGCATGGTAAAATAAATTTTGTATAATTCGAAAATTAATAATTTGCAATAACTTTAAGTTAATAAAGTCTTCCAATCGAGTTTTTCACATGGTAACACAGAAAATATATATCAGAAAAGTTACTTGGGGAAAGGCCTTAAATTAATCGTGCCTCCTAAGAAGACGATGTATCGTAATTAACACTTTACCAATTAGTTAAGCATAAACTATTCATCTTAAGATGGTGCGCATTAACAAAAGAACAAAACAAAAAGGAAAAAGAAAATTGAAAGACTTGTTTGGAGGTAGTGCTTACGAAAATCTATAGCAGGCTTGGATTTCGTTTTAAAAGAAGACAAGGCGGTTGTAGGGCACGAGAAGAGTACTTAGTCCCCACCGGCCACTGGTTCAAAAGGAATATTTCTCAGCAGATTAAAAAACAAAACCTCTCTCTCTTTCTCTCAACACCCAGCTGATGGATAAGCAGATCTTTTGTTTTTCCTCTTGCCATGGCCTGTGGCATTGGCTGATTGGCACGTGAAAATGATCCAAGTCACCATACTTGGGGCTCCTAAAGCTTTCTGAACATATTTTAATTTTATTAGAATGGTTCCAAAAGCATAATTTGATTCGATAGATCCACTAATGATATTGTAAACAGTAAACCAACAGAACTCTCCTGAGCTGTTGCACAAGCTATCTAGTGTTAGGTTCAATATACTACCTCAAAGAACGGTTGAGAGAGACTCCAACTGATATGGTTAAATATGTGATGCCATATTAATTATAGTTATAATTTCTTAAGCTATATGTATTGACCAAGTCACTGATACTCAAGGCAATTTTTTTTTCTTCTAAAATGTTAATGATCATATGTTGAAAAGATAAATAATATGTAGTGCATTGCATGATTAAGACCTTGATGGTTCAATATTTCAAATAAAACAAAGGTATCGATTATATGCAGACCTACCCCATGGACCCAGTATATAATTATATTGAAGATTTTATAATTTCATGCTAATCAAAACACATAAGCTTTACATTCTTGGAGAAGACGTCAAACGAGGACTAGATAGCTTGAAGCACTTCTATGCATTGTTGCTCTTTACTCACAAATTGGTAGGGAATTCTAGCGTCTGTGATGTGTTGCAGTGTGCATAGGGACTTCAAACTTGCATAGGCATCACATCTCAAGTTAATACAACCCACTAATAGATCCTAAAAACCCTAATATGCTTATAACTACAATACTAAAGCCATGAAATTGTATTCCACGCAGCAACCTCTTAGCCTATAATTAAGAAATTAATCCGGGGTTTCACTATTCCTTGTGGCACAAGAAATAGTTCACTAATTGTAACTCTAATCTAGTGTATTTCAAATACAACTATGTAAATTTACCAATTGTATTTTTAGTTTGACTATATTACCCTTAGGCCCAATTGTTTTTGGGATTCGAACACAAAAAATAGGTTTGAAAAGCATCAAGTGTTACAAATCATAACTAATGTACAAGGGCTAACGAATCAATAATGGCGGAATCATCAAACCTACAAGACTAAAACATAAAAATTAAATACAAACCATACCAAATTGACTGTACCGAATCTATCTAACCTAAGGAACTAAAACATAGAAAATACAAACCATACCAAATCTATCTAACCTAAACTATATAACGTAACAACCTAATTAACCGTACTAAAACTATCGGACCTAAGCTCGTACAACGTACATATTTGTTATTTACATCACATAACCAAACGTAACAATTCAACCGAAAGAACCAAACAACGCAAAATCCCCACATAGGCCTTTCAACACACACATGGTAAGCATTGTAAAGTAATCATGCCTTTGCTAAGACAATTTTTGGATGTAAATTAGTGCATATGTACTCCACACAATATCAGTATGAGAGCTTTCAAAAGTATGACAATGGAACTGGTTCACAATATCAGTATGAGAACTTTCAAAAGTATGACAATGGAGGTTACATTTATGGTGACAAACTGATAGTGAATCAACGGTTAGATTTCTAAAACTTTGATGGTGGAGGTTACGTTTATGGTGATAAACTGATAGTAAATCAACAGTTAGGTTTCTAAAACTTTGATGGTGGAGGTTACGTTGAAGACAATGATTGATGACATACTTGTAAATAGTAGTAAAATCTATGGTTTTGTTATAAGTGATATGTCGTGGTACATTAAAATAAATGATCTTTTTTGAATATATAAAACCTTTCAGGTTATATTCTAGGAATTATCTTATTGAGGCTCTTATCTCTAAAATCCCTTTCGATTCGTTGATAGGTCATAAATGGAAAGAGATCCTCTCCGGATCTCTTCCACCAAAGCATGCGGATCAAGTGATCCAGGCATTAAAATTTGATTAAACAGCTAAAAATAGAGGTTTATTTTAAAAGTTATAATAATTTTAACCGTTTGATCAAATTTCAAGGATCACTTGATCCGCAGGTTTTGGTGTAAGAGATCCGGAGAGGATCTCTTTTTGTCATGTATAAAATTCATTTAGAGGAAATATCTGAAAAGATGCGAGTGACGTAATTATAATCGATTGAAGCTTGGACTCTAGTGAAATATCTTCCTACTAAAGAAAACACAGTAGTTGGAGCGAGTTGATTTAGGATTAGGATTTCACCCCCAAAAACAAAATTTAGTATTAAAGAACAATAATAATTAAAGCTATAGTGGAATGAGGATACTCTTTGTGAGGATTTCGAGGATCCTCTTTGTGAGGATTTCGATGATCTTTTAATCACATTTGTTTATCGTATATGTCAATTTTTGTCAAGTACTATTTATATTCAATTTTAAATAAAAAAATTCTCAATGATTTTTTATTGCACAATATACAATAAATAGACATAATTAGAAAATTTCAAAAACCCTCACAAAAAGAATCCATGAAAGATTCTTATTCTTGTATTACACAGTCAAATATCAAATAATTAATAAAGTAAACTTTGTCTTGATCTTAGAGCTGACTACCAGAAACCTCAGCAACCCGTACGAGGTGGAGTCTCAGGACTAAAGAGATCGAGAGTGTTTTCTGTGAGCGCGCGTTGCTTGCTTTGATCCACTACTTCGTGTTCGACGCCATCTCTCTCTCTCTCCAGTACAATTTCAGCCACATCAATGTCACATCAACTCTTTATATATATGTATCTCGCTGCTTCAAAGTTGTAAATCGGATGTCAGATTCCCGCACCGTCCACCCAATAATAAGCTTTGTATAATTATAATGGAAGAAAGATTATCTACCCTTCTGTTTGATGTCTTTCTTATTTTTTTATATTTGTATGATCACAATTAAGTTACATCAATATTTTATATTCCTATTACTTTTTGTTTTATTATATTTATAAAAAAATTAATTTAAAATATTAACATAATTTAATCATAACCGCTCAAAATAAAAAAAATGGGAAAGACATCGAGAAAGGAGGGCAGCCAATCTGCCTCCATTACAGTGCGACTTCTACTGCTATCAACTAATCTGAAACCAATGTTCTTTTTCTGTTCGGACTGAAACAGTTCATTTATACTCTTTGTATAATATAAAACTAGCAATTGTACACATATTATAAATATGCTTATTTAAATTTTGCAAGAGGTGGCTAAAATTTTTTGATGATGATTTTTAAATCATTTTTCGTCGCTTAAGAGGTTGTTTATATCTTTAATGACTGTTTGAATAATTAATTCGTCACTAAAAAAACAATAAAATTATTTTATTGACAGGATTAATTTGATATTTTCACTCTATTTTGATTGATAAAAAGATTTTTGTTAATAGGTAGTTTAGATACAAAATTGCAACCATAATGCAAATTAAATATCAAATCCTATTTTTGTTCAAAAAAATCAAAATCCTATTTCGTCAGTTAGCTTGTTTTCTTTCTAATGCATGGATGCATTTATATTAAAGGTTGAGAAATTTGAGTTAATTTATACAATAAATCAACCATAATAAGTTAGTATCGAACTCACCATCTAAAAAAATTGAGATGAACCTAAACCTATCATTAAAAATGGACAAAAATACCACTAAATCATAGGTATTAATTAAGTGGCTAGCTAGTTGAGTTTGTATTTGCATGCTGTTTTTTTATTTGTAACTATTAATTAGTCTATATATATATATATATAGAGAGAGAGAGAGAGAGAGAGAGAGAGAGAGAGAGAATTAGAATTAGATGTCTCATTTTAGACTTTTGTAGACTAAATATTTATGTTTTTTGAGTTTTTGATTAAGCTTTTGAAACATTTAATTAAGATACTCAGACTTGAACTACTTCGGATTAATTGAAATTAATTTACATTTAAATATCTGCTATATATTTTAAATAATTTCAACTATATTTAAGTCTTAAAATTTAAACTTTTCAAATCTAAATGTAAACCCACGCCAAATGGAAACGTGCCAATATTAAATGAAAATGTACCAACGTCAAACGAAAACATACCAACCCCGAATTAAAATGTACCCAATTATAAACTATATTAAAATGAATATTCATCTTTTTGGAATGTTTAAAAATATGTTTGATTCATACACAATGCTCTGGACAGTCTTATTTTTTGGTAGATAAGTCTCTGGAACAACTTTTAGTTGATCGGAGATAAATCCTTATTAATAATAACGATAAATCATATAATTTTGAATTAACAAAAAATGCTATTGTCCGTTGATTAATGGCTCTTTCTATAAAAAAAATAATTAATTAAAATAATTTAAACTTTTACATTGTTAACGAATCTTTCTATATTAAAAAAATAATTAATTAAAGTAATTCTTCATTATTAGGTCAAAAAGTAATAAAACTTATGTTTTGAAAACAAACATACCAAAAATTCAAATGTACCAAAAACTAGATGTACCAAAAATTCAAATGTACTAAAAATTCAAATGTACCAAGAAGCCAAATGGACCAAAAATTCAAAGTACCAAGTAACTAAATGTACCATTATAATTAAATGTAACAACAAGTTTTGTTACATTCTATTTAATTTACTAAAATAAATATTTTAATAAAAAAATCTTAAATCATCATAATAAGAGATGCATAAAAATAGGAAAAAAAGGGAATGCTAACGTGAATAGACTTCTAATGAAATAAAATTAAAGTATCAAAATTGTAGGGAAAATGTTTAATCAAATTTGCAAAAGGAATAGATGTTTAGTCTATGACATTTAAAAATGAGGTGTCTAGATCAAAACGTTTCATATATATTTATATGAAGCACACACCAAAATGATGAAACTTTCAATATCTCCAAAATACCCCTCCCTAATTGGGATCTTAAAACAAAATAATTTAACTTTTAAAAAATCCAAATTAAACACAAATAAATAACAAAGAATAAGATGTAAAAGAGTAAGCCACACACAAGAGTGTGTGGATGTGAATACTAAATATTACAATTATTCTAATTTAGATAAAGAAAAAAAACACCATGACAACTATATACTGAAAAAAGTTGAGGTTCTACCATAAAACTAATTGGTAATATGAAAATTAGCCAATTACTTATATGGACATGCAAAGTTGCTTCTTTCACCAATGTGAGATTCATGATCCATGGTGATTTTTCAAACCTAAGACGTAGACAACAAAAATGAGATAACATGGAGCATGTATGGCCATTGAGCTTCACTAAAATTTGTTGATCCACAATTTAATTTGCTCCTACATACTCCACGAATCTTCATATTTTTTTATTACTTTCATCATGTGACTTTTTTTTTATATTTAATTTTATTAAACGTTGACAAAGATAACTTTTAATAATCAGAAAAAAAATGTTTGAAGAGTGGGATTGAAACTATCTAAATCTAGAGAGTGTAGGACATTTTCTAAATTTAAAGTTTAACAACTCTGCTGGAGCACAGAAAATTATGTGTGACACTCTAAATTTAGTTTTGTAGACTCTTTTGGAGATGCTCTAAGTCACTGCTAACCACTTATTATGCTTTAATTGATTCTTAATTACATGATTCTATCAGTGCTCCTCTCAATGAGAGGTCAGTGAAATTTTTTTAAGTGTTTTTCTTTGAGTGTTATCAATGATTTGAACGTGAAAAACCTTAAAATTAATTGGTATTGTATAAATACTTTACCCGAACAAGAAATCTACACAAAACATCGTTAAAGTAGGTCTGCAAAATTTAATTGGCATGCTTGCCTTCGTATGTGAATTTGAGGAATTGTCTCACATTTGAGATTTGCCAAACCATACAAAGGCTAATAAGGAATTGAGCCACTCTCCCTAGGTATTTTCAATTGATTTGGTCGTAAAACCTGAAGTTTCTTTACTTCACCCTATTCTGGATTGAGAAACACTATGAAATTTAATTAAAAACTAAGAGGCCATCTACTCAAGAAAAGGTTCTTAAAGCTAGTGAAGTTCAATTTGTTCCTTCAATAAAGCTTACCTTAGACCCCATAAAATTATGATTATCTTCCAAATCCTTTATCTTGGTTGAAAATGATATCTTACACTCAGGGAATCGTACCTTCCACTTGTATTGCGCATGTCCTGCGTATGAGTAGTAGGATAGATCCAAAAGTTCTAATATAACAAGATTCTTGTAATCTTATCTTAATTAATCCACTTAGAAGTATCATGATTCATCACACCTTTCTCAAAGTTTGATGAATGGGAACATGATTATGAGCATATATATACTGGATATCTAGCATTGCAACGGATAATGGGGTGGGGCTCTGGAGGATAGACATTTTTTTTTCAGTTTTCTAATACTATGATGGTACAAAAACTCTAATTAAACATTAGCCTCTTTCCAACCAAAAAAGATGGACTGGTGAAATTCATCACTCGCGGGCAAAACCAGTGGTAAAGTCAACGAAGTAAAATAAAACTTGGTTGTAAATGCGTATAAACATAATGACCAGTAAAATAAAACTTGGTTGTAAATTCATCGCATAAATTTAGATAAGTGGGAAATGGATCTTTCAGAAAATGACCACCCCATGCTAATTAATTAAGATGCACTGCAGATTTCCATTTATTTTAATTTTGGACCACTACAGCTGTCCACTGAAAACGGAAAAATGCGTATTCAAATGACTTTTGAGTCGTGCAAGATGGCTGATACAAGTATACTTACTGGGCACAATTATAATTAAAATGGGGTTTGGAAAGAAAAACCAAACAATAAAACTCGTTTACTAGTGAAATATTATGTGATAAGCTCCATATATTTGTGAAAGATTATGTGATAAGTTCCATCTACTTGTGAGCTTTTCAGTGTAACTATTGCTTTGTCACGTAATTAGTGTCTCTAGCAATACTAGTACTCGTCACGATAATAAAACTAGATTTCCCAAACAGCTAACTAAGCTCAAATAGAAACATAAAAGGGAAACAATGGGATTGTTTGTTATAAATTTATATAGAGGCAGTGATTGATGGGAAAGTAATTAGCCATGTAGAATTGGGGGTGACTTAAGCCAATGCAAACATAAGAGCTAGAGAAGATGGTGTAGGCGCTTAGGAAAACTAAGTTGGATTAGACATGTAGATTACAGGACATTAAAGGGCATAAAATTGTAAAACTTATTCCCTCAAAAGAAACCAAAAGTGGGAAATGAAGGATCAACACAAGGAACCTTAAACCCTAGCTAGAATTAGATGTATAGGGTCTCAATTCATTCATGAAGGTCAGAGATCTGGGTGAAGGGGGCCTGTCAATTGATCCCCACCCTCAAGAACAAGAAATATGCTTGTGGAGGACGCAACATATTTAATCTCCACACCTAAACGCCATCCCCACACTTCCCCAAAACATCAACAACAATAATATTTGAACAGGATCACCATCACCAAGTGTACATTTACTGGTTAAAGTGTACTATTACTGGTTAAGTTTTCATTTTCCAATACCATCTTAATCTAAACTTCTAAACTACCTAGCTATTAACAAAAGGATAGAATTAAAGGACAACTATTTTTACAAATATCTTTACACTCCTCACTAGGTCTTGGATCTTTTTTCATCTAATGGTCATAATTAAAAGTTAAGATGATTGTCATTAATTTAGCAGGTGATGTGGCAATGAAGACCAAAATAAAAGAAACATAACTAAAATGAAAGCTATGAGTAGTATAGCAAATTAAAAACAAAATAATTTTTTTAAAAGCCTCACAGCTAGGTAACCGTATCAATTACCTCATTTTCTCTTTCACGTTTTTTTCTCAAATAAAATAAACTTCTAGTGATGTAATAGTTATTAAAAACTAATCGCTAAAAATATGAACAACCTCTTCAACGACGAAAAATCGTTTGAAGGTCGTCACCAAAAAGATTTAGCCGACCATTTTATGTTTTCTCTTTGTAAATTATAGTTTCAAAATTTTAATAATTAAGCACATGCGTATCATGCGTACAATTGCTAATTTAATTAAATAATTGATTGTAGAGAGAGAAGTGGCCTTTTGTTAGTTCAAGTAAGATATTTATTGAATAAGAGGAATACATAAAACCGGAGGATTGGGTGCTAACAATGTGCCTCCATAAAAACCTTACTGGGTTTTCAACCCAATCAAAGGGAAAAAAAAGTGTTTCACACTAAAAACTTAACCAGTAATACTATCCTTAAGCAAAATATCCAAAAAAGTACATCAGGAGGTTCCTCAAACCACGAGACCTGGTGTTCTAATGTCAAACTTAATCATTTTTTCTCACCACCCTCAAGTGGACGAGTTTAAATTTTAATAATTACGTCTATTCAATACACATATCTTGAAATATAAACACTCACCACTTTATTTATCATTGTTAGATAATTTTAAATTTTAATAATTATGTCTATTCAATAAACACATCTCAAAATATAAACTCATTTAACAGTGATAAATAAAATAATGAGCATTACTTGAGGGTCGTTAGCAAAAAGTCATTTTTAATTTTTATTCTGTTTTATTTTTTACATCTGTGGAGCACAGACTGGGTCAGAGGGGATTGAGATTTTGGTCAATTTGGTGCCGAATATTACGATTGATAACTGTTACTTCTCCTCATATCTCTCGTCACCAACCCACCTCTCTCTGTCTCTCTGTCTCTCTCATTAAATTACCAGCCTACTCCTGTGGTGAATCTCTATATATTCATGCCCTCCGCCTCTTACCACTCCCTCAGTTTTCTTTATCCACTTCCCGTTGAGCCTTCAAATAATTCCTTTTATATTTTCACTTTTCCATTGCCGGTTCAAGCACAGAGAAGAACTATATAAGGCTTTACCCTTTTCTCTTTTTTTCTCTTTTCACCCTGTGGTCCCTGGGTCCATGTATAAATATTCACATTGCTACCTTTACTTTTTGTATTTAAAGTCCTTCTCAGTCATGCCTCCTCTGCCTCTCCTTACTTTTCTCTTTCCATGGATTTAGGGTTAGATCGATATCTAGGGTTTCCTTTACCTCCTGTGATGATGGATGCGGATGGAAAAATACCATCTCAATACAAGAAAGAAAAACCAGTCACTTTTTGCGGGTGGAGCATCATCAAGATTCACAATCTTATTTGGGCTCCAATTTTAGCCCCATTTGATGATATGAGAATCTTGATGATGCTGCAGCGGCAATAAATGACTAATATCATCATATGCTTTTAGGGTTCTGGTGGATCATCAGCATCATGGGGTGGAGACTGGATAATTACTATTAGACGGCAATCCAACAAATACTGCCGAGTATATTCATTTACTTTTACAATTTTTAGGGTTCTGGTGAATTTATTATATGAGATACTGGCATTACTATTGTTTTAATTTGGTTTTAAGTAATACTCTAATCTATGTTTTAGCTCATTGATCTTGACATTGCTGCTTTTTTTTGTATTTCCTATTGGCCTGTTAATTTGTTTAACCAGGCTAACCAGCAAACCACACATGTTTATGGTTTGGGTTCTGTGTCGGTTTGCTTGGCTTCCACCTGCACCATTTCGAGTTCTGCGATTTTGTCGTTATCGATAAAGAGAAAGATGAGGGAGAGTTTTTGAGTTCATTGATCAGAGTTTCAGATGGGGATAAATTTTCTGAAACTGCAAACCATGTACTGATCTCAGGAATGTCCACTTTGGTCGAAATGGTACGAGAAGGCATGGGCACCTTTTGTTTATTGGGTACTTCTGAGCTCTCTAGATATCCTCTTTTATTTCGGCTTTGGCTTTTCTTACTCTAGATCGATTTTTACCCATCTACCATGGCGTTCAGATTTGTGACCAGCTTTTCTCCTCATAGTTAAACATGAATTAATTGGCACACAATAGAGAGTCACACATACAATCATGATTTTGCATCTGTACGGAAAATAGTTGAGTTTTATATCTTTGCTTCAGGATATCTTTTCTAATCTTTTTTACAATCTTTTGTACTCATGATGTTTTTTTGTTGAGTACATAGGATATGCTTTTGGGATCCTGAGATTTTAATTAAAAGAAAATATTTGACTTCATGTTTTCTTTATGGATATAGTTTGATCTTCATAGCACTTTAGGGTTTGGAGAAGCCAAAGATTTTGCTATATATGTGGCTTGTTTTGCTTTCATAAATGTATGCTTCACATTGCTTATAGAATTGTCTGTCTTGTGGATCCGTATTAATTGGGTTTTATTTTACTACTATACTACTTAGTATGCTAAATATCTTGTTAATTTGATGCAATATTTGTTTGAATTATTTCATTAATGTGATGCATAAGCTATATATCTTTGCTGGAAATAATTGTAAGGGAGACACTCGTTTTAGCTTCTCACACACTCTTCTTAGTTTATGGCAATCATATTGGATAGATCAAACAAAATCAACAAACAAGATTTAATAGAGGTGTATAAGAAGTTAAAAAGAGTGTTTATCACTTCCCTAATTATTATACTCTTATTTTAGGTCTCTTGATATTACTGGAGTTTTCGTTTCTCAGAGTGATTTGATCTTATTTGATGGGTCTCTTGTTTGCATATTGTTTTTGAGAGATCCAGACCAGCATCAATCAGTAGTGATCAATTATACTTAATGAAACATAAAGAGCCAGAAACCTTTTAATGTGCGTAAATGTTTTAACAGTAGGACGTGTAAACAAGGGAAAACTTGTATCGAATTATACATTACAGAGCTCACCTATCTTCAAGCGTGAATTTCCTTTGTCCTTGAGATATTATGTATGTATATATATGGAACCTTTTCTATGGGATGATGTGCATATATGCTTCAAACTTTTTGTAAATTCACATTGTTTTGTAAACATGAGTCCATTTTGTTTCTTTGTATATAAGTTAGATAGCTGGATGACACCTTTTGTTCATCATTGTGGAATGGTGATTCGCTCTTGGGATCTTTTCGATGGTTGAGAAGAGAAGTATCAACAGACCAAAACTACTATGGTTTGATGACACCTTACATCTATGTTGGTTGGTTAAACGGATCTTACAGTTGTTCTTATGGAGGAATTTTTAGGGTTATATATTTTGTTCAACTTACAGTCGTGAGAAAATTCGCTTTCTGTTATCATGTTTGGTTCTTCTATGATACACCTCCCTTCCTATGAACCAATTAATGATGCGTTTTGAATCATACCTTGTAATCTGATTTATTCCCTGCAATCAATAAGTTGGTCGAAATAAACTTGATATGATTTTCCATAAGTTGGTGAAAAGTGACTCACAATATTTAATATGGGTTTGGCCTTGAATCAGTACTGGACGCAGCTTCCATGAATTCCCTCTCCTAATTTTCTTCTGAGGAAGATTTTGCACTCCTTTTTTTATCTTCATGCACTCTTTAGGCACGAGATTATATTACGAATTGTAAAATTAAGGTAAAAAAAACAAGTAGAGGAGTACATGAGTCTTGTTTCTGGGCATAAGATAGGTCTCGGTATTAGCTAGTTAGAGTAGGGTAATTCTATTTAAATCTATTGGGTTTTTTTGAACTCACCGATGTGGGACATTTAACACTTCCCCTCACGTATAACCCCATTTAGTGGTTTACACATGGAGATCCACATCGGTAATTAAAACTTAGAGATCGGCTCATGTTGGGCCCACTTGTTTTTAATGGAACTTAGCGGTTGTCTCTATATTATGAGTTCAGACTTGTTTCCTTCTGAGTGACAAGCTCGTTGGTTTGCACGGACCCGAAACTGTGGGCTCTGATATCATGTTGGATTTTTGAATCGCCAGGCCCACCCCACTCTAAAGACACCAATACTATCCTCAACTTTACCACTTGCCTAATCCGTCAGGTGTGGGGTTTTACCACAAAAAAAATCGGTATTAGTTAGAGTATGGTAATTTTATTTATACCCATTGGATTTTTTTGAACCCACCGATGTGGGACATTTAACATTCTGCTGCATTTCTTTTTGCCTTAATCTTTAGGATCACAAATTGTACAGGCTGGGTTGTAAGTTGTGGTCTTGTTGGGCGAGGCTAAACAGCTCAAAAGACCTATTGGGTGACAGGAAATTTAATGGGCTATATTTTTGTCCTTTTGTAGAATTTGTATATTTAGGGAAGTCATCCTTATATATATCCATATCTTAACTTATGCTCGCAAGTAATTTATGTTGAAAGTGTTTTTTCTACAAAGTAAGTAAAAAAAATTTATATAAGTTTAAGTTATTTATGGAAATGCAGTTGATTGTATATTCTTTTTAGCACTAAAAAATATTTATATGAACCAACAACACTCTCTTCACATGAAAGAGAAAGACTTTTTTAACCATTTTAAAAAGTCATAAAACATGCCCTAAATAACACACATGGCTATTTGAAACAGAATTAAAAGATCAGGTTATTAGTTGCAAAAAACATGATGAATCAACATTTTCATATACCAATTTTCATGATATTATCATATGACATAATCTTTTTTTTTTTGGGTCATATAATCTGAGGAATGGGAACAATTTCACTTCCAATTATGACCATAATCAACCTAAGATTTAAGAAAATGTTAACAAGGAACAAGAACCAAAATTAAAACATTATAAGGCACTAAATCGCCTTAGTCGATTCCTTGTAGCTGTAATTAATTTTCGTAATTTGATTAATTAATTTGTTTAGAAGTGAACAACACATATGGGAATGATCATGTCTCCTTTCTCTCTCATTCTTGCTTGAAAGTGGAATAAGTTTTGGTTGCTACTTGGTTGTTGTTAATAGTTTTGTTTTATATTGTGTTTGTTTTTTTAGTTTTATGTTGGTCATATGCACATGTTGCTCACATGGAGATACATAGTCATCTCTTCCAACTTGGTCAAATTAGACAAGGATCTAAATATAATTTAATCATCATTAGAAATAAAATCTTGGCATGCTTATACAATAATACAAATCTCTGAGAAGCGTATTCTTGCACTTCTGATAAATAAATATTATTCTTACTCTTATTCTTATTAAATAGCTAAATAGGATGCGACCGAATAGGACAACATATATGCATGTTAATTAATTTCAATCAATCACATTGCTAATTAATCAAACAATCCTAGAACTTTGTAGAAACCATGTGCTGATATAAGAAGATATCTTGTAAACCCGGCATAAAAGATCATTAATCTTATTATCCACTGCTGCAATTAATTTTTAAGCTGCAAATATGCAAATCTCATGGTATCAAAACCAAGATTAAAGATTCTATTTGTTAATTTTACAGTCTGCACTATGCAAATCACTCTCATGGTCGCTGTTAAAGAGTTTTTTCAAGTTGATAGTATGCAGTAAGTATAAACAACTTTTCTCTCAATCGATCATTAGCCCTAATCACTAAGCTTAAGCAAAAAGAAGATAGCATGCAGAAAGATTTCAAGGGTATATATATTCCCCCATCCAATTAGTAACATGGCATAACTGAGCTGCTAATGATTGAGTTTGGTGCGGGAAAAAGGAGGGCCCAACGGATTGTTGCAACGTATCGAAGTTTTGGTTCATAGAACTTAAGAGTAGTCTATGCAGAAAGTGTTGATGCAAAAGAAGATAATAACGTCTGTTCATAGAGAATTATCAATTTTTGAGTGTTTAATCAATAGTGGAAGAAATATATAAATATCTGATTGGGATTTTGTTGCATGTGTCTAAAAGTACCACTCATCACATTGAGAATAATTTGCGTACGTTCAATTTCAACCCCCGCCACCCAAGTGCTGCATATATACTTCACTTGTTTAAACTGGATCAATCGCTTTGTTCTGGCTTCTTCAGAAAACTATTGAATCAAGTAATCACATTGTAAATGTTGTCGCAATATTGGCCACAAATAGCGATGAGTTCAATCAGAAATGAAAGTAATAATTCAAAATCAGCAATTTAGAGGAATATGCAGCAAATCTTAGTGAGAATTGAATTAGGAGAAGATACAATGAAATAGAAAATAAAAAAATTAAACAAATCATTGTCCCGATTGTCATTAAGTCCCGTAATCAATCTTGAAAAGCAATCAACTTAAATTATTTCCTGCTGATTCATAAATTATTTTAAGCAAAGATAAGTTAGCGATTCTCTCACCTTCTTTGTCTCTGTGTAAAGGGTTTCCGTATCTGCGTAACTAAACACGGTAGAGGGGGTAATGCTGGAAGCTTATTGACCCAAGACAGATTTTGTAGCACTAATTAAGAGAGAATCATTAGTTTTATTAAGTAATTATATCTTTCTTGTTTTGTGGTAATTTGTATAGACAGCCAAACAACATATATATATATATATATATATATAATTATTCAACCAGATTAAGACTCCTAATCAAATCAAACGTTTCTTGTGCAGCTGCTGAAGAATACAGTTGATTGTTTACCAAGTCATCTTAATTATATCAAGCCAAATGATAAGATATGCATAAGGTCCTCATGAATTTAAATAATTAAGATATATCTCAGATTCTCAATTCATAGTTTTTATAGTTCTAGTGTTCCCCATCCAATTAACATGGCATGGTTAAAGGAGGCTGGCTGGCTGCACTTTATTTTGAACTGTTGAAATTAGAAAAATGATTTATTGGAGGGTTTTTATTTTTTATTTTTCAGGCTGTTAATTCTGTCTCTTTTTTGTTATTGGTTTCAAAACTCAATGCAGGAATCAAGAACCTGTTTAACAATTTAATCAGAAATATATGGAGCTGGTAAGTACATATCAGAATAGAGGAGTATATAATCTTTGCTATTGCTTCCAAGAAAACTGAAAAGCTAGCATTATTAGTGGTCCCAAACCTTGAATTTAAGAAGGAACAAGAGGAAATTAAGTTGGTCATATGCATCAAGAAAAACCTTGAATTTTTCAACTTGTTTTTTTTACCAAAAAAAGAGGAAATTAAGCATAGAACAGAGCAGGACAAACTGGTTTAATCCATTGCAAAACTTGATTAATTAAGGATACACACACACACGTCTAAATTTCCGAGAAAATTAATCACTGTTCTCGAATTCCTCAAACACCTTTTTGAGTGGAAATTAAGCAACTGACTTACCAGAATCATCCATTACATTAACATTATAAGCAGATAAAGATTTTCCTGTTTTTCCGTGATAAGTTGCCTGTGAAAACATGCAAGATGCATCCTGTATATTATTGAGAAGCAGATGCTTGTATCAGAATTTTAAACGGCATGAATACGGATTGGTTGTCTAAATGCGTTTAACTAAAAACTAGTTCAGCTAGATTCTATATGTATCCCATATACAACGCTAATTGCTGTGATTAATTGGTCATTTAATTAATTGGTGCATGATTCATCTGGGACAAAGTGAAACCTTAGGCTTAAGCATAGGTTAAATGAGCATAGGACAATTCATCTGGAGCTAGATCTTACTTATAGCTAGTTTATCGCACTAATTACCCAAAATACTAACTAAGACTTTTGTATGAATCATTTTATATAAACTCGATATGTCATT
Organism: Pyrus x bretschneideri; assembly: GCF_019419815.1. NCBI lineage: Eukaryota > Viridiplantae > Streptophyta > Magnoliopsida > Rosales > Rosaceae > Pyrus > Pyrus x bretschneideri. The sequence goes on from NW_025999635.1 coordinate 2,013,522, forward strand.
GATAAGTCATCCATAATTGATATAATGTTGATATGAGTTGCCGATACTAGATGCCGCGTTCATGTAGTGTAAATATGAACATGGACATGTTCTTGTGACTTGTTGATATAGTGTCAGTAATGTCGCGGTATGTTATATATACACACATGTACACTTTGCACACATTAAACATGTATACTTTGACCAATTTGCATGTGGTAGTAATAAGAAACTATATATATATAACTTGCGTAAAAAAATTCAAAAATGTAATTTGCAACAATTAGGACGAATGAACATCTGTAAACACGCAGCTATACATGTGCATGATCTTAGCAAAAGATGACCTGAGAAAGGGGAACAAAATCTCCTCCAATACGATCATATTCAACCATAAGATCACGCGATTGTTAGAAGAACTAAATTAAATATTAATGCATTCAATTGAATATTAATCATAATTATAAGATGATTTCTTGTTGCTCCACTTCATTCTCATTTAGTTATTATGTTTACAAGTAGTCGACAGCAATATCAAAAATCAGTTTTCATTTCAGCAAAAATATGGGGAATGGTGTCTCATGTCCCCCTAACATCCATATCTCTCTCTGTTTCTCTCTCTCTCTCTCTATATATATATGTGTGTGTGTGTGTTAATCCCTGGACCATATATATAATATGTTAGTTCTTTTTATGTTAATACCTGGAGCAATTAGCCGCTTGCGTCTGGAGAGTTCGGATTCTTTGAAACATGTAGCTCACATGGTGTTATCTGAGATGTGCTCATCTTTTCCCACTTGATTACAATCTTATGCAAATAACTAATGCAGCTAAGTAAATTCTAACTTGAACTCAGGCATCATTAGGAAGAAATTAAATTTTCTTCTGGTAATTAATTAAGCTCAATTTCAGCGCCCTTTGCTTCTGCAGAAGTTAAACACTACTTCCAATCATGGGAATGTCCTTTGCTAGCTCGTGACTAATTCACTTTCAAACAAAAACACAAGAAGAGAAGGAGAGAGCACTTGATGCATGATTATTTATTTAAGCAAATATTATAAATAATTGATTAATCTGCTGTGCGAGAAACATTCATCAACTTCTTTTAATTAGTAGAGATGATTCCAAATAGCCAAATGGGACACGACCGAATCGGACAACATATTACAGGATGCTACTTAACTTCAATCAATCAGACCATTTTGTCAAAAAATCCTCAAACTTTGTGGATCAATTAGAAATTGGAGTATTCTGATAATAAGAGAGATCTGTTTATTAATTGTACAGTCTGCACAGCACTATGAAATCAAACTCATGGTACGTATCGGTATCTTTCATTTAGTTAGCTGTTCTTCCTGTTCCTAACTCCTCCTGGGGTACGTAGTTCCCAATGTTTGGCACTTTCCGTACTTCGTTGCACTTCCCATACTGAGTTTTCCCAAGTTGATAGCATAAACAACTCTGGCCTCATGTAAATCATAATCTCTAATCACAAGCAATAAGAAAAAGATAGCAACACCACTTCGGGTATCTCTTGCAAAAAGATTCCCAATCACTTACCCGGGTGCTCTTTTGTATTCTGGATAGTTAAAATAAAATTTCGAATGTGAGAAGGAGAATACAACTTAAGGGAGCTGCTCCTCATTTATATTTGAAGCTGCTAATTATGATTGTTCGCAATGTATCGAGCTTTTGGGTCGTAGAAAGTAGTCTATGCAAGATTTGTTTGTAATAATCAAGCAGATTGTGTTGCTGCAAAATAAGATAAATGTTGATTCAAAAAAAGTAACGTCAATTTGCATGAAACTAATCAATGAGTGGAAAACTTTTGTAGTTGCATGTGAGTAAAAGTACCATAGGGCATATGAAAATATAGTGTTACTGTAAGAGTATGAGTATGAGACAAACATCTAGAGCCAGATTGTATAAATCCTTGTTTGGAAAAGTTCTGTTGATAAGCTTTTGGTAAATCCTGTTTTGTTATGGAATTATGAGAGAGTGTGGTATACCAATTCTATATGGGATTTGACTCAATATCAGGAGTCCATTTAATTCGTATTGTGATATGATTTAGCTGTTTGAGTTCCATACGAATTCTAATAGGAGAATTCTTGGAACACTGCTATATATATGTTTAGCCACTGCTCTTGCAAAGGTCTGCTCAATTTTGATATTGATCCGAATACCTATTGTTCGGTGAGTACTTGTGCTTTGTTAAAGAGGAGAAGGTTAAGCCTATTCGAAGTGCTGCAATGGCGCTGTCTTCAATCTCGGGTTCTGCAGGTTAGTTATTATGCAAACTTTCAGTGTTTTCTCATGAGCATGTTTGGTCTAGATATATATCTTGTTCTTAGTTCTTGATAATTCAATTGGTTAACTTATGAATTATGGTATTAAGACATACATGTGTTAATATATGTCTTACATGTGGTATCAGAGCCAAAGTATTTCGACCATTGAATTAAGAAAATCTAAGTTGAAGAACAAAAGCTTAAATCTGCCATATTCTCAAAGTCTTGCGAACCCAGAAAATTTTTTTTTTTTTGGGACACTTAAACAACGTCGTATTTCGGTTAAAAAAAAAAAAAAAAACGGCTTTTCGGATTCTTCTTTTTCTGGGTTATCACTTCTGGGTTTTCGGGTTTTTTTTTTTTCCTTCTTTCAAAGAATGGTGATGACAAAGGAAGATTGTTTCTTTTCTTTCTTCATTTTTGCCATCTTGATTTTGTTCATTCATGCATTCATAAATGAATCTTGGAAGGTATGAATGATTGTTTTCCTACTTGTCTACGTTCTTACTGATAAATTGAACATGTTTAAATATAGATGAAATAAATTCTTGTCTTGCTGTTAGTAATTCCGTAAGTCAATATTGCAGTATGTTTAAAGTGCTTCCGTTGCTATAGAAATTGATAAGTGCAACTATCTTACCAAACATTGAAATTGCTAAATACATCTGCAGAGTGATATTTGATTTTCACTCTCTTAAACATGAATCTGTATTGAAATTCCTTATGAATTGTTTATTCTATATGTGTTATCTCTTGGGAGATTGAGAATACATATATGATTAAATTGATTCATATTTGGAATAAGGTGAAAGAATTGATGGAAATCAGGAATCTTATTGGATTCAAAGAGTTGATTTCATTGTTGTCATTCTGCAGGTTCACTCAAAACAATTAATTTGGCTGCTGTGCCTATACTCACTGGTGGAAGCAATTATAGAAAGTGGAGAAGAGAAATTGAATTGCTCTTGACACTAAATGAGTATGACATAGCACTTGACATGCCACAGCCTGCAGCTCTTAATGATAAGAGCACTAAATCTGAAAAAATGGAATTTGAAAGATGGACAAGAGCAAATAAGGTTGCATTGTCTATATTGGAAAGTGGTATGACAAATACTGTGCGAGGAGGAATAAAGAAGTGTTGTCTGGCAAAAGACTATCTCATTGCTATTGAGAACAAGTTTAAAGAATCACAGAAGGCTGAAATCGCTCAGTATATGACACTTCTCACAACCTACAAGTTTGAGGGAGGCGGCTCAATTAGAGACCATATCATGAAGATGACTGATGCAGCTGAGAAGTTGAATTCATTAGATATGAATATATGTGAAAAGCAACTTGTTTTCATGATTTTGCAAGCCCTGCCTTTGAAGTTCAGTCAACTGAAGGTTTCTTATAACACTCAAGACAAAACCTGGACAGTGGATGAATTGATTGCACAGTGTGTGCAAGAAGAAAACAAACAGAAGCATGACAAAGGAAAGGAAGTGGAGATTGTCAACTTTGTACAAACAACCAAAGGGAAAAAGGAGTTCAATGCCAATTCTGGAAGTTTGAATGCTGGTAAAACTTCTAAATCCAGTTACTCTGAAAAATCTGCTTTATCTGCTAAAATATCCAATTCCTCTAAATCTAACAATTTTAAAAGGAAAGCTAAGAATATTGAGAAAATCAGATGCCATCACTGTAAAACAAAAGGTCACTATAGAAAAGATTGTGAAATATTCAAGGATTGGCTTAGGGCAAAAGGTAGAACTGATATTTATGTCTGTGAAGAGTCAAATCTCATTGAAATTCCTGCAGACTCTTGGTGGTTTGATACTGGTGCGTCTGTTCACATAACTAACTCGTTACAAGGTTTTAAACAACAAAAACAATCAAATTCTTATAATGTCTTTGTTGGTGAAGGAACCAAAGTTTTAGTTGAAGCTGTAGGCATAGTTAAACTCAAGTTTGAGACTGGTTTTGTGTTACAATTAGAAAATGTCCTTTATGTTCCTTTAATGAGGAGAAGCTTACTTTCTGCATCAAAACTAGTCCAGCAAGGCATCGTTTTCATTGGGGATGTTGAATGCACAAATTTTTTCAAAAGAGGGTCCTTGATTGGAAAAGCATTCTTGCATGACAATTTGTGGAAGTTGCATTGTTCAATAGTTAATAATACTCAGCATGTTTTGAACACTACGACCAAAAGAATGCATATTGATGACACTTACATGTTGTGGCATAAAAGGTTAGGACATATTTCAAAAGAAAGAATTTTGCAGCTATCAAAGTTAAATTTCATACCAGTCATTGATTTCAAAAATACATCTGATTGTATTGATTGCATGAAGGGTAAAACAACCAATGTAAGAAAGTTAGATGCTAAGAGGAGCCAAGCCTTACTCGAACTCATACATACAGATGTTTGTGGACCTTTTTCAGTCAAAACTATTTGTGGAAATTCATACTTTGTGAGCTTTATTGATGACTTTTCCAGACACAGTTACATCTTCCTTATAAAAGAAAAGTCTGCAGTCCTTGAATGTTTCAAAATCTTTAAAAGTGAAGTGGAAAAACAGTTAAACTTAGTAATTAAAATTGTTAGATCAGATAGGGGAGGGGAATATTTTGGCAGGTATACAGAAGCTGGGCAACAGAAGGGCCCTTTTGCTTACTATCTTGAGCAACAAGGGATTGTGGCTCAGTACATTACTCCAGGAACACCCCAACAGAATGGGGTTGCAGAGAGGAGAAACAGGACATTGATGGGCATGGTCAGAAGTTTAATTTCAAGATCTAAGCTACCTGGTTTTCTCTGGGGAGAAGCTTTGAAGACTGCCAATTACATCTTAAATAGGGTACCTACAAAGTTAGTATCAAAGACGCCATTTGAATTGTGGACTAGTAGAGCACCAACCTTTAATCACTTTCATGTGTGGGGGTGTAAAGCAGAAGCAAGGTTCTATAACCCTCATGAAAGAAAACTCGATCCAAGAACCAGTTCATGCTATTTCATTGGATACCCTGAGAAATCAAAAGGATTTAAATTTTATTGTCCTCAATCACATACCAGAATACAAGAGACTTACAATGCTATTTTTCTAGAAGATGAAGATGTATCAGATTTGGTCCTAGACAATTTCGAGTTTGAAGAATTGGAACAACAGGTTAATAGTTCATCTTCCATGGATTATACTCATGTTTCTGTGTTACCAAGAACCCTTGCATCAGTCACTGATTTAGATGAAGAAATGCCTGGAACCGAAACTACTGAAGTTGCTGATGAAGATCATGTTTTGGATCTATCTCCAACAGTGGTAGACCCATCAAATGTTCAAAGCACAGATTCATTAGTTGATCAACAGCCTTTAAGGAAATCTACAAGAATTAAAAAACCGGCTATTTCTGCAGATTTTGTCTATCTCCAAGAATCTGAGTTTGATATTGGGGATATTGATGATCCTGTGACTTATCAACAAGCTGTTCAAAGTTCTCAAGTCACCCTATGGCAGAAAGCTATGGAAGAGGAGTTAGAATCGATGACCAAGAGTAATGTGTGGACACTGGTGAATTTCACGCCCAATATTAAGCCGATTGGGTGTAAATGGGTATACAAGACAAAAAGAGATGCTGCTGGCAGAGTTGAAAGATATAAGGCACGTCTAGTAGCAAAGGGGTTCAATCAAAGAGAGGGTGTGGACTATAATGACACATTCTCACCTGTCTCTTCCAAAGACTCGATGAGGGTTATTATGGCTTTAACATCACATTTCGATTTGGAACTACACCAGATGGACGTAAAAACTGCTTTCTTGAATGGCGACTTGCAAGAAGATATTCACATGATTCAACCTATTGGATTTGTTGAAAAGGGGAAAGAAAAGATGGTCTGCAAGCTTAATAAGTCAATTTATGGACTTAAGCAGGCTTCAAGACAATGGTTTCTTAAGTTTGATCAAGTAATCACATCTCATGGCTTTACTGAAAATAAGATGGATGACTGCATCTATCTTAAGTTTAAAGGATCGAACTTTATCTTTCTAATCCTATATGTTGATGACATTTTGCTTGCAAGCTCAGATTTGCAGTTACTTGTGGAAACCAAGAAAATTCTGAGCACTAATTTTGAGATGAAAGATCTGGGAGAAGCTCATTATGTGCTTGGAATCAAAATAGTGAGGGATAGACAGAGGAAATTGCTTGGCTTGTCTCAGAAGGGTTACATTGAAAGGGTCCTTAGCAGGTTTAATATGGAAAGTTGTAATAAGGCCGATGTCCCAGTAAACAAAGGTGATAAGTTCTCTTAAGATCAATGTCCTAAATCTGAGCATGAGATTGAATTGATGAAGATGAGGCCCTATGCTTCATTGGTTGGAAGTCTTATGTATGCAAACATATGTACTAGGCCTGACTTGGCATTCATAGTTGGTTTGCTGGGAAGATTTCAATCAAATCCAGGTGAATCTCATTGGATAGCTGCGAAGAAAGTTCTGAGATATTTGCAGAGAACAAAAGAATTCATGCTGATGTATGGTAGAGAGGATTGTCTTGAGATCACTGGCTATACTGATTCAGATCTTGCTGGAGATTTGGATGAACGGAAGTCAACTGGAGGTTATATCTTCATGATGAAAGGCGGTGCTGTTTCATGGAAAAGTGCTAAACAGACAATTGTTTCAACTTCTACAATGGAAGCTGAGTTTGTAGCATGTTTTGAGGGAATGAAACAAGCAGTTTGGCTTAGAAATTTTGTTGCTGATATGAAGATTGTTGATTCTGTGAAGAGGCCTTTAAAAATGTTCTGTGACAATTCCGCAGCAGTGTTTTTCTCAAAGAATAACAAAAGAACTTCAGCTTTAAGATTGATGGATGTGAAGTTCTTTAAAGTTAGAGAAATGGTAAAGAAAGGGGAAATCGAAATTCAGTTTTTGTCAACCAACTTGATGATTGCGGATCCTCTGACTAAAGCACTCCCCAATAATGTTTTTAAAGGACATGTTGTTTGAATGGGAGTGTTAGAGTCTCTTGACAAGTGGGAGTGAATCAAGAAGGTTGCAGTTTAAACGGTTCATCGCTGTGCATTGGCATTGAAGTTACAGTTCTACAAAACTGAGTTAGTTTTTATTTTGGTTGAGTTTAATCTTCTCAGGTAGTTTAATGTTAGCTATTATTGTTAGTTGTTTTTGAAGGGTTTTTCAGTTTTTCCATATGGAATTAACTTGTGCTGGAAAACAAATTTTATATATAAGATGTTTTGGTTTGCTAGAAAATCATTTTGTGATTTTGTTGAAGCATACTTTCGGGACTATTGATCATACTATTGGCATTGATAAAATTTTGGTTATCAATTGTGATCATGGTCTTGTTGTGCTAAGATTGGCTTATATGAGTGGGAGTAATGTGTTTTAACATTACTGTAAATATTAGTTCACATACTTACAAATTGCAGATTGGGTGTGTAGTGATTGCTGGGTTAATTCTGTAATGAACAGAAGAAACTGGGCAGTTCCATGCTTTAAAATGCTTAGGTAAGATTGTATGTGATAATGAGCTTTTGGTTAACTTGGACTCGGTGATCACTTCCATGATTTATAAGGGCTGTTAGTCATATTTCATACTCAAGTGGGAGAATGTAAGAGTATGAGTATGAGACAAACATCTAGAGCCAGATTGTATAAATTCTTGTTTGGAAAAGTCCTGTTGATAAGCTTTTGGTAAATCCTGTTTTGTTATGGAATTATGAGAGAGTGTGGTATACCAATTCTATATGGGATTTGACTCAATATCAGGAGTCCATTTAATTCGTATTGTGATATGATTTAGCTGTTTGAGTTCCATACGAATTCTAATAGGAGAATTCTTGGAACACTGCTATATATATGTTTAGCCACTGCTCTTGCAAAGGTCTGCTCAATTTTGATATTGATCCGAATACCTATTGTTCGGTGAGTACTTGTGCTTTGTTAAAGAGGAGAAGGTTAAGCCTATTCGAAGTGCTGCAATGGCGCTGTCTTCGATCTCGGGTTCTGCAGGTTAGTTATTATGCAAACTTTCAGTGTTTTCTCATGAGCATGTTTGGTCTAGATATATATCTTGTTCTTAGTTCTTGATAATTCAATTGGTTAACTTATGAATTATGGTATTAAGACATACATGTGTTAATATATGTCTTACAGTTACTGTATCAATCTAAGAATTTCAAGAAAAATCAGCCCCGTGGAGGGGAGCAGGGAAACCGCTCTGCTTCAGAGAATAAACAAATAATTAACTAATGCCCACAAAAAACGTGGTGCAACAGAGTACTTGTAGCCGTTGGGCTTCACAATATGGGACAATCTGCTCTGATACTATGAACAAAGTTGATGTTTCATTATAAAACCAATTTATAAACTCATGTAAGATCTATTCTCCCATCAATATATGATTTATTCTCAACAGACTTCACACAGACAATGTGTTTTCGTTTCGTCTGGTACACACGTAAATTGAGACTACGTTGAGTACGTGCAATCAATTTCACCCCACAAGCGAATGCTTCAGTTGTTTAATCTGCTCTCTTTTATTTGCTCACTGCACCAAAACGTTGCCTGCTTATGCTTTGCATGCAGTGCAAAGTGCAAAAATTGCACTTCTATTATTGCTAAAAACTAGATTAGTTGCTTCTTTAGAAAACTAATGAATCAAGTAATCACGTTGACAAGGTTGTCACAACATTGTCCACAAATATTGATAACTTATCGTTAAAAAGTTAGAAAAAATTAGTGATCTATATGAAGAAAATTGAGATTTCACTATAAAACCAATTGACAATATGTGGAGTAGTCCAACTTACTTATAAGTCCACGCAAGATTTCTCCTCCCATCAATGTGAGATTCATTCTCAACATGCCTCCTCACGTACGCAAAATTCCTCCTCCTATCAATGTGGGATTCATGTGGGATTCATTCTCAACATGCCTCCTCACGTACGCAAAATTCCTCCTCCTATCAATGTGGGATTCATTTTCAACACGTCTCTTCACATGTGGCGAATTTTCAAGCCTAACACGTGGACAACACAAACGGGGTGATGTGGAGCGTGTGTGGCCATTGGGCTTCACAAATGAGACAACCTGCTTTGATAGCATGAAGAAGTTGAGGTTCCACCATAAAACCAATTGGAAATATGGGGAGTAGCCCAACTTACTTATAAGTCTACGCAAGATTTCTTCTCCCATCAATGTGGGATTCATTCTCAACACTATACAGGAACATCGAGTCCATGCGCTTGATTTTTAGCTCGGAGAAGATACAAACGAACATGGAGATTCAAAATCCCAACAAATCATCGTCGGCATTGTCATTATTAATTAAGTCACATAATCAACCAAGAAAGATAAGTTTCACTTCTGCGTATGGTATTACATATCTGCATGGCTAGCTAAACACAGCAAAACTTTTCTTGTTTGAGGGGTAATTAAAATTGTAGAGGTGTCTGCAATTTGTAAATTTTGTACAGCAGACTGCTAAACAACAGAAAGATACTAATTTCATATATATAATTATGAACAGATTACAATAATCTGTTTCTGCTCACTAATTAGAATAGAAGTGTGGTGGAACGATCATACATGCTAATTAAACAGAAGAATAGGTATTAATTTGATATTGAAAAGAGAAATGGAGACAACTTAGGATCATAACACTTAGAAAACTCTCAGCTAATTAAGCTTAACTTAGAGGGCAAGAGGCAGCAGATTAAGACATTAATCAAAATCAAAGATTCCAACCCTTCATTTCTTAAGTTGGCTCTTAGAGTATTCGCATGTGCATGGCATCTTTTTAACATAATCAAAGCGTTTTCTCGTGAAGAATACTTTTGACTGGCCTCGCCACCAAGTTATATATTTTCAAGTCAAATGATGAGGTATGCATAAGGTCCACATAAATAAACAGATAAGAAGAATTTATCTTGATAAATATTTTTTAGAGTTCTAGTGTTCCCCTTCCCATTAACATGGCATGCTAAAAGGTGGCTAGTTTGGCTGCACTTTGTTTTGCAATATAATTGTTATTAATTTTCGGACATTATAGAAGACTCTGATATGGGTTTTGTGGATTCTTTATATATCAACGGTCAAGAATTCTCTCTAAGCATGGCCAATTTATCCATAATAATCAATATTGGTATCGATAATTAATGTTGATAACATATGGATAACATGTTGAGCGTTTTGTTTTTTAATTTTAATTATATTATCAAGTAATCAGATATTTATAGTATGTCTGTCCATTAATGAAGAACGGACTTATATTGATTATGTTTTATAAATTTTTATTTTACTTGCTCTTCCCTCAATAATTTGCAGCTACCTTGTCCCTGTTAGTACTGTTTCTTTCTTACTATTGGCTTCAAAATTCAATACAAGAATCCAAGACCTGTTCAACAATTCAATCATAAACAACAAAAGTATCTGTGGCTGGTAAGTACATCTGAGAAGTTAGAAGAGAGGGTTATATAAATTCTCTACTAATTAGTGGTCCCAAAGCTTAAATTAAAAATAAAAAAATAATAATAATAACGGAAAGGACAAAGGACCGAGCAGGACAAATTGAGTTAATCAATTCTAAAACTTGATTAATGAAGTCTAATTACGGTTGAATTGACTAACTACCCATGATCCTAGATGCCCTTCGACTGGCTGCTGATTTAGGTTCTGGAACCTAGACTCTTTCATTGGCTTCTTATTCATGTGGGAGATATATGACTGCATGCATTTTAGCACCCTTTTGAGCAGCGGCATGCATTAATATATAACAATTCTTATTATTTACTGGTTAAGTTCATCTGTTTCATGGAAAAGCGATACAAAGATACTCATGAAATCCAATGGAAGAAAAGCTTGAGGAATATTTTTATAGCAAGTTGTTCCTCATTTCATGAACATGGCATGTTTAAAGAGGGTTCTGCCTGCACCTCATTTTGCATGTACAACAATCAGAATGATCATCTCATTACAAATCCACCATGATGTGTCACAATATATATTGAACAAAACTGTCAACACCCAATTGATTGAGTTTTAGTCATAAGTTCTATTATCTCTCAAAGTTCTTTGTGGTTCGTGAACTTGGATTTCAGTCGTAAGTTATATTCTAACTTATGACTGAAACTCGATGAATTATATCCTTCTAAGTTCAAAGAATATGGGACAATAACAAAGTACATGAGTAATATACGTAAATAATAATCAAGGATAATCATCATTTATCAATATGAATGAGTTCGAACGGTTGACCTTTTGTTCATGAAATAGTTAGAGAATGTTGAACGTGGAGAAATTAATCACTGTTGTTGGATTCCTAGCTTGTCCTAGATTTTGTTGTTTGATAGAAGACACAATTTTGAGTGGAAATGAAGCAATTGTGGCTAAGAAAAATATATTATATACACAGTAGCAAATGTAACAAGAACACAGCTAAAGATTTTCATGTTTTGGCCATGAAAGGTTGTCTGAGACATGAAATATATATGCTGTTTATTCATGAGAAGTTGATGTATCAAGAGTTCAGAGTCAGCATGAATATGTGAACACCGTTCGTCTACATGCACTTAACTTTGCAAACGAACTCGACCAATATGTATGAATACACAATGATTTTGTTGTACGAAAATAGTACACTAACATTAGGGCAGCCTTCAATGTTTAAATACTTCTACCAAACCCCAACCCAAAAATAAAATTAAAAAAAAAAAAAAAGTTACCGAATTGTTGAAATTCAATAAATTGGTAATTAGGAGTTTACCTATCAAACAAATCTCACAATGCACAAAATGCCCTAGTATTAGGGAAAAAATATCACTTTGTTATACCTTCGAAACAATGTATTATGCATTCAAATTGAACGTCGGAGCCACAAATACTTTGGAAACTCAAAATATGTTTTTCTTAAGATTACACTTCTCAAACTAGTGCAAAATCTAATCTACAACTTGTTTTTATAGATAAATTGAAAGTTTAAAGTTTTGACTTCATAATTCATTTGGTGGTTGTATATAATCTATATATATTTTTCTCAATTATGATCCATATGCATATGCATGTTGGGTGAAAAAAAAAAAATATATATATATATATATATATAATTAAAGCTTACAGAATTGTTCCGCAGCTGTGATTGAAGTTAGAGCTTTCTTTCTTTATTTTTTATTTTTTAAAAGTTTTTTTTTATCAAGCTTTCTTTACTTTCTTTGGTGCTGCGACCCAAGGAGGAATCAAACGGTTTTATAAATTTTAATTTTTCATGCCAATAAACAAAAATTAATCTCAAATGTCCAGTCTATTTTACCATTTTTTATGTACACGTGTAGGCATCAGATCTTCTCTCAGATGAAAACGTTGACCTTTGACTAAAAAGTAGAGCACAGGAGGGACTTTTGGTTCGAGCGACCGGGGACACAGAGCTCCTATTGGGCCAACCGACACGTGTGCATGAGAAAGCACAAGCAAACCGTAAAAAAGGCGGGCCCACTCATGATACCGTCGCCATGTGCAGCATGTGATCACACCCTATCCTTACAACTAGTCGCAATTCGCTTTGGACATTTTCTTATCTTAAATTTTTGAAGGTATGGGCTTGTGGGGTTAAAACTCCGACCATTTTAAAACAAATCATTTTCCCATAAGTTAACAAATAAAAAAAATTAAATTAATATGTTACTACTGCAAGTGGTTATTTTTATCACAGTAGTAAAAAAGTATTAAGCCTTTACATGGCGAGATAGATTCAAATCTTGTCGATGATTAATGTAACATCTAATTTAACAAAATCTATCGTTTGACAAAAAAAAAAAATGTTACTACTAAGAAATTGAGATGTAATTTGTAAATTAATGAATTCATAAAATCATCAACTAATATAAATGTGTATTATTGCAGATATAAGGTAAAGTAGTTCAAGAGATTGACTACATAAAAAAATTTTAAAAATTAAGTTAAGTTTGTATCCCACTTTTAGGCCCCAATATATTCCTCTTTAAGCTATAGACATAATACAAATTTCCCTTGTAATATAAATTTCACATATGATAATTTATCGAATAATAGTATAGAACAAGCCTGCATTGATATATTTATCTAGAATAACGTAGTCATTTTCAACTAATTGCGTCCTGAATTTAAACTCATGCTCGTTCCTAAGACTAAAATAGTCTCCCCACCCAATTTTGATTTCCTTTCATACAATTTGATAGTGGTATATAGTAAACATTAAAAATATTTTTACTACATAATAGCATACGCGCGTAGAAAACTCGCACAACACGAATAATTCTTTTTTCTTTTCTTGTATACGTGAAGAGTTAAGTTACAATAATGCAAGGAGAGTTCTAGAAATACAAAGAAAGTTGTAGCTGGATCGTAGAGAGTTAAAAGTGAAGCAAATGAGTAGGTGCATGCCGGTGCGTACTGAAGCCACTCGAACACAAGATTGCCGCGTTCAATCAACTTTTTCCCGCATGCGGTTAAGAAGGATCCGCTGATTCATCAGACCTGACCTTATGATATGTCACTACAGGTGATCTCAAATCCCTTTTTTCGGTTTATCCAGCCATACAGAAGGAAAGGGCGGCCCCCCAAGTCTCACGTAATGTCACATCCCCACACAAGCATTTTAGTTTACTTTAACCCCCTTAATTATGCATATGCATATCAATTTGCGGGTAAACTTTGTTGCAGATACGCTTGTAGCGGTTGGATAGAATTTCTCGGATACTCTTTGATAGGTGCATTCTCTTCATGTAGAAGCTCAGTCGGCTTGGTGTTGGGATTGTCCGTCGTTCTTTTGTATGTTTTAAATTATGAATTTTGGCAAAACGATATTTTAAACTAGTTTAATTTAAGAAGGAATACATTTAACTCATATGAAGTTTTGGATCTTGAATTTAGTACGTGAATGAACCCAAAAATGCATCTGTCTTTGGCAATAAAGATGTTGGGGGATCTCAGATTTTTGTGGATCCCATAATATGGCATAAATGGTGTCAAATTCACAAATTATTAGGGATTCCATAACCCATTAAGTGAGGGATAGACTTTGTTGTTTCGCACTATATAATTTTCTTCATTAGAAAATTTCATAACAGTAGACACAACCATACATATACACATGAATACTGTTTCTTTGTATACATTCTCTCAATTATTTATACATTATACATATCATGAAAATTTGAGGAGTCTTCACTTTTTTCGTATATGTATCATGCAGCAGGCATTTTAGACAAAGTGATTCCTGAGATTGACATAACTTTTCACTTAGGTTCCTGAGATTTGAAATTGATAGAAGTAATCCTTGAGTTTGTCCACTATCAATCATTTTGGTCAATTCGTAAAAATCTCTGTTATATAAAAAGATCAAAATGAGAAAAATACACTCAATTTAAGCAATAATGGGCCAAAATGATTTGATAAAATTGAGGATAGTTTTGATATTTTTCCTTAGTTCACTAAGATTTTCACAGAATGATCAAATGATTGACGGCGGAAAAACTCAAGGACCAGTTCTATTAATTTTAAATATCAGGAACCAAAATAAGGAGTTATGACAATATCAAAAACCATTTTAACTAAAAAGTCTTATACGTAGCCAAATAAATGTGCTTGTTTTCATAGTTAAGAAGTCTTACGTGGCCAAATAAATGTGCTTGTTTTCTTAGTTAAAAAGTCTTACGTAGCCAAATAAATGTCCTTGTTTTCTTACACTCAAATTTGAATAACCGTCTCAATAAAAACATCATCAAATTGTAAAATCTTCACATTTCTGACAAATAAGTTAACTTTTTAAAAATGCGTACGCCTAATTTGATCTTCTGAAATCAAATACCTTTTCCTTTCTCCCTCACCCATTCCTTCATAGCTCTTTTTAGCTTTGAAGCTCCACAAAGATCTTATTTTCCCCAAACCTAGATATTCACTATGACAAGCTAAGTGAGATTTGGTGCATTTAAGTTCCCCTCTCCCCCTCTGTTTCACTGACCTAAAGACTACTCCATGACGTTTGCTTTGGGAACCCACCACATTACCATAATATTATCTTCCTAACAAACAATCAAAATAACTACTTACTATGGTATGATGATATTCCTTTTTATTTGTAAGTAAAATGTTTTAGATTTAAATCTCGTAGATGACAAATTTGATATCAAATTAGATTATCTATTGTGTAGCTTAACCAAACTATTATTCCTTTAATGTGAAATATATCGTTTTACGTAAAATATATATATATATATATATGTATGAATATCTATACATATATTATAAAGCCTCCCAATTTTATAATTTAGATATAAAATTAAAAACAATAATTGTGGGCCTCTCGAGGCACAGAAGGCCCAGGTGATACCCACTGCCACTCTCATCAGCAACCTCCTCGTTTTCTTTCCTCCATCTCCCTTTAAATACCAATCTCACTCACCATTCCTTTCCCAAACTTACTCGCAAACCCACTGATTTTTCACTTGTGATCTTCTTTCTCTCTCCCTCTCTCTAGAAACCCAAGTAATCAAAGGCACAAAAGATACCAGCTTTTTAGAGAAATGGCTTCTGTTTCTGTACCTGCAGCTGGCGGCAGTGCTTCTACTGCAAGTGCTTCTCATCACCACCCGCCTCCTTTTTACTTCGACGAGAAGTGGAAGCTGTCGAAGAAAGGAGGGTTGTCGAGATCGAGCCGTTCATCATCTTCCATTCATCTGATGAAGAATTCATCGCAGTCCAATCGACGGTGCGCGTTTTCCAGAAAGTGTGCGAGGTTGGTGAAGGAGCAGAGAGCTCGGTTCTACATCGTGAGGCGCTGCGTCACCATGCTCATCTGCTGGCACGACTACAGCGATTCATAAACTGAAAAAAAAAACAGAGGAGAGAGAAAGTTGCAATCTTTTGCCTCTGTTTTTGTTAGATCTTTTTGGGGTTTGATTGCTGCAGAAAAACCCAGTTCACAATCAGCTTTTGTTCTTGAGGAAAGAGCACGAGGAGAAAGATTTATACTTGTACATAAAATTTTGCTCTGTTTTTATTTGTATTTGTAATGGGGGTTAAGAATTTAGATTTTGAATTTTCTTTTTTTGGGCCTCTGAATCTCCAGACAAAGGAGATGAGATGGGTTCTTGATGTTAATTTCACTGCTACTATCTGAGAATTATGAGAAATATTTCAATGAAAATAGAGCTATTGAGGTCTAATTCTTATTCTTCCCTCCTCCTTTTTAAATTATTAAATTTGCTTTAGCTATTTATGGTTAAATTCTTGTGTTTTGTTTTTTAATGGTTTGGTTAATCTGTTGGTCTTGAATTTTGAGATTGAAGAGATGGGGCAATGGTTGAAATATTTTATTTAGCACAAAGAGATGGAGAGATTCCCTTCAACTGTGTTGCAGCCTTGCAGCTGATGCAATTGTGGATCTGGTGAGCTTGGCTGACACAAGTAGGATTAATAATTCATTAAATTTGTATTTTCCTAATTTTTAATGTGAATCATGGATGTTAGGGATTAATATAAAATTGCGCAACTTGAAGGAAAGACAGTGGTTTTCACACTTCTATTTTCTTCTTCGACACTCGTTTCTCTTAATTGTCATGCTTGAGGATAACGAAACGGAAGAGAAAAACGTGGTTTGAAAACCATTTTCTTATTTTTCTTCTTACAATATGATGTTCAATTGTAAGTTACTCTAATTTATAGAGATACAACTTCGAGCTCAAATGTCGAAAGAAGTTTCAAATTCAAAAGCAAGAAAACGAGCACACTGATCTACCCAACTGTTCAAGTTGTTTATCATAATACACAAAAGATGCCCTTTTCTTGCATTACAATTTCAATGTCGTACAAAATATGGTAAAAAAAGTTGTGTGCAACCAAAGCGAAGCATAATGCAATCAGCCTGTCACTTCTACCTCCAATGCTTCTGCAACCAAAATGACCCATTTGTCCTAGATATTTTAGGCGTTTGACCAGTGGAGGACCACTTTGACCACTAATCTGGTATAGCTGGACAGGGGTAATCTTGGAACCTTAACCCTGGCTTCATCGTTTGTATATATTTCGGTATCCAGATTCCCAAACTGCTCTGCTCGACATGTGAGGGAGTCTGATTACCATGCATGTGAGAGCAACTCCAGCGTTGGAGCCCTCCCCCCTGGCAATACACTATTCAATCCACCTAATGAACAGTAATTGCCCTTAATGAACAGTAAGTAGCCTGGCAATAGATTTTGCATCTCCACCGTTACACTTCTATAGCCCTGGCAATAGGCAATAAAATATTAGTATTTTTTTTATTTATAAAATTAATACAAAATAATTTTAAATGTAATATCGGATAAGATTTTTAATCGTTGTCGGTGCCCACCAATTTTCTCAAGAAAATTTGTATGAATAAGACTCCACATTTCTCGCAACTGCATCTCATTACCCGTAAGCGAACTATGAGTAACTTCAACCCAGCTAGTACACAACGCAACATCTTCAATAAGCGACCAATTCGTACCTGCACCAGTGGTCATTTTGTTGAAAAAAAATGGATTCAAACTTTGAGACAAAGAAAGGAATGTGATTGAAAGTAGTTGAGAAAATATGAAATTGTTGTGAAGGTAGATGATAATGAGAAGGTATTTATAGAAAAGTAAAAACAATTTTTTTTACAATTTTTTTCAGATTTTTCAGATATTTTTTTGAATTTTTTTGAATTTTTTACAATTTTTTTTAAATTTTTATTCAATTAATTAATCTCTGCCGTTGGATATAAAAAAATTTGAATTCCAACGCTCCAGATTGTGCCACGTGTCACACCGGTAACTTTTCAGATTTTTAAAACTATTTTTTCATTTATTTTTTAATTTTTAAAGCATTTTAATATCCACCGTTGATCTCAGATCGAACGGTGGATATTAAATCTGACAGTTTGAATTTTTTTTACCGTTGAGATCTAACGGTCCACATTAAGTGACCGTTAGGATCTAACGTACCGTGGGAAGCCACGTGGCTTCCCAACGGTAACAGACAAACCTTTTTTTTTTTCTGATTAACGTGTCAGGACGCGCCCCCACGCGCGGGTGGGGTGCACGCGCCTGACACAAAAAAAATAAAATATTACGCTGACGCCATCCTGGCGTCAGCCTTGCGTCACTCCCACCTCGGGCTCAAGGGCTGGCAATCCCTCACGGGCCTGGCCCTCGGGCCTCCCCCGTCCCCCGGCCTGCGTCACGCTGGACGCCGTCCACCGGCCCTCGGGCCTTTGTTCTGGAGCCGGTCCCCCGAGCTAAATGCAACGGTGGGAGTGCTCTGAGGGGGCATTTTCGCCAACGCAAAAGTTTACAGCTGATTTTGTTCATAGTATTATTCTGTGTTCTAATCACACTGAAAAATCTCTTTTTATATTGAAAGTTTCATTTAGATGGTGATTGTGATGTCGTCATGGATTTGACCGTTCGTTAAAAAAAAAAAAAAAACTTTAACGAAAAGTTCAAGGTACTATTTACTTTAACGAAAAATTACATTTTAATACTAAAAAATTAATCATGGTACTATTCACTTTACCCTTTATTTTGTCTTTATCGTTAAAACTCAAAGTTTTCAAGCATTTTTCATTAGTTTTTCTTGAAAAAAAATGAAAGCTTTTTGAAATCTTAAAGCTCGAAATTACTAAAATAAGTAATGTGACATTAATAATAATTTGCCAAAAGGTACTTTTAAATACCTGATTCGAGTTTGAGATCATTTTCTAGTATGTTCCGATATTTTTTTGTATATTAAGATTTTCGGCTATTAAATTTGTAGATAGCGTTTAACCATAAAGATATAATAACTGAAAATTATAATGTCACAAAATGCATCGATGCATACTAGAATTTTTAGTGTTCGTGAGATGTGAAAACTTGAAAAAGAAAGAACTAATTATTGGTATTCGAGCACATTGATAAATCTCTCGAGAAATGACATGGAAGGGAGTGGCAAGTTGGCATACTGGCTGACACGGCAGCAGCAACATCTACACATGATTTACGCTCAACGTCTTTCCTTGATAAGAAAGAAAGAAAAAAGAGCACGAATATTGCTCCAAGTAGATAATCCGTAATTTTCCTTTTTAAAAAAGCACAAATGTTGTTTTTCCTTGTGTTCCTAAACTTTTGTGGGAGTGCGCTGTCTAAATTTGATCGAGTTTATGCTAAAGTTGAGGAGGAATAAACGATAACACAACGATAATTGGTTCGATTGATTCAGTAAAAATTAAGCATTGAGGAAGCTAAACCAAAACAAGCTAATTAAGGGTTTGTTAAAGTGTGTTTAAAATAATTGAATCGTCTTTGACAAAAATGATTTTGGGTTTTAAAACCATTTTTAAGTTCTTGAAAGAAGCATTATATACGTACTTCTTATAAAAAACATTGAAAATGTTTTTCCAAAATCCACCTGAATTTTATAAATATTTTCACCAATAATGTTTTTAATCATTTTAAAAACGCCTTCAAATGAGCCTTAGTTTTAAATGATTTGTTCAATTTGGTTTGGGCGGTTCAGGTGCTGTTCAGGTCTAGTCTGTTTCTTTTTGGCTCCATTACTTACCGACTTACAAAATTTACATATATATATATATATATATAAGTAGTAGGTATAGGGTTAAATGTTCCATTAACTATGTCATGTTAATGATATTATGTTGTGTTAATTATGTGTCACTTAGTAATACGTTCTAGTGGTATTCTTCTTCACTCTTAAGTGAGAAGTTTTAGGTTCGATTCTCGTCAAATGCGAATTTGAAACACATTATTGCTTATTCAATTTTTTTTTAACGCAAAGATTGAAGAGAAATGCTAAGAAACTCTTCATGAATTATTTGTCATCTCATATATTAACGTTAATTTCTGTGTCAGAATCCATAAAGAGTCTCACTCTTAACAGATTCTCTTTAGCTAGCATTTCTCAACTTTATATTTTGAGGTAGGGTTTTGTAAAACAGTAAGCCTAATCATAACTCGTGCATTACCGCTTCCCACGATTCTTTCCGTATGCCTTTTTGCTATTTCGTAGGCTTTTCTTTTCCTCTGTATCTCTATCTCCTTCTTATTTTTCTCCTTTTATATCTTTTACTTATTGTTATTTTCTATGGGTTTTGTATAATTTATACATCAATTGGTTGAGTAGGTCAAGGAGAAAGCTTTGCTTTGCTAAAACGTGATCCCTTTTATGCACTTTAATTAGAGGCAATCAAACAAACATCAACTCAAAAGATCATGCTTGATTAGGGTTTTGACTGTTAATCATTGGGATTAAGCTTGGCGTGCCAAAGGATTCGAAAACGAACAAAAAAAGGGAGAAAAAAGGATCTCGCAGTGGACTTTGGAGAGGTAATCCAAGGACCCAATAGATTCATCAAGGAAAAAGTGCGAATCAAATCTTCACACAAATCTTAACCCACTTTTTCCTTTGGATGATTAGAAATGTTAGTGGATTTTTGGATGTCTTAAACAAAATGATCCTTAACTGTAGTTTTCCCACACACACTTGATGTTGAAGTATTGTTTAATTAATGTGAAAAGAAAACTACATGATATCAAAAGCTAGAGTTATGTTAGCAGAAGTCGTTGTATGCATGTGAGTAGTTATAACCGATTTATACATTGTACGATTTGCTTGATTTAGCCACTGAGAGTCAGTACGAACTCGATTAGTAACATCATGTTAAATGTAATGCATGATAGATATAACAGTTGTAAAATTTGTTAAGTACAATTGCTTATGCATAAGTTAATGAATGTATGTATTGTGAGTCCACCATGCATTAAAAACTGGGGTCCAGAGTTAGGAAGCTTGTACGAGAGATTATTGACACTTTGCAATTACAGACACTGACCAACTCTTATCCATTTCTTTGGGGGCACCGATAAAGATTTTTCCATGCTTTGTGGCCCCAACATAGAAACCGAAAAGGGATCCTCTCTAGATCCCTTCCATCAAGTCCACCAAAGCCACAAATCCGAGCCTTTGAAATTTGATCTAATGGCTACAAATTGAGGTTCACTTTAAAAGTTATAATAATTTTAACCGTTGGATCAAATTTTAAAGGTCTGAATTTATAACCTTGATGGACTTAATGGAAGGGATTCCGAGATGATCCATTTCCATAGAAACCATACTAAGTACTTCCTCTAGTATAACACTTGGGAGAGAAAATAATATCGACTACCATTTTCTTTTCTTGCACACACTATAGAATACATGTTGATCAGTCAGTAGTTTATATCTTTACCTTAACATAAATTATGCAACATGTGTTAGTCACTATGTGCTAGCTTAGAAATACATTTAAATGATTGAAAACGTTTTTAGAGAAAATATTTTTTTTGCAAGAAGCACAAGTTATGTGTACTTTTTTTAGGAGGTACTTTAAGTATTTTTCTAGGATTTACTTGTTTTTTTTTTAACTAAAGATTGGTTTCAAAAATATTTTTACCAAAAGTAATTTCAAACATTTTAAAAACATTTTTAAACAAGCTCTGTGTGCCTTTTGAAAAACAAAATAACATGCATTGAATTACTATTGCAACATCAAGTGAAAATATGGGGCATAAAGTTTGGTCATCTCTAACCGAAGAGCTAAATATAATCTTATCTAGAATTATAGCCCTACAAGAAATTATTTTTAAATAAGCAGTGTTAGGTCATATACATATATCATCTCTAACCGAAGGGGCTAAACATAGTCCGCTCAATAATTATTAGTTTGAAGTTTATACTTTAAATTTACTGGTTAATTTAATCAAACTACCATAAGATGTTTTCAAATCTAATCATTAAATTTGAACCAATTATTACAGCAGAGGAGTTGAACCACAAAAAGGGGTTAGGAGGTGGCTACACTTGGTTACTCTGATGCCCAATCATGCAAATAATAATCTGATAAGCTCTATTGAATTATAGTATAGCCATTTTATTGGAGATGAATTTTTTAACACATCAATCATATTTAACTTTTGAATCTTTAGTCATCTTCATTGAAACGTTCTTACCAACATTGTTGATTATCCTTTCTAATCTAAGCACGCGAATTATTTACCAAAATTGCAATTATCAGCAATTGGCATGGCTTTGGTTGATGCGCTGGCAGAAGAAGTAGAACATTCTAGAGTGGTGCTGCGTCTAGTCAACGGTCACATCACGGACACGTCGAACGACATGATAAGCTCTCTGGATCCCCATCCCTGGAATTTAATCGAAACATAAGTTAAACAACAGGTGGCACCCTGTCAATAAATAATCATCCAAATCACGCTCTGCCATTTTGGACCATTGCTCACGTGGAGCTTCATTAAGGACCCCACGATCACGAGGGATTTTTCAATAAGGTGTTGTATTACGTATTACTATATAAATAGTAAAATATATGTATTAAAAATTTAATAACTTAAAAAATAAAATTTTCTACCACTTACATAAAAATACGTGGTTTACCACTTATATTTCCGTCATAATAAAAAATTTCTTCAAGATCACGCGGGAACTGTACTCCTAATTGGATCCCTGTCGTTGCATGCTTCATGCAGCGTCCACATCATCAATGTTCGAGATTTTCAAGTGAACTGAAAAGGACGGGCTTTTCGGGCCGAAATATGGGTAAAAGGGCCGGCCTTTTAGTTTTCAACTGGAGCCCAAAGGCTATTAATGGGCCAGTGGTCATGTTTCATTTGTACGCTACTTTGCGTGGCCTTTGAAAATTTAAAGAAATTAACGCGCCATTTTGTGTAGGTTTTGGGCTTTTTCTTTCTACGCAGAGTGTGGACTCAAATGCTCTATTTGTGTTCATTTTCGATATGTTAGAGTCGATATATATATCTAAGTGATATTTCTTTTTATTTATAATTTTATGTTTAGTTTTGTAGATGAGGAGTTTCATATCAATTATTCATAGCGTAAATAAATCATATAGCTTGTTTTATATGGTTTTTGAAAAATGATAGCATTAGTGTATTAAATAATGGAGAGAGAATGATGTGGATTCGCTTAAAATCTAATTATTGATTTTTATTATTATTATTTTTTATTATCTATTAGAGAAATGATTTCACACAGATTAACCCACCTATTGAAAATTCTTGATTTCCCTAACTAAATGTTTGGATGAGATAAATAAACTTGAAAATTTAATAAAAGCTAGAATTTACAAATTGACATACACCAATTCCTTTATTTGGATTCATAAACATAGAATTTAGAATTTTTGCATGGACAAAGAACTTGGAATTTAGGACCACCAATTCCCAAGTTTAAATTTCATGTAAACAAGTGTCATTTCTAAATTTCTATGAGAGAGTTTAAAATAAAGAATTATGTATTCAAATTCTATTATTTTTTTTATGTTAATCAAACAAAAAAATTCATAAATCCTAAAAATAAAATCATGTCGTTTCAATTCCATTATTTTAAAATTAATCAGTAATCTTAAATTTTCTTTATTACTGGCAAATTTGATATCGTACGCTACACGTGCGCGTGGGATTTCATTATCATAAAAACATCGACGTACAAAAGCGCCAAGTTTCTGCGTCGAGCACAATCTACACCAAAACGCCCATGGCCACCGAAGCTCCCGACTATACCACCCGATTTATCGTCCCCGTTTCAACCCGACAACCCAATTGCTCCGCTCCGTTTTCGAAGCTCCTATACGGAAGTCGAAACGGGTCAGTCCAACTCCAACTCTCTCACACTCTCACTCCCAAACGTCAATCTTTATTTTTCTATGAATTTTTGCAGTAAAATTGGTGGATTGTAGTTAAAAACCCTAATTTGATTGGTTCAGATTCAGTTGCTTGTTAATATCTGTTTAGAAGAACTAATTTTAGTGCTTTTGGACTTTTGATGAATGCCTTGCAATTAATCACTAGTTAATGGTAATTTAATTCCAAAGGGAAAACCTTTTTGGAGTTTTTTTTTTATGCTCAGTAATGATGTGGTAAATTTACTTATATTTTGGGATTTTTCATATCCATTTTATCATACCATGGATTGATATTTGTATATGACATGACCAGAAAGTTGAAGATTGCAAGTGCGGCAGCCATGACTGATGCAATTGATTTATCTGGGGATGGCGGTGTTCTCAAGAAAATTGGAAGGCATGCAAAACCAGATGCAGCTGCCCCGACCCAAGACCTTCCGCTCGTTGATGGTACTGACTATAATGCCGCAGCTGATTGTGTTTATTTGCTATGGAGGCATTCTTGAGGAAACCGGCGAAGTCTTTGACACGACGCACGAAGATAATACGATTTTCTCATTCGAGGTTGGGAAAGGCAGTGTGATCAAGGCTTGGGATATTGCAGTGAAAACCATGAAGGTCGAGAAATACGCTTATCTTCCAGGAAATTTTGGAAGTGCTAAAAGTGTCCTGTTACATGTTTTCTCTTTTGTTGGTTGCATCAGGTTGGGGAGATTACTAAGATCACTTGCAAGCCGGTATATGCCTATGGTAGTGCGGGTTCTCCACCAGATATTCCACCAGAGTAATGTCATTGTTCTATTTTTATGTCGAAATTGTTTTTAATAGACACTGGGAGTGCTACTAGCTCTGTTAACTTAAAGATATATTTACGCATCAATGTACCAAAACCAATGTTTGAAAAGGCTCACCCGTCCTCTAAGGCTAGGCATAAGGGTTGCCGCCTCTGTTTTGAGGGAGTGAGCGGAAGGCGCCGCTGGAGCCGCCTCGGGGTTTTTTTTTGTTTTTCCTCTCTCCTAAACCCAAATTTTGGGTAGGGTTTTAACTGCCTCATACATCTTCCTTGCTGTCTGCGTGCATTGTTATATGTATACTCATTGTGTTTTTCATCCTCTATAATATATATATAATATATTATAATATATATATATATATATATATTTACAATATATGTGTGTGTACAGGGTGATTATTGATTAATAATTTTTATTTTAATATGTGTGTATGCTTAGTGTATATATTAAAAAATTTAAGTCCCATGAGGCTTCGTCTCACGCCTAGGCTGGGCTATCCCTGGGACACCTCGCCCACGCCTCACGCTTTTAATACAATGACCAAAACAACACTGTCCAGACTAAATTCTTCCCCAGACATGGATGGTATATGCTTATTAGCAACTATTGCATCTTAGTTTATGATATAAGAGTTATTTGGTTGGTGATCTTTGATTTCCTAACTTTACACCTAGATATATGTTGAATAGATGTAAAATTTCCGGATGCATGCTGGAAAGAAAAGTACATAAACTCCGGGTGGTAAGACTTCGCCAGGAAGCCTTCACACGCGAGCACATGCCAATTTGTGCATTGAGTATTCTGGTTTATGATTGCATCCAAGTGCTTGTAACAGTCTGCTTCAATTTGCTTGGTCAATTATCTCGATTTTCTTGTCACAAATGGTCTCTTTACAATGTCCTTGGAACTAATGCATTGTATGTTACAAATGAATCCTGCAGTGCAACCCTTGTATTTGAGGTGGAGTTAGTTGCTTGCAATCCGCGGAAGGGATTAAGTTTGGGTAGTGCTTCAGAGGAAAGGGCTAGGCTAGAGTAAGCTATCTACTTTCATCTTCTCCGCGACTTATATTCCAGAGATATACAGCGAGTCTTACCATCATCTTTACACTTTTTGTTGCTTCCGTCGAGATCTACCAACTTTTTCATCAACGGTAGGTTTGATTGAATTTTTCGTTGTTACTCACAACAGAGAGCTGAAGAAACAGAGGGAGTTAGCTGCTGCAAACAAAGAGGAAGAGAAGAAGAAGAGAGAAGAGGCAAAAGCTGCGGCTGCCGCTCGTATTCAAGCCAAGTTGGATGCCAAGAAGGGCGGAGGAGAGGGAAAAGGAAAAGCAAAATAGCACTTAGTCGCAGACTCGCATGTTTGAACGAGGTTGATCCTTCTAACCAAGTCGATTCAATAAATTACTTTAGTTCGTGAGTCCGACTGAACAAACGATGACCCTTTTCCCTAGTTTAGTGTGTGCTATAAACTTGAGCCAAACATGTTTTGGATCAATAAATCGGCCCCGGTCGGTTCACCGAGGGACGCATGTTAGACTGGAAACTTCGATTGTTGTCCAAGTAAGGCACACTAACTTCAACAACGTCCCTCGCAACGAGTTTGCCCAAAGGCAGAAAGTGCTATTCAAAATATACACAACTTGGTTGTTTTGAGGGCATAATATTCAGCCATTCCAATGCCTATATATCAAGATAATTACAGCAATGCCAATGCTGGGCATAATCTTTGAATCGGATCCATCATGTGCCTGGATTTGGATCCTCCTGATCAAGAAGGGTGGGTCATTGGATTACAAATAAGGGAGTCCCTTTAAAATTATAATAATTATAACCGTTGGATTTTCATCTAACGGTCCACACTCCTTGGTCAGGACCCTCACCTTGGGCTCAGGAGAGGATCCAAATCCCGCCTAACTATGTAGGTGGGTACCCTCCTTGTCCATTTTCATGCAACCCTGATCCTGCTCGGAATTTACACACCGGGCAGGTTCCCTGCTGCTTCAGCCAAGGATCAATGCAACTAGCATGGAACTGCAGCAAAGCAACAGCGAAAAAACACGATAATAAAAAAAAGACTCCTCAAGTCCAATTAGCTAGAGATCAACTCTTCGGATGATGCGTTTTCAGTTGACAATTTGCGTGAGTGTCGCAGAGTGTCCGGTTAGGCCTTGAAGGCGCCCATATCTCTCTTCTTTTAATTTATTTTCTCTCCAGATCAAACCCAGAAACATCCCAATTTTTTTTTTCAATTTGCAGAGGCTCGGATCGTCGGATTTGCAAATTGATTTCTTTTGATCTCTGCCAATCAATGGCAAACTTGCGGACGCATCTTCCCGGCGGAGTGTTTAACGGCCTTGAGAAGGACGCGACGGTCGGAGAAGAAAAGCTTAATGGTGGTGGGTTGGAGATATGTGGAAGACGACAGAGGAAGTTGAAGCCTCAGCATGATGATGGTGCGAAGCGTTGGTCTTTGCAATCCCATCCTTTTTGCCCCGGCCTCGCTAAGCCTAACTAGTGAAGAGTTTAGTCAGAACGAGTCTGAGGTAGTCCTATTAAACTCAGTCCTGGCTTGCACCAAACACGGATTAATATTCTTAGCTACGACAGTCTAGTCCAGTGAGGCTTAGCGAGTGCAAACATACACGCCTTTGGTGTACTGGGTCGTGTTTCAGCACACTAAAAAATATATCTCTTTCAAGATTCCACAATCAGTATCTTGTCTTAAGCACACCATTCTTTCTGATCTGTTGGAGATTCATTTTGTCCTTATATTTGTTTTACACTTATGTTACACGGTGGTTATTCTTATTTAGAGATTCTAGTGGCGATGCTCTTAATAGTACAATTTAATAGTAATCATTTCATTGGTAAGTAAAAAGATTTCAAGTCTTATTTTCGAGAATAGTGAATTCTCAACTAATTTATTCCATCATCTTCATACGTAGATATATCATTGTATATAAAAAGAAAATAATAAGTAATTAGGTTGTTTATTAGGGAGAGCAAGTTCAATGTAATAGGTTCATCATCACGTGCCGTCTCAATTCAATAACATATTATATGAAAAACTAACTTACACATAATATGATGTTATTAGATATGGACGCCACAACGGAGGCAATCACGTTCCATGTAAGTCTTCATATAGAATTGCCATTGCATAATTACCAAATCACAATTCAGCCAAAGAAATTGAAGTGCGAAAATTGATGTATGATTCTATACTACAAATCAAATAAGCTAATGTTTTACATTGGGGCACTCAAAGTTAGAAAGCAAATTGTGCAATTCCATGAATCCTGATAGATCAGCATCTTTGTGCAGGCGTGAAATTTTTTTAAATTAACTGTTAACTCAACACGAAACGATACAAAAATAACAAACTTGAATTAATTTGTTAATTAGTCAGATCATTATCAGATTACATGTTAAAATAATAAATATTATATGTAAATGACACAAACACGATCTATTTACCAAGTCTAACATTAGGCATGATAATTTCAAGTATAGCCTATTAAGCTAACACAAAAAGATAAACCGTTAACGAGTCGGTCGTTACATAACCATCTCTTAAAAATTCATAAAGATATCGAATTTGACACGATATAATTCGTTAAAATAATAAATATGATACGAAACAACATGACCCACTTGTCTAATCTACCCTTCATCATCCACCTGGGTCCCACAGACAATCCAAAATCACCATTGGAGTTGGAATCTTGGGAAATGGACACTGCACCCTCCTGCCGTCACTAAAAAAAACTCAATTACCACAACTGAGATTCAGAGAATCTCACTGTTAACAAAAATTTAAAATTAAAATTACTAAAATAGTAAAATTAAACTATTCGAAAACCAAAAACAGTACCCCCCTAATTTTTGGTAATTATCCAAATTATCCACATATGACCACATAATATCTGAACAAAATGGGCCACCTATCCAGTACCAACACCATGTTGGCCCCATCATGGTCCATTCTATGAGAAAAACTTACGTAGGATAGTATTCTAAACTAATAACACAAGGTACAAACTGCAACAATATTTAAACCAATAATGCAACAACAAATTTTAATTATTTTTTGTTATGCTGCGTTATTAATTTGAGATATCTTTACAATAACATGGTCAAAGTGTAAGTTATTTTCCAGAAATAGACCCCACCAAAGATTTGCCAGCTCAGACCCAGCAGAGGGTCCCACTTAAGCACCTAGAGACCAAGCTTTTGACTTGCAAGTTCACACCTAACCTCAGCCACTCCCACCCTAGAATTTTCCAAATCAAACTCCATCCACACGTTCTGCTGATGATAGTGACCAATCACAAACGCCTGTATGCCCAGCAAGTCAGAGTTCCCATATGTGAAGCAATACACCTGATTCCCGCCTCTCACCATTCCCGGCACCCGATACAGCAGCCTTTCCCCCGATACGCTCATCTCGGCCCCCCGAAACATCAGTGTTACTATCGGCAACGCGGGTAGACTCGGCCGGTTCGTCGGGACTTGGAAACACAAATCCATCGCTCCTTGGAACACAAAATTCGGATCGTTCAAAAGGTTAAGCACCGGTTTTGTCTGCTGAGTGAATTCCTTTTTCAGCGCCGTGTAAACCGGACCGAGTAGGAACGTGAACTGGGTTCCCGAGTCGACCATTGTTTGACCTGCCCCGGAATGGTCCGGTACGAAAACGGACTTCGGGAGCAGTAACACCTTCCCTCCAACCCGGATCCCCTCCAGCTGGACCGTGTACGCTACCCGGTCGAAGTACGGCAATGGGGTTGAAATATGAACCAGTGGGGTGTAATTTAACGGTTTGAGCCAATCGAACTTCGCTTCCCCGAAAAGCAAAACACCAGACGAGTCGCGACCCGATATGCAGTAGGAAAATTTCGGCTAGTCTTTTGTCGAATTAGTATACATTCTCATCTCTACCTAGAACGAGGTCTTTTGGAAGCTCATTGGCTTCGGGTTTTATGGGAACTCCGAAGTAAAGTGAGTAGCGCACGAGAGCACTCCCAGGATGGGTGACCTATTGGGAAGTTCTCGTGTGAGTTCCCAGAAACAAAACCGTGAAGGCGTGGTCGGGACCCAAAGCGGACAATATCATGCTACGATGGTGGAGCAGGCCTAGGAAGTGATCCGTCTCGCGTCGGGATGTGACACATATATCATCTCCAACCGAAGGGGCTCAACATAGTCTACTCAATAATTATTAGTTTTAAGTTTATACTTTAAATTTACTGGTTAATTTAATCAAACTACCATAAAATGTTTTCCAATCTAAACATTAAATTTGAACTAATTATTACAGCAGATGAGCTGAACCACAAAAGGGGTTAGGAGGTGGCTACACTTGGTCACCTTGATGCTCAGTTGATTAGCTCTATTGAATTATAGTATAGTCATTTCATTAGAGATAAATTTTTTAACACATTAATCATTTTTAACTTTTGAATCTTTAGTCATCTCCATTGAAGACGTTCTAACCAACATTGTTGATTATCCTTTCTAATCTAAGCACGCGAATTATTTACCAAAATTGCAATTATCAGCAATTGGCATGGCTTTGGTTGATGCGCTGGCAGAAGAAGTAGAACATTCTGGAGTGGAGCTGTGTCTAGTCAACGGTCACATCACGGACACGTCGAACGACATGATAAGCTCTGTGGATCCCCATCCCTGGAATTTAATCGAAACATAAGTTAATCAACAGGTGGCACCCTGTCAACAAATAATCATCCAAAACACTCTCTGCCATTTTGGACCATTGCTCACGTGGAGCTTCCTTTAGGACCCCACGATCACGAGAGATTTTTTAACATGATCGGCATATAAGATGGTACATTATGTGTTATTATACAAATATTAGAATATGTGTGTTAAAAAGTTAATAACTTAAAAAATAAAACTTCCCACCACTTACATAAAAATACGTGATATATCATCTGTGTTCCCATCGCAATAAAAAAATTTCTCTACAATCACGCGGAAACTGAACTCCTACGTGGGTCCCTGTCGTTGCATGCTTCATGCAGCGTCCACGTCATCAATGTTCGAGATTTTCATGTGAACTCAAAAGGACGGGCTTTTCGGGGCGAAATATGTGTAAAAGGGCCGGCCTTTTAGTTTTTAACTGGAGCCCAATGGCTATTAATGGGCCAGTGGTCATGTTTTATTTGTACGCTATTTTGTATGACCTTTGAAAAATTAAAGAAATTGACGCACCATTTTGTGTAGGTTTTGGGCTTTTTCATTCTACGCATAGTGTGGACTCAAATGCTCTATTTGTGTTCATTTTCGATATATTATAGTCGATATATATCTAATTGATATTTTTCTTTACTGATAAGTTTATGTTTAGTTTTATAGATGACAAGTTTAATATCAATTATTCATAGCGTAAATAAATCATATAGCTTGTTCTTTATGTTTTTTGAAAAATGATAGCATTAGTGTGTTAAATAATGTAGAGGGAATGGTGTGGATTCGCTTAAAATCTAATGATTGATTTTTATTATTATTTTTTTATATTATCTATTAGAGAAATGATTTCACACATATTAATCCACCTATTGAAAATTCTTGATTTCCCTAACTAAATGTTTGGATAAGATAAATAAACTTGAAAATTTAATAAAAGTCAGAATTTATGAATTGACATACACCAATTCCTTTATTTGGATTCATAAACATAGAATTTAGAATTTTCGCATGGACAAAGAACTTGGAATTTAGGACCACCAATTCCCAAGTTTAAATTCCATGTAAACATGTGTCATTTCTAAATTTCTACCCGTGAGAGTTTAAAATAACGAATTATGTATTCAAATTCTGTTATTTTTTTTATGTTAATCAAACAAAGAAATTCACAAATCCTAAAAATAAAATTCCGTCGTTTCAATTCGGTCATTTTAAAATTATTCAGTAATCTTAAATTTTCTTTATTACTGGTAAATCTGATATCGTGCACTACACGTGCGTGTGGGATTTCATTATCATAAAAACATCGAAGTATAAAAGCGCCAAGTTTCTGCGTAGAGCACAATCTACACCAAAACGCCCATGGCCACCGAAGCTCCCGACTATACCACCCGACTACACCAAAACGACGGGAATTGACTATAATGCCGTGGCTGATTGTGTTTATTTGTTGTTGGTTTTGTGACAGTATTTTCTGGTTAAGTTGACTATAATGCCGCTCGTTGATGGTATTGACTATGATGCCGTGGCTTGGGATATTGCCGTGAAAACCATGAAGGTCGAAAAATACGCTTATCTTCAAGGAAATTTTGGAAGTGTTAAAAGTGTCCTGTTACATGTTTTCTCTTTTGTTGGTTGCATCAGGTTGGGGAGATTGCTAAGATCACTTGCAAGCCGGAACATGCCTATGGTCGTGCGGGTTCTCCACCAGATATTCCACCAGAGTAATGTCTGTGAAGCCAAAAATAATCAATAGGCGACGCGTGGATTTTTAGATGAAAAAGACAAAATTACTCTCGAGGCACACCAAGTTTCCTACGCGCGAGCAACGGGCAAGCATCCCTCAACCAAGCCAAAAGTGTCCAAAATAGGTAACAAATTCAAAATTATTTCATCTATCCTCATCTTATATTCCCTACAAGGTATTTACTCCATAACCTTCAAAACATTCTATATAAATTGAGTTAATTGGCCAATTAATGGATTCATTACCTAATTAATCCATTAATTGCCAAATAACTCACCCATTACACCCCAAAAAACACCCAAAGGCCGGCCACTATCTCCCAAAGAGGGCCGGCCATGCTCTATAAATTGGACCCCATTTTCTCTAAAAAGCTAAGTTACACACTCTTGTAAAACTCCCAAAACTCTCCAAGCACTTTTCTCTCTAAATTCTAACTTTAGCATCGGAGGTTCTTCGGCCAAAGCCCCCCCCCCCCCCCCCCAAAAATTCATCGTGGGAGTGTGAGGCTTTTGACCTTGACCAAAGATGTTGATTGTTTTGTAGGTGCAATTTTGTCAAAGAAGGAGAATGCAAAAATTTGCATTCACAATGTCATTGTTCTATTTTTATGTCGAAATTGTTTTTAATGGACACTAGGAAATTAGGAATGCTAGTACTTCTGTTAACTTAAAGATATATTTACGCATCGATGTACCAAAACAGCACTGTCCAGACTTAATTCTTCCCCAAACATGGATGGTATACGCTTATTGGCAACTATTACATCTTAGTTTATGATATAAGAGTTATTTGGTTGGTGATCTTTGATATCCTAACTTTAAACCTAGATATATGTTGAATAGATGTAAAATTTCCGGATGCATGCTGGAAAGAAAAGTACATAAACTCCGGGGGGCAAGACTTCGCCAGGAAGCCTTCACACGCGAGTACATGCCAATTTGTGCATCGAGTATTCTGGTTTATGGTTGCATCCAAGTGCTTGTAACAGTCTGCTTCGATTTGCTTCGTCAATTAACTCGATTTTCTTGTCACAAATGGTCTCTTTACAATGTCCTTGGAACTAATGCATTGTATGTTACAAATGAATCCTGCAGTGCAACCCTTGTATTTGAGGTGGAGTTGGTTGCTTGCAATCCGCGGAAGGGATTAAGTTTGCGTAGTGCTTCAGAGGAAAGGGCTAGGGTAGAGTAAGCTATCCACTTTCATCTTCTCCGCGACTTATATTCCAGAGATATACTGCGAGTCTTACCATCATCTTTACACTTTTTGTTGCTTCCGTCGAGATCTACCAACTTTTTCATCAACGGTAGGTTTGATTGAATTTTTCATTGTTACTCACAACAGAGAGCTGAAGAAACAGAGGGAGTTAGCTGCTGCAAACAAAGAGGAAGAGAAGAAGAAGAGAGAAGAGGCGAAAGCTGCGGCTGCCGCTCGTATTCAACCCAAGTTGGATGCCAAGAAGGGCGGAGGAAAGGGAAAAGGAAAAGCAAAATAGCACCTAGTCGCAGACTCGCATGTTTGAACGAGGTTGATCCTTCTAATCAAGTAGATTCAATAAATTACTTTAGTTCGTGAGTCCGACTGAACAAACGATGACCCTTTTCCCTAGTTTAGTGTGTGCTATAAATTTGAGCCAAACATGTTTTGGATCAATAAATCAGCCCCGGTCGGTTCACCGAGGGACGCATGTTAGACTGGAAACTTCGATTGTTGTCCAAGTAAGGCACACTAACTTCAACAACGTCCCTCGCAACGAGTTTGCCCAAAGGCAGAAAACTTTTGGAGTGCTATTCAAAATATACACAACTTGGTTGTTTTGAAGGCATAATATTCAGCCATTCCAATGCCTATATATCAAGATAATTACAGCAATGCCAATGCTGGGCATAATCTTTGAATCGGATCCATCATGTGCCTAGATTTGGATCCTCCTGATCAAGAAGTGTGGGCCATTGGATTACAAATAAGGGGGTCCCTTTAAAATTATAATAATTATAGCCGTTGGATTTTCATCCAACGGTCCACACTCCTTGGTCAGGAGGATCCTCACCTTGGGCTCAAGAGAAGATCCAAATCCCAACTATGCAGGTGGGTACCCTCCTTGTCCATTTTCATGCAACCCTGATCCTGCTCGGAATTTACACACCGGGCAGGTTCCCTGCTGCTTCAGCCATGGATCAATGCAACTAGCATGGAACTGCAGCAAAGCAACAGCGAAAAAACACGATAATAAAAAAAAGGCTCCTCGAGTCCAATTAGCTAGAGATCAACTCTTCGGATGATGCGTTTTCGGTTGACAATTTACGTTAGTGTCGCAGAGTGTCTGGTTAGGGAATGTGTGTGCATGTGTGAGTGTGTGCTGGGTCGAGAGGAACTAGATGCATTTTGTAGTTGGAATCAATCACACATTTCGACTCAGCATCACAAGAATTTCTTTGCAAACATTTTAGTGTAGCAAAAACTCCCTAAAACTCACAACTGAAAATTACAGGAAGATGGAAAAAAATGTCTGAAAAGAGAACCGAACCTGATGCAAGCACGGAAGGCTGCGGATTAGTTCTCCCACAGTAACTTGCTCCAGGCAAACGCTACAAGTCAGTTCATCTTCCATTGCTTTTGTGCTGCCAACAGTATCGACAGTTTCTTGCTTCTTCTGCAAAATAGATTAGAAATATATGACGGTACAGAATAAATGCAATGCTATCATATCATATGAGATAATAATGTAGCGCAAGTTTCTTCTGTCTGTACTCATACAAATTGAAATGCAGGAACATCTTTACTTTTGAAGGGTTGCAAAAGGGTGAAAAATACAAAAGGAAACAGGGACAATATATAGCCAATACCTCAGAAGGTACTGAAGATGAAGCTTGTTGCATCGACGAAGCGCCACTGCATACAAAACAAAACTATTATAAAACAAACGTATTCAAAATGCAAAGGCTAAACAACTATGATTCAATTCTTTTTTCATTTGCCCCTAAAATCTGTCAACTCTGTTGGTCTATCTCAGTCACTCAACAAAAATAAAAAATAAACAAATAGAGAACTTACTTTTGAGGACCCACAGCCTTGTATTTATGGACTGGAAGAGCATTTATCTCTTCCTCACTCATAGAAGAAGCTGCTGGAACATTATCGGAATCCAGAGCTCGCAAAGTTTCGTAATCTGGTATGCAACAGAAGAGTATTTAGCATAAAAGTAAAGGCATGTAAACAACGTTAAGAGAAAAATCTATGGTTTGGCTAATTAAAAATATTGATAGCCATGTATTGGGTTTCAAGATATAAAAATCATTTTAGACGGGATATAACTACCAACCTAGGTCATCAAATTCCCGGTCAAGAAGTGCAAGCTGAAGTCTGAGGCCTTGAAGGCGCCCTCTTGTTGCTAAGCTAATTGATGGTGGCATACGCAACCGCAATTCAGTATGGCCAAGAAGGCCACTGGCTGACGCTGCATGAGCCTGTGCTTGAGCTTGAAGTTGTTGACAGGTTGCATACATCCTTAATGTTGTAGCCATCAAAAAGACACCAAGAACTAGCCACAGCTACATGCACAAGGATGTTTAAATTTCTCATATAACAATCTAACGAACAGCAACCTTGACCAGTAAAAGTAGCAAAACAATTTACACATGCTAGAAAGACAATACCAGAAAATTCGGTGACATCTGGTGTGAGTTCAGTATCATGAACAGCAAGAGAACTGGCAATTTGCCAACATATAAACAAAAATTAGAACCAACTAACATAATTACAAGACTAAAAAGACAAAGGATAGGATTATAAGTACCTGTGACAAGAAAAGCAAGTGAGTTGGAATTGACAGAGCGTGGTGGATGAACACGCTGATACAAAACAGCCAATATCAATACAAATTACACTAATAACTTTGCCCCTTGTTTCCCTAGATAATTTACACAGACACTCGCCATAAATTAAACCCCATAACTCACTCTCCGCCCTTGCTCTCAAGGGGGGGAGAAGGTGAAATTAGGCCCAAAGGGGATTAGCAACTGCGAAAAACAGCTCAAATTGCATACACACTGGCCATCGATTAAACCATGAAACTGAAACCTCCACCCTTATTCTTAAGGAATAAGGTAAAATTAGAGCCAAATGCAATAGAAACTAACAACTATAGCCAAGACCATATACAAAACTTGTGAAAGACAAGAAATGTACCATTGCACGCCGCCCTGGTATGAATTCCGGGAACCCACTTTCGATATCCGCTCTGGTGCCCCGGAACACAAAACTCATGATTGTTGAGTTCAAAAGCCCTCTGCTGAAACTATGAACTCACTGACTTTCCAGTTCACTGAACTGAAACACGCAAAAAAAATATGTAAACATACATTCAGTAATGCTCTTAATTCAAAAACAAAAAGAAGCTAGTTTGATGCAAAAAACCTAACTCAAGATTCCCAATTGACTTGCAGTAAAAACTCACGACTGAAACAACTAAGATCCAATTAACTTCAAATTCCTGATAAAAAAATCACATATCAACAAAACCCTAATCCGCAAATCACAAATCAACAAATCCCTAATCCCCAAATCACATTCCCTAAACTATACAATTAACAAAAAAAAAAAAAAAAAAAATCTTTTAAGAAAGAAGAAAAAAACAGTAATTCAGGTCGCAATTGATTGCTGTGAGAGATTAAGAATTACAGAGGCAGATTGGACGAAGCCTTTCATAATTTATGATCAAGAAAATTAAAACGATCAGAGATTACGAGGAGACTGAGAAATGCGAGGAGATTAAAGACTTGCCGGGAAGAAACGACTTTGGATTGTTCAGATTACAAGAACCGGCGGCGTTTCACGAAAACGCCATGCAAACGTTTCTTCGGTGGAAGAAAGGGAGCGAGTTGGAGCGTGCAGAGATTTGAGTCGACTCGGACGCGTTTTGCCTCGTGTACTCTGTTTGGTTAGTCTGATAAAGCTTATTGTTTTGTCTGTCGGACTGTTTGGTTAGTCTAATAAAGAGATTAGTTCAATTACTGTTTCGTCACGACGCCGTTTGTACTCTGTTTTTCCACTTGGAACCTGGGCTGGGCTGTTACGTCAAGTACTACAATATAATCGAATGAAAATAAATTTAAACTTTTAATATAGTGTCATTACACTTGGAATGTGTTTATTGCGTCGAATTATTTCGGACTAAACTAACTTTAAGAATCAAGCTGGATTGGTTTAACATGGACTAAGTAGTATAAAGATACTCAAATATTTGATGCAGTATCATACTAAATGACGGATTAAATTATTTTAGGGTTAAAATACTTTTTTTGTCATTTTAAACTCATTTTATTAATATTTTGTTATTATTAATACACACTTTTTGTATTTGACTCTCTCCCCATTCCCTCCACTTTTCTTCTCTGGTTTGCATTTTGTACATCTCAAGCCCAGATTTTCTCCCACTAATAATCAAAACCATAAACTTTCTCTTATTTTCATTTGCTTTCTCTTCAATTAAAACCCATATTTCTCTTCTTTTAATTTATTTTCTCTCCAGATCAAACCCAGAAAAATCCCAATTTTTTTTTCAATTTGTAGAGGCTCGGATCGTCGGATTTGCAATTGATTTCTATTGATCTCTGCCAATCAATGACAAACTTGCGGACGCATCTTCCCGGCGGAGTGCTTAACGGCCTTGAGAAGGACGCGACGGTCGGAGAAGAAAAGCTTAATGGCGATGGGTTGGAGATATGTGGAAGACGACAGAGGAAGTTGAAGCCTCAGCATGATGATGATGCAAAGCGTTGGTCTTTGCAATCCCATCCTTTTTGCCCCGGCCTCGCTAAGCCTAACTAGTGAAGAGTTTAGTCGGAACGAGTCCGAGGTAGTCCTATTAAACTCAGTCCTGACTTGCAACAAACACGAATTAATATTCTTAGCTATGCCAGTCTAGTCTAATGAGGCTTAGTGAGTGCAAATATACACGTTTTTGGTGTACTGGGTCGTGTTCCAGCACACTAAAAAATATCTCTCTTTCAAGATTCCACAATTAGTATCTTGTCTTAAGCACATCATTCTTTCTGATCTGTTGGAGATTCATTTTGTCCTTATATTTGTTTTACACTTATGTTACACGGTGGTTATTCCTATTTAGAGATTCTACTGACGATGCTCTTAGTAATACAATTTAATAGTAATCATTTCATTGGTAAGTAAAAAGATTTCAAGTCTTATTTTCGAGAATAGTGAGTTCTCAACTAATTTATTCCATTATCTTCATACGTAGATATATCATTGTATATAAAAAGAAAATAATAAGTAATTAGGTTGTTTATTAGGGAGAGCAAGTTCAATGTAATAGGTTCATCATCACGTGCCGTTTCAATCCAATAACATATTATATAAAAATCTAACTTACACATAATATGATATTATTAGATCTGGACGCCACGACAAAGGCAATCACGTTCCATGTAAGTCTTCATATAGAATTGCCATTGCATAATTACAAAACCACAATTCAGCCAAAGAAATTGAAGTGCGAAAATTGATGTATGCTTCTATACTACAAATCAAATCAGCTAATGTTTTACATTGGGGCACTCAAAGTTGGAAGGCAAATTGTGCAATTCCATGAATCCTGATAGATCAGCATCTTTGTGCAGGCGTGAAATTTTTTTAAATTAACTGTTAACTCGACACGAAACGATACAAAAATAATAAATTTGAATTAATTTTTTAATTAGTCATGTCATTATCAGATCACACGTTAAAATAATAGATATTATATGTAAATGACACAAACACGATCTATTTGCCAAGTCTAACATTAGGCATGATAATTTCAAGTATAGCCTATTAAGCTGACACAAAAAGATAAACCGTTAACAAGTCAGTCGTTACAGAATCATCTCTTAAGAATCCATAAGGATATCGAATTTGACACGACATAATTCGTTAAGATAATAAATATGACATGAAAACGAAACAACATAACCCACTTGTCTAATCTACCCTTCATCATCCACCTGGGTCCCACAGACTATCCAAAATCACCATTGGAGTTGGAATCTTGGGAAATGGACACTGCACCCTCCTGCCGTCACTAAAAAAAAACTCAATTACCCCAACTGAGATTCAGAGAATCTCACAGTTAACAAAAATTTAAAATTAAAATTACTAAAATAGTAAAATTAAACTATTCGAAAACCAAAAACAGTACCCCACCCTAATTTTTGGTAATTACTCAAATTATCCACATATGACCACATAATATCTGAACAAAATGGGCCACCTATCCAGTACCAACACCATGTTGGCCCCATCATGGTCCATTCTATGAGAAAGACTTCCCTACGTCTAGTATTCTAAACTAATAACGTAAGGTACAAACTGCAACAGTATTTAAACCAATAGCACAATAACAACTATTTTTTTGTTATAATGCGTTATTAATTTGAGATACATTTACAATAACATAGTCGAAGTGTAAGTTATTCTCCGAAAATAGACCCCACCAAAGATTTGCCAGCTCAGACCCAGCAGGGGTCCCACTTAAGCACCTAGAGACCAAGCTTTTGACTTGCAAGTTCACACCTAACCTCAGCCACTCCCACCCTAGAATTTTCCAAATCAAACTCCATCCACACGTTCTGCTGATGATAGTGACCAATCACAGACGCCTGTATGCCCAGCAAGTCAGAGTTCCCATATGTGAAGCAATACACCTGATTCCCGCCCCTCACCATTCCCGGCACCCGATACAGCAGCCTTTCCCCCGATACGCTCATCTCGGCCCCCCGAAACATCAGTGTTATTGTCGGCAACGCGGGCAGACTCGGCCGGTTCGTCGGGACTTGGAAACACAAATCCATCGCTCCTTGGAACACAAAATTCGGGTCGTTCAAAAGGTTAAGCACCGGTTTGGTCTGCTGAGTGAATTCCTTTTTCAGCGCGGTGTAAACCGGACCGAGTAGGAACGTGAACTGGGTTCCCGAGTCGACCATTGTTTGACCTGCCCCGGAATGGTCCGGTACGAAAACGGACTTCGGGAGCAGTAACACCTTCCCTCCAACCCGGATCCCCTCCAGCTGGACCGTGTACGCTACCCGGTCGAAGTACGGCAATGGGGTTGAAATATGAACCAGTGGGGTGTAATTTAACGGTTTGAGCCAATCGAACTTCGCTTCCCCGAAAAGCAAAACACCAGACGAGTCGCGACCCGATATGCAGTAGGAAAATTTCGGAAATCCCATCTGTGTAACAAAGGATAATGAACCGCGGTTCATGCCCATTAACCCGGTTGTCTTGGAGTCCTCATCAGCGTTCGAACTGGACCCGGAATCCATGCAGCCGAATATGGTACCGGGTTGGGCGGACGACCCGAGATTGAAAGTTTCCCGTGCGAGGTTACCTTCGATGGAGGAGGCGTCGGCGTAGGAGAGAATGGAGTGGCAGAGCTTTTTCGGGTCGCAGGAAACGGGTATGGGGAAGTCGCGGGTTCGGTTCCGGCATACGGGGGAGGAGCAGGGGACTGGGTAGTAGGACTTGGAGGCGAGTGGGTTGAAGACAAGGTTGAAGTTGGGGGCTTTTTTGCAACGAAGCCACGAAAGCTCGCTGCCTGTGTCGAGGACCATGGTGACTTGCTGCGGCGGAGAGCCGACGGAGAGGGAGATTGTGAGGGTGACGTTGTGGTGGAAGGAGAGCTTGTTGGTGGATTTTGGGAGGGACCCCTGTGGGAGGGTCTGTGTTTTGAGGGGCAGGATTAGAGTTTCTGGTTTTGGTGCAGAGAAACAGAGGGTGGTGAGGAGTTGAAGAAGGAGGAGGGCGAGGAGAATGGGCATTGTTCTGCTGAAATTACGAATCGGGGAACTGAATTCGAACGGAATGTATGTTTTTTTTTTTTTTTTGTTGGAATTGGGATTTGAACGTGTTGGTGTTGCAGGGGAGTTTGAGAGAGAGTTTGCGGCGGGGTCTTTGTATTTGTTGTAGGTGTGCGTGTGAATGGGGCGAAAGGTCCGCGTGAGGAGACATTTTCCAACGTAGCCAGAATACGGGTAGAGTACACCGCATAGCATTATACACTGAAGCTTACTTAACAAAGAAAACTTTATTTCACTTATATAATAACATGTAATATATCATTCGTATTTCGGGCACACTTGGTAAATTTCTGCTTGCCAGTGTGTGTGAGTGTGGTGTCTTGTAGGTGCTCTCTCTCTCTCTCTCTCTCACAAAATTTGGTTTAAGATACTTATTACATGCAAATCTCATGATTATGTATTTCTACCAAATAAAAGTGAGATGGCTAAGAAAATAAAAGAGATGTTACGCAATCAAAAGTTTTGATTTTATTGCAATGGGTTTGTAATTAATCAAGTTCTTAAGAGCGCTAACTTTTGTAATATTAAACAATTAAGAGCATTTACTTATATAACCGATATTATATGTTAGGAGTTAAAATGGATGTTTTGTATTTTTAGTTAGGGTGTGCTATCTGCACACCTTATTTTACTTCTCACACACCTCTTGATAATTTATGTCTGCTGATCTTCTTCAATTCATCTGATCCGACGGCCGAAAATTAAAAAGATGTGTGAAAAGTAAAATGAGGTGTGTGGATATCATACCCCTTTAGTTATTACATTTTTGTTTCCACCTCCTCAAGAGCAGGATCCCGGCCAAGATAGAGCTCGAAGCCAACATATATTCACGTTAAAGGGAATATCATTCCTTTACTTACAATCTAATAATCTTTAAATGTACTACTTTTATTTATTTTTAGCTCTTCTCCGTCCGGTTTAGCTGCCTGAGATCAATAATGTATTTGGTAAGCTCTTCCAATATTCATCTCTAGAGCCGGTCAGATGCTTTCATTCATATTCCGTTTAAGCTCTCATAAAAATTTTATATTCAAACATCCCTCAAGCACATAATAGTTATACGATTGACAGCTTGGTTTTTGCTCTTCTACTTTCTTTTGCTTGGTAAACAATTTAAAGGTCGAATTATATTCTGTAAAATTAGACAGCTGCTGTTTTTTCATATGCTTTTCTATTTGCTTGTTGGTTACGAGACATGAATATATATATTAGTGGCTGGACTGTGCTTAATTCTTTTCTTTCTCGTTGATTAAGCTTCGAATCCAACAACCCAAAAAGAGGATTAAAATTGAAAATAATTATTCATCTATTACTACTCCATAACAATCTTGTTCGTAAATAAAGTTGCAAATCAAATCTCCTTGTGGAGAAAGCATCACCTCAATTATGCTCTGATTTCCTTCAATTTTTAGTGTAAATTGCACTATTTTTTTTTTTTACAAAGTATATTGCGCTAATTTTAGAATTTTATTTCCATGAGTCAATGATTTTTTTTTTTAATTTACATTTATTTTGTATTTTTTTACTGCTTTTTCAGAAATAGTACGATACTCATTATATTAGTGAGTGAATGAATACAAACACAGATAGAGTGTTTTATACAAACACAAATAGGGTGTTTTTTACATGGGTTCAATAACGACAGATGATCTCTCTAGCATTTTTTTTTTATATCTCTAGCATTAGTCGTTATTAATTTGAGTCTCGACCCTTTTTTTTTTTTTTTTAATACATCAGTATTTTTACACTAAGCGAAAGGGAAGTTCGGCTAAGCTACACAATGGGCAACCTAATTTGGTATCGAATTTGTATCCACGAGATTCAAACCTAAGACCACTCACTTCCAAATAAAGAGGAATACCACCAAACTGTAGTACTGAGTGGTGAAACTCGACTCTTAAACCTTATTAGTAGACAATTATTTGATTAACTATTAAACATGTATTTGTTTGGACCCAAAATATTAGACATGGTCCGAGTACAACTTTGAGTTTGGCCCAAAATGAAGACTGCCAATATCCACATCTATTCTTAATGTCTAGCTCAGGAAGAGATAGTCGAGTCCTAATTAGTATTTGATTCGTTAGGGATCAAGATTGGATCTGATTGAGTCCAAAAGTGAGTGAGATTGTTAAGGATTAGAATGAACAATGATAAGGTTCGTAATAACCGGCTAATCATTGAACAATCATAATGTTCGTAATATTCCGCTAATCATTGTTCATAGTTGATCAAGATCTATGATGAATTAAACATGAAAGAGGGCTAGATTCAAAGTCTTAAGTCTAGTAGGAGTGGCCGAGCTTTACGCAGATGTAAAGACATATCTCCAAAAATGATAGTTTTTATAATTTTAAATGGTGGAGATGAAATATAAATGAGAGAAAGGAGGGGCAGGACACCCGATCAGAAAGAAGGGAAAGAGAAAGTGACCAATGGGGAAAGAAGAAAGGATGGGAAAGGAGAGAGTGGAGGAGCACCGGATCACCCTTGACCCGGTTCCTCCCCTCAACCCAACCTGCATCTGCAACAATTTTCAACGGGTTTCCTGTCCATTTTCCCGGCGATTCACGGCCTACCCCCACTACCAAACACCTACCCAACCTTCCCTCATTCATTTCCATCCAAAACCCCACCTAGATTGACCCTGTTTGAGGAAGAACAGAACTTGTGGGTTCCGAAGGTGTCACGGAGGAGATTCGCCCATCATGAAAGCATTGTCAACCATTACCACCATCAAACCACTCACCTTGAACCTAGGAACAAAGCCCAAACAAGTTTAGGGGTGTCAGAGTTTGAATTGAGGTCGAATCAAAGCACACCCAAATCTAGGGTTTCGACGGGTTTTCATGAAATTAAGTTTTTTTCTGGCCAAATTGGCCTTGGTCGCAAGTATGAAAGTTGTTCCTCTCATCGAGATCTTTATTCTTGTCAAATTTAGAAATTTTTGGAGATGTTGGATCTTCCGACAAGTCGGGGCGGCACGTGGAGGAAAACCTGAGGTTCCTCGATGTGGAAAATCTGAATCTGCCATCCGTTTTCCAAAATTATAGCGTTTTAGTATAGTTTTACTAAAAGGTTCCTAATTGTGTTTAGGCACGTTGGCGGAAGTGATCACATCCTCGATAGTTCGAGCGGCTTTTGGGCAATGGAAAACTAGTGAGTAGACCCCTTCTTTACCTATATATTTTTATAAATATTACCTAGCATACATGGCATAGTTTGTGATTTGAATATGATTTATATTTTATGGATTTCTATATTATGATTTATTTAATTTACGTTTTAGGAAACGTTATAAACTATTGGTTTTACACCTAGAAAATGTTTAATACTATTGTTTTTATACCCTATGAAATATTATGGAATGTGATTTATGAGAATGATTTGAGTTGGATAGCTTTCACGGTTTTATATGATTTATGAAACGAGGGTTGAGCTTTTGAACCTCGATGTTTTGATACGATGTTTTGAGTTATGTTTTCAATAGTTACCTAGTGGTTTATCATACGGCACATCCGCACACCATGGGTATTGTTTATGGCCATAAGACACAGATGATGGAAGAGTGAGATATGATATATTATATATACCCCCAGCTTCACTGCCGAAAGAGGTATCAGACAACTTCACTAACTGAGGCTAGTGTTGGTGTGGATGTATGCTATTTTATACAGCTTCACCTACGGCTGATGGACAGGTTATTTAGCTTCACCTTCGGGTGATAGATAGGTTATTCAGCTTCACCTTCGAGTGATAGACAGGTACTGCCTTCGAGCGATTATGATACCCTTAGTTGATTACT
Organism: Pyrus x bretschneideri; assembly: GCF_019419815.1. Classification (NCBI taxonomy): domain Eukaryota; kingdom Viridiplantae; phylum Streptophyta; class Magnoliopsida; order Rosales; family Rosaceae; genus Pyrus; species Pyrus x bretschneideri. Next base: position 2,058,445 of record NW_025999635.1, read on the forward strand.
TTACTGATAAGATTTACAGATTCGCCTTCGGGTGACGTTTTCAGCATTTTTAAGCATGGTTTTATACGTATCGATTTTACAAACATTTTTCATTCCATGCTAGGGTTTTCATAAAACCTACTATGTAGTATTATATATATATATATATATATATATATGTTTTCAAAACGGGGGGTTATTATGTTCAAAAAATAAAATGTTTTCCTATTATTAGTACTAATATTATAAACTTTGGTCCGCTCACCTTTTCTATTTTGCACCCCTTTCAGGATTTAGATTCGAGGCACATAATCGTGGCGTCAAGACTAGAACATAGATATTCTTGAGTCTTCTCAGTATAGGTATCATTTTTTTGTTCGTACCTTTTCATAATAATTCCTTCCATATTATTCTTAATAGTTGTATGCTCTGAACATGATTCTGCATCGGTTTATATATTTCTAATTAAATATTTTATCGGTATGCATGTTTTTAATGGCTTCATCACCCTCGGGTGTCGGCCAGCACGTGCCTACCCTGGTATTTGGGAGTATTGGGGTTAGGGCGTGTTAGCAGAGGTCAGGATGGTTTGGTGCCGAGGAAGTACAACACAGATAGGAAGCTACTACGGCATGTTGTAATAATGTGAAAATCATTCCTATAAATTGAAGAGGTTCTACAACATTTGTTGGACCTTCAACATAACACACATATCTGCCCTGCGCAATTTATTGCTTTATGCAAAACCCTCTCATCTTTGAGATAACACCGACATTCCTAACTTCGTCAAGCATATCTTCTAGTTTAGATAAACAACATTGTAGTTGAAAAACGACGACATCTTACAGTTTGGATAAATAACACTGGAACTGTATCGTCAGGTGATTGATATGTGCCTTACAGTTTGGATTAACAGCACTGCTCCAAGTTCGGTTGACTATCTATCCAAATTTGTCAACAAGGGATCTCTTAGTCCTTGTTGAAATGGGTCATCTTATTAGTCTCTCAGCGAGTGAGCTTTTACCAAGTTACATTGTTCGATACATTAAAGTCAACCCCATTTTATGATTGGATATTCACAAGTGCATTTAGATTTCGGCACTCCAACAACTGAACTACATTTATAATCAAGACATTTAACTCTTTTGAATATTTATGTCCATACATCCTGTTACCAATTCAATGCACTTATTTAACACCGATTCAATGCACTTATTTAACTCTTGAATATTTGTGTCCATACAGTCGAACCCATTTTTTTTTCTCAGCGAGTGAGGTTTTACCAGTTGGCACGTCACGTATTCAATCGAAAGACATAGTTAACTAATTAGTTATTCGACATACGCAACAAATAGGCTTAGTTGTTTTTAAGCTCAACAATATTATACTGCCACCGGCATTAACATTAATGTTGAAAATTTCGGCATACATGTAAACTCTTGACTTTGGTCTTGAAGGCAGCTACCGCAACTACTTGTATCAGTCCAAATGTCACTCAAAACCTTTTACTTTAATCAGAAATGCTTTATTGCATGCCAATCTTGACTTACCATATACCATGTTTTTCATTCAGTCAATGTAACTTCTATCATTTAGACCCTCGTCAATCATTGTCTTAATATTCAAATTTAGAATTTAAATGCAAACTATAACACGATAAATTATACTGTTAAATTGTTAATCTTGTTTCGTCTAAATTCAATTTGAGTCACTAATACTAGCAGTTTCATTCCGATTTATTCTTATGTTCTACAATCTTTGGTGGCAAAATGTTTTTCATTCTAGATAAATCTAGTTTCGCTCAAATGTAGAGTCTAAATAATCCAAAATTCTGTATTTATCGAGAATTGATCAATGATTGGAGTACCCAATTATCCACCAAATAAAGAGTGATAGCTCATGCACTCTAATCTCGTCTAAAAGCTTGAATACCACTTAACTAATTTGCTGGTTCGGACAAGGATAAAATCTTCAAATAAATTTGAAGCACACCTAATACCAAACAGATAGAGACTGAAATGGAATCGTGTGGGTTCTCTGATGAAATCACAAGATAGAGACTGAAATGGAATCGTGTGGGTTCTCTGATGAAATCACAATACCTAGGCATGCTTTGACAGGAGCAGTGACAAAACTAAATGTCTCACAAGAAAGATATAGCTGCGAGCCTGTGGTGATAATCTTTTAGACCTAATAGTTTGAAGGCTTTCAAGTTACATGCATATATATTAGGGAACTTTAACGAAAAGTTTCTGGTACTGTTCACTTTAACGAAAAACCACATTTTTACACTAAAAAGTCAATCCTAGTACTATTCACTTTATCATTTATTTTGTCTTTATTGTTAAAACTCAAAGTTTTCAAACCTTTTTCATTAGTTTTCCTTATATATTATCACTCAAGCACTCAAGCTTGCATGGCCAACCACATGTCCCTGAGTGCGTCCATTAGCTTGGTTACCCTAAGGGACCATCTGCATTGTCAATGCCAATAAAAGAGCCCTGACTTTCTAGGGTTTGAAGTTTTCTTGGTAGAATTAATGGCCAAAAACCAAACATTATTAGCATGCATGGACAAGTTGGTCTGGAAATATTTTAAAAGTCTCCGACGCCTTTATTCCCAGACAGTGGGACAAAGATTTGGCACACGTAATTGGTGGAAATTTTGGTATACAAAGTGAGAAAATTTTAGGGGAACTTCACTATGATCCAACTTTTCATTTCCCATAATTATCTTGCATGTTATGATGTTAAACTAGAAAACATGACGGTTTAATTTTTTACATGATATTGAACGTATAGCTACTGAATAACATGTATCCGACAAAAAATTAACTCTTTCCACAAAAATTAAATTTTAACATTTATATTATGAGGATACAAGCTTCTAGTATCCATTTTTTAAGAAAAAGAAGGTTAAGTCTACATATGTGAAAAATGCTTTTGATTATTCTACTGGATTTGATGTCACTAAAGATAGTAGTTTTATGATTGAATAATGATGATTAGCTTTAACAAGACCAGAGAGTTGGAGGAGATTGAAGTCAATATAACAAACAAATGAATCGGGTGTGCTTTCTCAATCAATCTCACAAACTCAAGGGACCGGAGAGGGAAGGTAAGTTGCATGCAAAGTTTTTATATACGTACGTGACGTGAGTTGGATTCTTTCAGAGACTCTGTTGTGCAAACGCGGTTTGACAATCGGCACCGACTTATTTTGTTCTTTCTCCAAGTTTTGTTACCCAGTCTCAGCTGTATGTTGTGTTGATAGTAAATCTTACGACAGAAAGTTAAAAAAAAATTTCATGGGTTTACTTTGCAATGTAAATTTTAGGGTGAAATCTCGAATATTTTTTATGACTTAGAATAGGTTGTCCAAGCTAAGTATAACGTCATCTCACTCATACGTGAATGGACGTATTAAAAGTGTGACTCCTACATCAGAATCTCTCTCATTATTTTTAATTAATTTTAAATTTAAACTTCTACTGAAAAATATTTCTCGGAACAAGATAAGAAGAAAAAAAAAGACAAACAAACAAAAACCTAGTCAATGACTGAAAGGTAAAGTAACATTTATTAAAAATATCTTCTTTTTTTTATTTTTCATTAAATCGCATCATCATGAAGTGTTGTGTTGCATGGCAGAAATAGTGTTACATAAATAATGAAAGTGTAGAGCGTTTGCCCACTATATATATTTTTATGGGGTTGTTGAAATTAGGTTAAAAATATTTGGCCCAACTTAAAATTAATTAAATACCCACATCAACCTGCATATAGCCACGACTTTGACAAAGTAATTAGCCCGACCATATGATCTCCACCGTCTTCAACCTACAGCTTTTAAATATTGCAGTGTGCCATGTATGTTTCATTTTTATTTTTTTCAAAAAAAAAGACTGGCTAGTGTCTTCGTTTTTCAGAAATTAGAAAGATTTGAAGATGCATTTTAGCCTCTTCATAATCATTATTGCTTGATTTACCAGTAACATAAATCGAATCCAAAATAAATTTGTGGAATGAACATTTTTGTTTCGTATAGCATGAAAATGAGATTCGAACTATGTCTTTAAATATTGAGAAAATAAATAATATAAAATTAAAAAGTCGTTTAATGGATTAGGTGGATTGAACTTTTTCGAGAGTAATGCTTGAGAAATCAAATTTTGTTAATTAAATTTTGTAAATCAAGTGATGTGAATGTTAATTATTAAATTATTATTTAAGAGTGATTAACATGTTTATTTTTATAGCCGGTATTGGGATGCACCAATAAATATTAAGGAAAACTAATGAAAAAAAACTTGAAAACTTTGAATTTTAACGACAATGACAAAATGAAGAGTAAAATGAATAATATCATAATTAATTTTTTAATATAAAAATATAATTTTCCGTTAAAGTAAATAATACCAAAAAATTTTCATCAAAGTTCTATAAATATTGCGAACTATTTTAGTTGTAACATGGAGCTCGATGGAACAGACTCAAATCCGTGTCTTGACTTGTCCCAATCAACCTTGCATAATATTGGAGGGTCACAAATCGAGAAAGGGTTGAGGGCAGATGGGCTAACCATCTACTTTTGGGGTATGAGAAAGGATAAAGGTTATGGGTCGACGTGGGCAATACTCTTGGGCCAATTTCTATAGCAGTAAAGAACAGATAAGTGAAGGCAAGATATTGGGAAAATTTGAACCTCTCAGGTATTCATGTGTTGAATAAAACAAAAGGTCCAACATCGATTATCTTACAAAACAAATTATAGTTCTACTTTTAATTGTGTTGAAGTCTTTTATATAAAAACCTCATGAGCAATTAAGTGTGGACAATATCGATACTATTAGTAGTGGACTGCGGTCTGTCTCTCTGAAATTTTAACATAGTGTTAGAGAGGGCTTTCAGATCTTGCCCAAATTATCGGGTTCACTTCCAAACATGACCGACGTAGCTCCACGTTTGGCCAACTCCAAAGTGGTCCGACGTGTTGAATAAAGCAAAGAGTCCCATGCCATCTTACATAACAAATCACAACTTATATCAAATGGTTCATCTTTTAATTGCATCGAGATCTTTTGCATAAAAACCTACACTTATTAATTGCACAGGTGATTAAGTGAGGACAATATCGATGCTATTAGGGTCACCATGACTTGTCTCTCTAGAACTTTAATATTTTTTTAATACATCGATATTTTGACACTAAGAGAGGGGGGAGTTCGGCTAAGCCACACAATATGCAACTTAATTTGGTATCGAATTCATTATCCACAATATTCGAGCCTAGGACCTCTCATTCAAAGTAAAAATAAATGCCACCAGTTGCATGGAACTTTTTATGTAACACTAATCTGTCTACTCCTATCTACAAAAAAAACATCTGGTAAAATTCATGGACTCTCTAACTCAAAATGTATGGTTCTAAATGTTTTCTTGGCATCTAGCTTTCATGTTGTGCGGTTCGTATTTTGCGTGAAAGAAAGAACTGAAACAAATCAATTAAATCAGATGAGGATCGAATCAAATCGTGTTCCAAATCCCTTCAAGATATTTACCGGTTTCGGTCGAGACACTGTTGGCACCAAAAAGGTACACCCGGCATGTTCTATGCTTTGCTTCTTCGCAACTCTAGACGACCATTTTGTGTATTGGCTTCGTAGTCAACTATGCTAGCAAGGTACTTGTCTAAATAGGGTTTGGCAACGTTCACATACGAACACTGTCAGAACCGTTTATTGATCTAATAATTCAAATGTATTCGCATGTCATATCCATTCGAATGCCGAAATTGCCCATCAAGAACTAGAAACTAGAGTGCATTGCATGAGAGATTTTCTTTCAAAACCAATGTATAATCTCATTGACATCGTCACTCTGTTAAATGTTATCGCATGTTCAAAACTTACTCTAACTATTCAACAAATATTTGTCATAAAACGTCATCGGTTACATGGTATTGCAATCATTCATGACATAACTTGAAGTGAGTTTACGCGATTGAAGGAGAGAGAGAGAGAGAGAGAGAGAGAAAGGAGGATGCATCTGTCGACATTTCTCCGACCCAAAAGAGAGGGGGTACAGAAAAGGCTGTAAACCCAGCTAGCCTAAACAGTAGAAAGATACCTTGTATTTCTAACTTGGATACTGAAAGCCTTGTCTTTTTTCCTCTGTCACTGTCCATTTGGAATTTATTGGCATCTGGCAAACGTACACTCAATTTTCGTGACTCATATGGATCACACACCAAATGGCAAATACAAGAAGAAAAAACAACAGTCCGATGTGAACTCGACAAAAGCATTATTTCGGAATGATTCGTTATTGTGATTCCAAGCAATTAGTTTCCTCTAAGCAATGCAAGAACTGTAGTGTGACATACATTTAGGGGTACAAACTAATTTCGACTCCAAATAATTCTGAAAACATTTCATCCGATTGGAATCCAAAATCGATAGTTTTAAAATTCAAAAAAATACAAAAATACAAGAAAGCAATTTGGATAGGAATTGAAATGCAATTAATAATTTGAATCCGATCTGAAATTTCAAAAGTTGCATCAATTTTGATACACACTTAATTATTGACTTGTTGACTTTGTACTTAAATATGTAACTATCTTTTTCAATTACAACTCTCTTAAATATATTACTCCCACAAAAGAATTGAGAACTATAAAATTTTATGGTTGCAGAGAGAGCCATGGGATGACATTTTTTTTTTCTTCTCTTGGTACAACTCCCATAATTTTGAAATGAAATAATCCAATTTCACAAATACCAAATTCGTCACGAGTATATGGAATTCAAATTTTCGATTCTGAAATTGAAATTGATATGCATTCACAAACCTTTTGAATTAGAAAAAGGGTGAATTATTGAACCGACAAGTCAGTACATTTAAATGATATATATATATATATATATTTTTTTTTAACAAACAATATTACACAAGTAGCTCCCGTGGCCCCAATTACTGCCTCTATTAGGCGACGACCACCTACACTAAAGGGGACTACTGCCTCTATTAGGTGACGAGAAACTTCATAAAGGGGAGGCGGGAAGTTTGACATTACAATGTACTAGCAATAATAAGGTTAAATTTACATTTAACGAGAATTGAATTTAGATCCTCTCATTATCGTATAAGCATAATTCCCCGGACAAAAAAAGCATATGGCATACACTTTCCACGTGTCACCATCTCACAATCCCGCTATTCACCTCCGTAGACCAAGTCCTCCGCCCCCTCGGCGTCGATGTCTCCGTCGGTTCCAATTCCATAAACCTCACTCTTCTACGACCCGTCGATGGTGGCGGCGTCGGCGTCCCCACCCTCATCTCCGAACCCGAACTCGAACTCGCCGACGACGACACACCCCCGCTGAAGCAGCCAAACAGATTCATGAAAAATCTCCTCAACCCACCGCTCTGTCTCCCTCTTCGTCCATTTCTTGACCACGAAATCCTCCTCGCAGCTCCGCCGCCGCTAAACCCGCCGTCCATCTCCGTATACACTACCGGCAGCTCTCTCTCAGCGCCTCTTCTCCCTCCGCTAAATCTCCCCACCGCGAATCCGCCCCCTGGCAGCCTCCAGATTGTCAGACCCGCGTTTTCGTCCTCCTCCTGACCTCGACCCTGACCCGTAGCGGGCGTCGAATCGGCCGGTAGCTCGTGCCTGCATACCGGACATGAATTCCGGAGCGCAAGCCACGGCTGTATACAATCGGAGTGGTATATATGCTTGCAGGGCATTTCCTGAGCTTCGGTGTTAACTTCGAACGGTTCTTTACAAACGGCGCAGTGATGCTCCGCCGTTATGTGAGCCTCATCGAGCTTGATCGTCGGCATTGACTCAATCGCCGACTTCGACGCCGGTCTCTGCTCGCATCGCCCCATTCCATTGATTTCGAACTGCGATAGCTGTTCGAGTAGGCGGTCGAACCCAGACCCGAGTAGAAATTCGGACATGGTTGTAGGCAAGGATCGGAGCCCAGAGCCGCTACCATCGTCGTAAAAGAGCTCATATCCGCGGCCTTCCTCGGTGGTGACGGCTCCTTCGGCCGTTGTTCCGCGGAGGACGATTACCGGATTGAACGGCGAGCGGTCACCGTTGTTTCGTCTAACTCTTCGGGGGGCGGACGGAACAGAAGCAGTATGATCCGGACGGGAAACCGAGCGGTTGTTGGCTCCAATCATGTACATCGCGGCAGCTGAAAACCTCCTGCCGCGGCGCGAGTCCACGTTTCCGGAGGTGGTCGGGTTGTCTATCTCCTCAACAAAGCCACTCTCGCAGTCCGAGCACACCACTGAGGAGGATAGGGCGGAGGCGGTGGAGATTTCGGCGTCGTTGAAAACCCTAACGAAGCGCCTGCAACTGTAGCACCAGTAAGACGGAGTCGCCGCGGACATGCAGAGAATTAATCAACGCTCCCTCAATCGGAAAACAAAACTCCGCCGTTGAAAGTCGGAATCGGAACGAAATTCGATCCGAGAAAATGCGAATCTTCCCAATCGTAAATTATTGTTTGGGAGACGGGAAAATGGACAAAAACCCCGAGAGAAAGTTTTGTAAAGGTTTCTTTTTTTGGGGAAGGTCAAATTTGATATTTTGCGTGTTGAGAAAACGAAGACAGAAAGATTTATGGAGGTAGTAACGGCAAAACCGCGCGGTGAGAACTCTCGCAAGTTACTGACACGTAACGACGTTTAGTCAGCGTTAGATATCAGTCGGTCGAATTTTGGAGGAGACGGCGCATTTCGAGGATGAAACGGAACGGAGTTTCAGAAGCCGCGGGAATAGAGGCCTGCGCCGAGCCGGCACGAAATCTATAGGCTTGAAAGCTTCACATTGTTCTAAACAGTAAACTGGCTGACGTGGGGAGACTTTTCTTAACTGGGATTTTTTTTTAAATTTATTTTTCTATTGTTATTCTATTTATGGGGAAAAGGAGTTTTTTCAGTTTTTTTTTTAGGTTGAAAAGTGTAATTTCAGTTGGAGTACACAGAATAGAGTTAGGTAAATTGAAATGTGTTAAATTTCTCTTGTAAGATCCATTTGTTACTCATTTTGTAATTTCTCTTATAAGATCATTTACATGCATTTGAATTTGGGTTTGAGAGTGTACTTGTGGCAGATACTATCCATTTAAATAGTAAATTGTGAACAATTACTGTCATAACAGTTATAATTCACCAAATTATTTTAATAGTTGAGGTTAATTTAGAATATGTTGATATGATTATGCTACTCTGCATCCATTTTTAATGGTATTTACCATGGATCTGGATTTGGGGCTAAAATCAATGTGGCAGATGGCAACGCTCCATTAACTACGGTGTGTGAAATGTGATATTTATTTTTTCGTCCTAACTAAGGATGCAATTTGGGTTGGGCCAATCCGAAACTACCCATGTCCAACTCGACTTTAAACCCGAATAAGTGGGTTTTTTTGAGTTATAACATGCCCGAACCCAACCCAATTTCAACCCGTTCATTAATTGGGTTGAGTTGGGTTCATTATTTGCCCATCCATCCCCAACCCAACCTAACCCGACTAACCAAACCCAATCTAACCAGATTGTAACCCATATCAATTAATGATCATACTACACCCAAGTGAGCCAAGTCCAAAAACCAATGCACTTTATAATATTCTTTTTAATAAATTACCCTTTATAATTATTTAAGTTTTTAGGAAATAAGAGGCTTTGATTAGTTAGCCCATATTTGTAGTCTCTAAATCCTAAAGCTTTATAGTAGATGGATTTATTAAATTAAAGTTAGCTAGCCTTGATGCTACTTGACTTAATTTTTTTAGGAATTCTTGGAAACTAAGTTATTACAAGATTAAACTTGAAAAAGTTGGGCAACCCGAACCCAACCCAAGTAACCAAATGAACCAAAATGAAACCCAACCGGAATGCGAGTCTGAATTGTAAAAGTTGGGTTATGATTGAATTGATCTTCCAACCTGTAACATCCCACATCGCCCAGGGGAGTGATCCTTAAATGTATATTCCTATTCCTACCTAGCACGAGGCCTTTTGGGAGCTCACTGGCTTCGGGTTCCATCGGAACTCCGAAGTTAAGTGAGAAGGGGGCTAGAGCAATCTCATGATGGGTGACCCATTGGGAAGTTGCTCGTGAGTTCCCAAAAACAAAACCGTGAAGGAATGGTAAGCCCAAAGCGGACAATATCGTGCTACGGTGGTGGAGCGGGCCCGGGAAGTGGTCCCGCCCGGGTCGGGATGTGACAATTTGGTATCAAAGCCTAACCCTGGTCGCGTGTGTGTCGACGAGGATGTCGGGCCCCTAAAGGGGGTGGATTGTAACATCCCACATCGTCCAGAGGAGTGATCCTTAAATGTATATTCCTATCCCTACCTAGCACGAAGCCTTTTGGGAGCTCACTGCCTTCGGGTTTCGTAGGAACTCTGAAGTTAAGCAAGTAGCGCGCGAGAGCACTTCCAAGATGGGTGACCCATCGGGAAGTTCTCGTGTGAGTTCCCAGAAACAAAACCGTGAGGGCATGGTCGGGACCCAAAGCGGACAATATCGTGCTACGGTAGTGGAGTCGAGCCCGAGAAGTGGTTCCGCCCCGGGCCGGGATGTGACATTTGGTATCAGAGCCTAACCCTGGTCGCGTGTGTGCCGACGAGGAAGTCGGGCCCCTAAGGGAGGTGGATTGTGACATCCCACATCGCCCAGGGGAGTGATCCTTATATGTATCTTCTTATCCCTACCTAGCACGAGGCCTTTTGGGAGCTCATTGGCTTCGAGTTCAGTAGAAACTCTGAAGTTAAGCGAGAAATGGGCTAGAGCAATCCTATGATGGGTGACCCACTGGGAAGTTGCTCGTGAGTTCCCAAAAATAAAACCGTGAGGGAATGGTAAGCCCAAAGCGGACAATATCGTGCTACGGTGGTGGAGCGGGCCCGGGAAGTGATCCGCCCCGAGCCGGGATGTGACACAACCCGCCCAACTCACCGGAGTTGCACCCCTAGTCCTAACTATTAAATAAAATTGGTTGAATACTTTTATTTAAAATTAAAAATTTTAATTTCTTTTTGTTATTTTCCTTAAACATTGGGTTGCTTGCCGCACGTGAAATCTTTTCAAAATACACCAAAAATGGTTTACTTTATTTTTTTTCCGCATTGGTATATTTTTTTTCCGTATTGATATATTATTTTTATGTGAAAATTGTTGTATGCCCCATTAAATTTGTTTGACTTTTGGGCATGCCCCATTAAAATACACCAAAATGGTTACTAACTATTAATATAGCACAACGTTTTTATTTATTTTTTTATAGAATAGCACAGTGTTTTGGTAGTGTATGTTGCTGACTTTTATTTTATTTTGTGGAGAAAAAAACCAAAATAAAACATATAATAAAACACTTATAAAGAATAGAAACATTTATTTCAGTTCAAACATAAAAACATATACAAAAATTATTACGTATTTTTCACTAAATACTACGACTTGATGATATTTCTCTTTATTTTAAGTGAAATATCCTAAGGTTCGATTCTCGTCAAATGCAAATTTGAATCATATTATTATTAGGCCAATGCAAGGCAAAGCCCACTATTTTGGCAAGAATAAAATCACATTATTACTAACTCATTACAAAACTAAGCCCACTCTTCTTATTTTAATGTTGATAATATCGTTTGTTTTAAAAATTCGTCTATATTTCTATACTTTCTGATCTATTGCTAATATGCAATCCAACTGGAGCGAGCTCCGAGTGAGTGGCGGCTCGGCCTAAGATGCAACGTGGTTACGGCTAAGGAGCTGAGTCATCATTTGAACTGGTTCGTTGTCCAACACGTCATCATCATTTCGTCACATCGCATGCCTCTTTGTCTTCTTTCCATTAAACGCTGCGTTTGCTTCCATTCATTATTCATTTTGTATTCTTTGTCACTAGAAAGCAAATATTTCAACAAAAAAATTACTTTAATTTTTTACGACAAATAAATAAATAAAATATCGTTTTGTATGTTAGTCAATAATATTTGTTTTGACAATGTCAATTTTGATAGGGTCAGATGCTCTTTTGTTTGTTCAAATCTTTAATATTTTCAATTAAAAAAGAATGGTGACAAAAAATACGAAAATTATTTTAGGTTCGGACTAAGCCTAAAAAATCAAATACCAGCTACCAATATTACGGCCCAAGGTCTGGCCCACTCTATAAATCCTCCAAAATAAGTCATCATCATTTGATCATCAATCACAAATCAAAACAATAGTAAAACAAACAAACCCAAATTAAGAATATAGTTAATTTAACCCTAGAGACTGTCTTTTATATCATATTTGCAGACTATGTAATGTGATGGTTGATGGTTGGATTATTCCTTAAAATCGTTGAAAATGAAATCCAACCATCAACAACTGCATCGTTTGGTTACAAAATATGATATAGAAAAATGATCTTTCTATCATTTTCGTTTTGATTAATTAGCAATTCAAAGTCCCAAAATCAGTTGCAATCAAAATCATCGGCATTTACAATCATATACTTTATTCAACAATTCAAGAAATAATAATTAATTAACCAAATACAAATTAATTTACCCCAACTAAACTAATATTACTTCATACGTCAACACACGGCAGTCCACAAAACAAAGAAGTTCATCTTATTCTTTCATCGTCTTAGGGTTAAAGATACTCACCATCTTCCTAAACTGATCGCCAAACGAAGTATACGAAACGGTCCCATCGTTTCCAGCAAGCACTTTGTACTTGTCCTTCCTTGTGAAGTTGGTGCACTCAAACCCTAACGTGGAGGCCAAGATCCTCTGCACGTAATTCGCAACATCATGAGGGCTTTTCCCAGATGAACACGTGGCTTCCACAGGCAACTGGTTCAAGAACGTAACTTCGTAAACTGGCCTAGGGTTCATGAAGAAGAATATGGGATCCAAAGCTTTCCAGCCCCTTGCTGTCGTTGCATGGAAAAACCCTACCCTGTAGTTCATGGCCACCGGGACGATTCGGTTTGTAAGCTCAGCAAAGAGTGCACTAAACCTCAAAAGAAAAGGTTCACGGCACGTCGTTCCTTCGGGGCAAACCACCAAGTCCCCTTTGGTTAGTTCAAGCTTGATTCTCTCAGCATCGACGTGCCGAACACGAGTTAATCGAACGGTGGGGATTGGGGATAGGAGCTCTGATAGTCGAGAGATAGAGTATGTGACTGCTGGAATCCTACGTTTGAGTACGGTGGAGAGTACAACGGGGTCCATTAGGGTTCGGTGAGTGCAGACGAATAGCACGCCCGAGTTTCCACCGGAGAAGGGCGGTGGTGGTCTGCCTTTCACAATGACTTTACCACCAAATAGTTGAGACGTGTAGGGTATAGCCCTCATTGGCAATATCAATCCCATGAATAGGCGAATGAAGGCAAGTGAGATGCCTAGGGGCATCCATAGGAGGATTAAGAGGGCGGTTGAGGGCGTAGGCCGCTTGACTAGCCGGCCGTCGTGGAAGATCACCGGGAGTGGTCGGAGGACTTGCTGTTCATCATGCTTTTTGTTGGTGATCATAAATGGTGGGTGGATTTGTTCCTGCAGTAACAAGCCAAGCATGCATAATTTACTTCATTAGTACCACACCAAGATAATTTACTAAATTAGTAAGTATGCATCGTTATGGTATGTGTTGATAATAGTACCACACCAAGATAATTTACTAAATTAGTAAGTCTGCATCATTATGGTATGTGTTGATAATGAATAGAACAAATGGTTCAGATCCAATATGTATATATTATGTATCACGTCATTAGTTAATAATACTATTCATTTCAAATATGCACGCACCTTGCATAAGGATACAAATGAAGAACCGGATGATGAAGGCCTTCCCAACCCTAATGTCGGTTGTTCCTCATCCACAAACAGCTTGGCCACTCGACTGTATATGTCAACTTCACCTTTAACAAAGCCGGTGGCAAACCCAAATCGGTTTACAAGAAGCTCACTGCCAATAACTTCATCAGCTCTCAAATGCTCCTTCACAAACCTCTCCACCATAATCCTTGGCATCTTAGTCACCACAACCCTCTTATCATATGAGCTAAACACTTTCCAAGCCTCCATATCCAAATCATCCACATAAAACTTTGGCAACACTGCACGAGACACGGACTCAATCTCTGATTTCGGAACACCAAAAACAGCAACAAAAGTCATCAGTTTAAGCCCGGCTTCCTCCATACCTATCATCTCCAGAAACCGGATCACCGGCCACATCATTAACAACACGGCAAACCGTATCAAACCTGACGCCTCAAATGCTACCAACATGAAGTAAGAGAAGGGGTCAGGATCCCTTAGAAGTGTTCCTTCGAGCTCCGAAACAATAGACTCCATTGAGCTAGTATGGGTTTGCATTTGTTTTCTACGGATTCTTGTTTTTCTCGGTTTGGGATTAATTAAGACAAGGATTATGTGGTTATAAGTACTATATTTGTCTTAGGATTATGATTATTTGACGACTGGTTAGAAGAATGAAGGAATGGATCGGTTTATCAGTTTACAACAACCCTAATTACTTTATAAAATTTTCTAAGATCAAACTTTCTCCCTCTAATTCGACCCTCAGCTTTTGGGTTTTTGAGGTGGATGTAACTGCAAAGGAAAAAGTATCATACGCCACATAAATCCACAGAAAATATGGATTACTTAACCCCAGCAACTTTGGTGACGTGGACGTTTAATTTGCGATACAAAAGTCCATCTGTACACACCTAATAGCAGGTCTGACTTGGTGCCTTTAGGTCACTGACTTCAACATGTTACAACGTTACTAGTGAACATGTTATTCAATCAATCTTCGTATATAAGGCTTGCAGAAAGTTTCTGTAACAGTGGCCACCCCACGTTCATGTTGCACGGGGTGCATACGAGTCCATGCCAATAGCTGGTTGATGAGGAAATTTTTGGCAGATATCGGTTTCGATTATTTCGATCTTTTGGTTTTTCCACGTTTTAGATTTTGATGTATATAGTTTTATATGGCTTTTCCTTGTTCTTAACAGATTTTTCCCATTAAGAATATGATCACATTGTACTAATTTCCTTTTTGCATTCTCTTATTTACAAACTGGCACTCATGATTGATGTGTTTTCTTTGCTGTCAAAATTGGAGATTTCGTAATACAGTTTACTTGGACATACTACAAAGATCCCCCAGCTGTAGGTTTATAATATATAATCATCTTATAAAATGGAAGAGGATACTAGCAAAACGTCATATGTACGTATTTCACAAAAGTAAAGATTCTCATTCGTACCCAATACAAAATTACAAAAAAACAACAAATTAATTGAATATCTCATGTACTTTCGTTTTGACAATATTTCACTTTCATTGCCTGCTTGTGTCCCCAACCCAAAATTTTTCTTCTATGATCTAGTTTAAACAGGTTTATGGATGAACTTGCAAATTAAGGAAAGATAACTTAGGTTAAAAGTCAAGTAAAAACAAGAGGATTCATATCCTTGGAAATTGTTTTGCAAACGTCAAATCTTCAATATCAAGTTTTTGTGTTGATTAATGTGTCAATAACTCAAATAGGATAGTAATAAATCAGGAAAATATATCAAATTCGCGTAGGTCATACCTAACAAATGTCCTATAGAATTCAAAGGAGGAGGATACACAGAACTCAAATCACTTGTTATATTGATCCTCAAATCAAGCTAGCCACTTGCATATAGGTAAAGCAATTAGCAAAGCTTGCAAGAAGAATCAATTCAAAGTAGGTTAGAAATTAACCAAGCCAGCCATTTGCCGTTTCCGGCTTTCGTGCGATCAAGTATGCTGTTAATTTGCTTTATCAGATTGACACGGAAAATTTCTGCTCCAAGTTTGGTAAGGTTGGTTTGAATAGATGATGAAAACCAACATTTCAGTTTCATCATTATATATATACACACACAGTCTTTAACAGAAGGGATCTCCATTTTTTTAGAAAATAAGGATTAGTTGTGGGCCCAAACGACACAGAACTTCAACAATCTAAACCATCTAGTTTTCAAGTTGCACCTCATAAATTATCCTTGCAAAATATTAGCCAAATCGTAAATATTGAAGCATCTAATTGAGCTCAATGAAATTTATGAACGTTATTGTCTAAGAAACATTAAAATTTCATTGTGACTATTGAATAATCAAATGTTTCGGATTGAAAATTTCATTGTGACAATTGAATGGGCAAATGGATTTGGATTGTATTAAATTTTTGCAAGGATGACCTATGAATCGAAATTTATAACATATACTGTCCAAATTGTTGAAGTTCGATGTGAAGCGAGTCCCATATTAATCTCCTTTTTTTTTTTTGAGTAAATTGTAGTAATGGTCCCTCAACTTTAATCAAATTGGAGCAATGATCCCTCAATTAAAAGTACATTACTATTGGTCCCTCAACTCATTAAAATGTGTAGCTATGATCATTTGCGTCAAAATTTTGTCAAAATAAGTTATGTTAGAAGGATCATTGCTACAATTAGGGTTCCTTAACTTATCAAAACATGTAGCTATGGTCATTTTCGTCAACTTTGTTAGAATTTTGTCAAAATGAGTTATTTTGAAAGGACCATTGCGACAATTGGGTTAAATTTGATGGACCATTTCTCCAGTTGGATTAAAGTTGAGGGACCAATTGTAATGAATTTTTAGTTGAGGGATCATAGCTGCACGTTTTGATAAGTTGAGAGACCAATGGTAATAGATTTTTAGTTGATAGACCATTGCTTCAATTGAGTTAAAATTAATGGACCATTTCTACAATTTATTCCTTTTTTTTTTTCCTTCCAAAATGGAGATCCCTCTCCATAAAAGGTCTGTATATATATATATATATAGGCAGAGCATACTACAAAATCACTAATCTCGAACCCAATTTCAATTTGGGTTTCTTACTTTTGAGTTCTCACCAGCTAGTCACATGCTCCGGCTTACACCGATACACGTACCGACGTACATTTTCCGGCCTGTAGGTGCGTTTCGATTAGCGTGAAGAAGTGGTAGCATATAATTAAGTTCAATTTCCCACCCAAAATAGGCCCAACATTGATAGATCAGGCCTTCAAGAGGAAAACCTTCATCCCAACCCACCAAAATGTTGAATGGGCTTAGATTTTTTGGGTTGTGCAGGAGCATACAAGTTGATATGATGACCTAAACGAAACTGACATCCAATAGAACGGAATTGGATTCTATCCGGATTGAAATGATGAGGATCATAAGAATTCTTACATCTTTATCATTCATCGTGCAATTAAAAATTATTTAAATTATTTATTTAAAATTAAACATAAATAGTACCTGACGAAAACTGAGCAAACGAAATATAATGAATGACTAAAATGCGGGGATCCTTAGGAATAAAATGAATCCGGAAATAATCGCTCTTCAAAAAGAATCACTATTCATAAAGTGTTAAATGTAGTTATGGTGGTGGACAAACTTCTCCATGTAACAGCGTCATTGGTAGCATGTATAGTTTCGGTTACATTGAAGGGTAACCTACTTGATCGAATCCTTACTTCTTTTTGTTAGTAGCAAATCCAATAAAATTCTTTTCGGATTCTTTTCGTAAATCGTGTCCACAAGTGAATGGATATTTTTGTTTTTCCAAAAAAATCAAAAATCAAAAGTCTTTGGCATTTGTTCACTGCCGACTGTGAACTAACTAGGTCATTACTTTTCCTTTCAATGTTTCACCGACCTTTCAAATCAACAAAGATCACTTTCACATCAACAGATCTTCTACCTTGGTTGATATCTTGCTTGAGTCCTGTGCGCAAGTTGAAAATCTAGCTAAATGATTAACGACAACAGTTTAAACTACTAGGGTTATACGAGGAATGAGATGTGGTAGAATGGAGAGTATAAGTAGTTTAAGAGACATACTCATAGTTCGAAGCTCTCATTTATAATTAAAAGTATTTACTGGAGACAAGATGAGAGATGCAAGAGCACATAATATAACTATATACTATATATATACATTGACTGTAAGTTAAGCAATGAAAATATCATTACCGTATGCAGTTGCCCTAATAAGGATAAAGCATCATAAGATACTTATGGCAGACATATGGCTAGCCATGAATTCCGCTTTGCCAATTTTTGAGGTTATGCCTCACCCTTTCATGTATATATATATATATAAATCCATTCCTTTGATTTCTTTATTAAAATATCTGTACATCTGCATATGAGTTTGGAATATAAAAGATAAGATAAATAATTAAGGGTTAAACTCTGTTTACTACCCTAAAATTTATTGGTTTTCAACATTTGGTACATGAAGTTTTTTCCGTCCCAGTCTGGTATCTAAAGTCATAATTTTAGGACACTTTCATACATTCGTTAAGTATTCCGTTAGAAACTCTGTTAACTGATGATGTGGCGCCCACGTGGACAATGACTGGACGTCACGTGTATATTAAAATTAAAAAAAATTTAAAATTAAAAAAAAAAAAAAATTTGACCCAAACACCCACTCGTCTCCTACCTCACACCCCCAACCCCCTCTATCCCTTTTCTCATCCGTAACCCGTACTCAACCTCCCTTCTTTACTTTGCAACTCGCAGCAATCCAATCATGGCAGTCAAGCAGCATTAACACCAACAAAGGAGAAGTTTCTCCTTTCGCTGTTTTTAACCCGCAGCCATGGCCACTGAAATCAAGGCGAAGACGAATAATCGTAGAAACACACAGAATCCATCGTCAAACCCTATCGCTCCCTTCCTCTGCAATTCCATTCATTGTCTCTCTCTCTCTCTCTCTCTCTCCATTTCTCATTCTAAAACCCTAGATTAACACCTAATCTAACATGAAATCCAAACCCCAAAATCTCATTGGGGTTTCAGTCTCGGCCTCACAGGACACACACATCATTTGATGAATTGTTCGCATCCCTTCCTCAAACCCTAGCCTCGATTTTCTTTCCCCTTTATCCTTTCGATTGTGCGTATTTGACTTACCCGGATAGAGAGAGAGAGTGAGTGAAAGAGGGACCGATCGATAGGCTATGGAGGGCTATGTGGCAGAGGATCTCGGAGTCATGGGAGGTTGCCGGTTTGGACGATGCCATGAACCGCCTGATGCTTTCCTCCAACAAGGATTCCAAGCCCCCGTAAAACAAGCAAAACGCACATTGATCCTACACGCATCACCATTGCCTAGCCTCTTGCATCGTTTGATTTGATTGTTAGAAAATTAGGGTTTGCTGGGCTTTACTATGGAAGGAGACGCGAAGACAAAGAGGATGATCGCTGATGGATGGAGCCGACGATGAAGATGAGGGAAAGGAGGGTGGGTGCGAGTTGCAAAAGAGAGAAGGAAGGGTGGGTGCAGTTGCAGAGGAGAGAAGGGAGAAAGGGGTTGGGGACCGGGTGTGAGGTAGGAGACGGGAGTGTTTGGGTCAAATTTTTTTTAATTTTTAAAAAAGTTTTAATTAATTAATTTATTTTATAAATAATTTATTTTTAATTTCCACGTGGATGACATGTGCTGCCCAGTCATTGTTAACATAGGCGCCACGTTACAGTTAACGGGAGATTGAACAGTTTGACTAACGGATATATAAGACTATCTCAAAATTTACACTTTAGGTATGACTCTGGGATGAAAAAAACTTGATGTACTAAATGTTGAAAACCACGAAACATGAGGGTAGTAAACAGTCTTCTGCCCAATAATTAAACTGTTTTTCTCTTTTCCTTTCTGCTTAAACAAATGCCTTATTTTAGATTTTTCTAAATTAAACATCTGTTACTTTTCAACTTTTGATTAAAGTGCTCTTACTTTTAATTAAACTTTATATTTAAGGTATATTCTTAATTTAAGTATTTTATAAATTCTTTTAAATCCATTTCTATGTAAAAAAAAAAAAGCACTCAATAATATTCATTAATTTATTGCTATTTTTATGGAATCTCATCCCTTCCTCAATTTAAGGATTCAATTATATCTAGTGGGGTTCAAGATTAATTGGATGAAATATAGTTTTTCCAATTTCCAACTCAACATTTTATATAGATTATAAAAAAACAAGTGTCGTTTATAATTAAAATTGAGATGTAGTTTTTTGGGTTACACAACTTACACATAACGTACCATAAGTTTTGTATGTACCAAAATAAGGATGATACATCGTACTAATAACTTGGTACGTACTAAATAAAGAATTGCATAACGTACCAAAAACAATATTTTATAATGTACCAAAATACTAATACGTACTTAGATTAAATTTATATAACGTACCAAATGATTGGTACGTTATATTTAATATATCTGTTTGGTACGTTATATTTAATATATGTGCATGTTATATTTCATAATTGTATGTTAATAGGATGTTTATGTGTTTTTAGAAATTAAAACAACAAATTATTTGAATAAGAAAAATTCATTTTGAATGAATTATGATAAGATAAGATATGATGTTTGTGGTGATTTTAGAATATTTGTGATATTATTTTCTGAACTAGTTGGTTAATTAAATACAATAAAATCATAATTTTTAATTAAAAATTAGTAAAAGAATGTTTGATAAAAAGTTTAAAAGTTATAGATGTTCGATTAAAAAAATTCAAATTTGAGGCATCTATATCAAAATGCCCCATAAAGGAACCATGCTACACAATATTTATTTTTTATTTTTTATATAAACACCTACTTTAATTTTCTTCTCTTACACACACACACACATATATATATATATATATATTTTTTTTTTTCTGGGTTGTCATGTTTAAAGTATAATTAGGGTTTTAACCCATGAACTGCAGACAGAATAATAGTTTATTTGATAAGAAGGTACGTGGAGCGGTGGAGGTGGAGCAGCACATATTAATGATTCACGTAGAAGGAAGCACAGACAAGTCACGTGACCCTCCCAAACACAGAGAATATTATACGATACGTTGAATGAAGTCAAGTGACTCACACGTCTGCAAAATCATCGTCGTCCACTGCTATTTGCATAAATATTAATATGTAAATGTAAACAAACTCTTTGCTGACATGACCACTTAACTAACATTATCACCTTCTGTATTTTTTTTCTTTTTGATCGGTGCTTTTTCTGGATTTTAAAAGAAGAGAAAATAAAAAGGCATCTTTGGTTGGCCATATGGTTTGGGTTTTTGGGGTCTTGGTGGTACTGGTAAGTGGCTGCTAGGGTTCTAAGTTGCATTCAGAGCATAAAATTATATTCTCTGGGTTTTAGTGGGTCGCAGTATTAGTGAAAGTTTAAAATAACATCATTCCATTTTATATTTTGTTGATGCTAAAATTTAGTTGTGTTTTTATATTCGATTGGTCGAGTCGAGTTGAGATTCTTTCATTCCAACTAGGAAAAAAAATTGGGATAACTTGATATAGATCCAATTTTGTGAGCCATTAGTAGAATTAGTCCACTTCATTGAAATAGGTCCAATAATTAAGATTCCACGTGTGCTTATTTGTGGTTTGTACCATATTTACCCCTTAGGCTTACGAATTGTTATAAATACACAAAATTTCTTAATTATGAGATTATTTGTCGTTTAACTAATCCCTTAATTGTAGGATTAGTTATAGCCATATAATCACCTCAACCCCCAGTCCGTTTCTTTAATGGTTGATATTTTAGTTATAGCCATATAATCACCTCAATCCTCCTCTTTTTTGTCTTTTCTTTTCATGGGTGATATTTTTGTGTTCTTCCCTCTAAATTCGTTCCTCTAATGGAGGTATATTATATCATATTTATATTTCTATGTTCCGCCATGTAGGTTCCTAGCATTTTTCTTCCAATACAATATGTAGTTTATTTTTGTTTTGCAGGTAGATTATATTTGCTTTGTAGGTATAAAGCATTTTTCTTCCTATAAAATAGGTAGGTAGTTACTAGATTATATCGGTTTTGTTTTCTTCATAAATAGTAGGTAGTTACTAGATAATATTTTAGTTTGGGTATTTAAATATTCAAAATTTAAAAACTGAATAAATGTTAAAAAAATTAAAGAATTTAAATATTTTTAACTGAAGGGGCAAAATTGATATCAAAATATGTAATTGGATAATTGGATTTAGTCCCAAAAACTACCTATGTTTTTGGACCTAGATCCAAAAGCCCCAAAAAAATTAAGGGTAATGTTAACGAGATGGATCAATTTAAAACATATTTTGTAAATCATATGACGTGGTCATTGATGATAAGATTATTACTTAAGTGTTGATTAGTGTACTTGCTTCTTATTAATGACACATCGCATGATTTGTAAATATTGTCTGAAATTTGATCTACCTTATATTAATTAGGAAAAAAACTAGAAAAATCTTGGAAGACATTGATGAGGTGATTGTAAAAGTGACACCATTGTCGTATCAAATACCTAGTTCTCCATTTGGCAGTACTTATCTTTTTGATGTTGAAAAAAAGACTAAATTTTTAATCTTTCATCTGAGTGATTATAGAAAGACAATCACTCATAAGTAGTTGGTATGGCGACACTAAGTCTATTTAATTAGAGAAAGTATGAGGTTAACACAGACAAATGTGACAATTGTAATAAGAAAAAAGGGTTACTAGCGTGTGTATTAAAGAATTCTTGCAGCCCTATATTGATCACCTTATTAATTGTTGCCTAATTAATCTCTCCCACTATTATGAATGTGCCAAACATGTCCTTCGATGAGTAATTGACCAGTCCTCATGAATGAGATTTTAGCTGCTCTTACCGCAAATAGGCATCACACTTTCAACCAAGCAGCTACGTTTAGCTGGGTTCTCAAAGTCAGTCTAGGATGATTCCTGAGATGTGTTGCGTTCAAACATTTTAAGCTCGGAAACTTAAACGTAATTATAATGCTAGGAACATCACATTTTTTTACCACAAAATATTAAACCGAGATTAGTTTAGCATACGTATATTTGTGCACAAAAGTTATGCAACTAGTTAAAAGTTAGTACAGAACTGTTGAGATGGTTTGGTAAGGTAAAGCCGTAAGCTTAAATACACCATTCAAATTGACTCGTCATGGCAAGAATTTATTTGCAGGAGCAGATGAATGGAAGTTACTTCTTATAGTGCATCTCTACCTGTGAACTTGAATTGCAGTACTGTTTTGGGTCCTTCTCTAACCCTCGTAACAATTGTACCATGCAATTTGCTAATTATTTTTAATTTGCTATTTATAGGGACGAATTCGTGATATCACCTTTTTACATAATTTTTGAGACATATTTTTGTGGGCATACTTTGTAATGTGTTTCAATGATCCAAACTGTCTATCTTTTAAATATTTCCTCAAAGATCACGTGCACTAAATTACCTAAATTTGGAATCATATGACCGTTGGATTACTAGTTTAGGGTTTCTTTGTAGAACTATACTCGTCCATTTCTTCACTACAAATAAATGCCTTAATAGTTTGGATTTGTTTGATTTTTTGTAAGGATGATTTATGAATGGTGTTCTATAAAAAAAGATAGTTTAAAATACATTACAGAATGTGTTTCACGAAAATGTGTATAAAAATTCTATAAAAAAAAATGATGTCACGAATCCGCCTTCACTGTCTATACGAGTGCGCACATATAATTCTACTAATTGAGAAAAAAAAAAATTAGCTAATGAAATTTCCTATGCAAATGTGTGGCTTAATCGAATTTCTTCCTCCACTTAATGTAAAATTTATCGTTGTATTTAAAAAAAAAAATTTCCTATTTAGATCATCACTCCAAAAAAGAATGAAATTATATGCCAGATGCAAAAACTAGGAATCAAATTTACATTTTTTTTTAGCAAATGATACCTACACTAAATAATAAAAATTGACTAAACTTTATAATAAGTTAATAATAATATGATTCAAATTTCCATCCGAAAAACTGAGAATTAGTTTACTCATATACATATGTAGAAGCATAACGCAATCTCTTCTAAAGATTTGACATTTCCTTGAATTAAATAACATGCCTATTAAGACCTTGAATTAAATGAATGAATTAATCCCAAACAAAACTGGCAGGAGGAGCTGCAGTTAGTCGATGAAACAGAACCCTAAAGACCTCTTTGCGGGAACCAAATCCTGGCCGTCATTCCTCGTATCCAACGGCTCAGATTCCTACACTGCTCTTGCTTATCATTGCCCTCTTTCTTACTTCACTGTCTCCCCCTCCCTTCTCCATTCTCACCTTTGTTAAAAAAAAAAAAATGTCTGTCTCCATATTTTTGATCATCTAAGCTTCCGATCCTCGTCTCACTCAGTACAAAAATCCAATCTTTGACGTTACGGAAAGAACAATCTTTTCACTTTCAGTGCAATTTTAAGAATGGGTTCGTAGTTTTTGATCGAGAAAATCGCATTATCCAAAGTTTTGTAGCAATCCCATCTGTTTTTAGCAGTTTTAAGCTAAACCCGACCTGAAAGTCTCAATCTTTGTTCAGTTTTCAGTGGTTTTTCTTTGATTTGGTTGTTGATTGTATGATATGGTCACCGATACTTATTCAAAGATGATGTCTGAAATGTCAATGCGATCGATGTTAAAGAGTGGTGATTACAGCGAAGATTTGAGTATGTTGAGTCGTGAACAGAGGCGGCAGCATGAAGCAAGTGAGCGGGAGAAGGAGCTGAACATATACAGGAGTGGGTCGGCGCCGCCCACCGTGGAAGGCTCGTTGAACGCTGTCGGAGGCTTGTTTGAGGCGTCTGCGCTGTCGGGTTTCACGAAAAACGGCACCAAGGGGTTTGCAACTGAAGAGGAGCTTCTCGCTGATCCAGCTTATGTGAATTACTACTATTCCAATGGTAATCTCAATCCACGGCTTCCGCCGCCGCTGCTTTCGAAGGAGGACTGGCGTTTTTCCCAGCGGTTGCAAGGCGGAGGTGGAGGTGGAGGTGGAGGTGGAGGTGGAGCTTCGGCAGTTGGAGATAGGAGGATAGGGGGTAGGAGTGGCGGTGAAGGGTCACTTTTTTCTGTGCAGCCGGGGATTGGAGGGAAGGAGGAGAATGGTGTGCCGGCGAGGAAGGGTGCGGCAGAGTGGGGCGGTGATGGGTTGATTGGGTTGCCGGGGTTGGGACTTGGGAGTAGGCAGAAGAGTATTGCAGAGATTATTCAGGTGAAGTGTTTGTAAAGTTTGTTTTTTGAATTGGTTTATATGATAGCTTGTTATCTTGAATATACAATGTTTGTTTGCGTTTGGAAGTATTTTATGTATTCATGATAATTTTCGTGTGATAAGCTTAAGCTTACTGGAGTATTATGTGATTAGATTTCTTCTCTAATTTTGTGTTTTACAAAGGTTTGATCTTTACGTTTCTTCGTTGATTTCTCGCTTATATTTTGTGTTTATCATTATATGATTTACTCGATATCTAGCTCAGCTCCTCTAAGTAGGGTGCACCTTTCGATTATCCTAATGAAGTGGAACAAGTCAATGTTTAGTGCCTTTGACAGTGGTTTCTCTGAATTGTTAGCTGATGAGACTAATTCCATGATATGGAGGTGTTCGCTGGCATGAGAAATTGAACTAGTTCTCCTGACACTGGTTCAGTTTTTTTTTTTTTTTTTTAATAATTATCAACTTATCTGCTGTAGACACTAGACACTGATATTGAAAAGTGGAATTTGTTTTTCAGTAATTCTTTTATCTTGCCTATTAACTATAATTTTAACTCTTTGCATAAATGTTGCACCAGTAAAATGTAAAGTTAATTGGAATGGAAACTGTTTCTGCTTAAGGTATTTCGATGTATTTTCTTGGTTTGTTGGCAGATTTGCTCCTGTGGTCTTTTTGTTGTACGCTTGTTTTTCCTGGTTAAATTTCATTGCCTGCGACAACTTTTGCAAAATAAAATTTGAATTTGTTTATAAGATCTGCTGTCTAAAACTCTTGATATTTCAATGCAGGATGATATACATAATACAAATGGCTCAAGGCACCCTTCTCGTCCAGCTAGCCGGAATGCTTTTGATGATGGTGTTGAAGCTTCAGATACCCAGTTTGCTCATTTACAGGGAATGTCAGCTGTTCAGAACGGCGGTTCATCTAGTTCTCATACATATGCTTCTGCTCTGGGTGCTTCATTGTCGAGAAGCAACACACCAGACCCTCAGCTTGTAGCTAGGGCTCCTAGTCCTCGAATTCCACCAGTTGGAAGGGTTTCCTCCATGGATAAAAAAATTGGCAATGGTCAAAACTCATTCAATGGTGCCTCGCTTGATGTGAATGAGTCTGCAGATCTGGCAGCTGCATTATCTGGTATGAACCTGTCAACAAATGGTAGGATTGATGAGAAGAATCGTGCACGCTCACAAATGCAACATGAAATTGATAATCACCATAACCTTTATGACATGCAAGGTGATTGGAACCATATTAAACAAAATTCGTACTTGAATAAGTCTGATTCTGGGAATTTTCATCTGCATTCTGCTTCCCAATCTTCTAACAATTCTTATCAGAATATGGGAAGAGGCAGTGGATTTGGTAGGGATCTGAACAGCCCTTCTTATATGTCTGACGATCTAGTTGATATTAATAATCCTGCTGTATCTTCTGGTAACTCATACTTAAGAGGACCTGTGCCAGCTCTTAATGGCCGAGGAAGCTCACACTCCCACTATCAGAATGTAGACAATACCTCATTTCCTAACTATGGCTATTCTGGTGGTCCTTCATCTCCATCAATGATGGGTAGTCCACTTGGTAATGGTAGTTTACCACCCTTATTTGAAAATGCTGCTGCTGCATCTGCAATGGGTGGCTTGGACTCTGGAGCTTTTGGAGGGATGTCTTTAGGACCAAATCTGTTGGCTGCGGCTACTGAATTGCAGAATATTAGGCTTGGAAATCACGGTGGTGGGAGTGCTCTTCAGGTTCCCATGATGGACCCATTGTATGTTCAGTACTTGAGATCAAATGAATATGCAGCTGCACAGCTTGCAGCCCTTAATGATCCCACAAAAGATAGGGAAGGCATGGGTAATACGTACATGGATTTACTTGGTTTGCAAAAAGCTTATTTGGGGCAATTGCTTTCGCCCCAAAAATCACAATTTGGTGCTCCCTACATTGGCAGGTCTGGTAGCTTGAATCATGGTTATTATGGAAATCCATCATATGTGCATGGGATGTCTTATTCTGGAACACCATTGGGTGGTCCCCTTCTTCCAAACTCTCCTGTTGGACCTGGTAGTCCTGCCAGGCATGGTGAGCGGAACTTGCGTTTTTCTTCTGGGTTGAGGAACATGGGTGGAGGTCTGATGGGAGCTTGGCACTCCGAAAATGGTGGAAATTTGGATGAAAGTTTTGCCTCCTCTTTACTAGATGAGTTCAAAAGCAACAAGACTAAATGTTTTGAACTTTCAGAGATTGCAGGGCATGTTGTTGAGTTCAGGTAAATATTTGTCACTGTTTCTTTAAATCTTTGTGCCCTTATGTGTTCCAGATATCCACAACTTAATTCACTCATATAATACCTTGAACAGTGCCGACCAGTATGGAAGTCGGTTTATTCAACAGAAACTTGAAACTGCCACAATTGAAGAGAAGAACATGGTTTTTGATGAAATTATGCCCCAAGCACTATCTCTTATGACCGATGTGTTTGGTAATTATGTGATTCAGAAGGTACCTTTTCCCCTTTAGATTGATTTGCCTTTATGTGCAATTTTATGTATCCTTGTGCCTTAGCATGATCATGATATGCAGTGGTTAAGTGGCGGAAAATAAGTGTTGCAGTTTTTCTTCTATGTCTGACTTTTGCACTTTGGTTCAGTTTTTTGAGCATGGAACTCCAGCACAAATAAGAGAACTTGCAGACCAGCTCACTGGGCATGTGCTGACCCTTAGCCTTCAAATGTATGGATGTCGAGTGATTCAGAAGGTATGTACAGTTAGCTGACTGAACACAGTAATTAATTTTCCATATTGATATTCCTTGCATGTTTTACCATTGGCTTTCATACGAACTCAGAAGGATTACCTTCTACATATTGTATGTGTTGCAGGAGACAGGATACATATCTAATAGAATATGTTTCGGGGTATCCTTGGGAAATTATTTGTCTATAAAACGAACAACTTTTCAGTCTCTTAAGAAAACACCATTTAATTTTAGGTTTTCTCAAGTTTGAATTTCTTGAGCCACAACGGTTTAGCTCATTGTTCTTGTACTACCTGGGAATTGGAGTACGACCTAGTAGATATAAATCATCGAAGATTTTAGAGAGAAACATATGTTTCTTACTTTCATAATCATGTAGATTTTTTTTTCTTTTTTAGTTTTCAGGGAAAATATCAATGGTCAATGATGTTTATCATATCACCATCAAACTTGGCTTTCATGTGCTTTCAGGCTATAGAAGTTGTTGAGCTGGACCAGCAGACTAAAATGGTAGCTGAACTGGATGGTCATGTTATGCGTTGTGTTCGTGATCAAAATGGCAACCATGTTGTCCAGAAGTGTATTGAATGTGTACCTGAAGATGCCATCCAGTTTGTTGTTTCAACTTTTTATGACCAAGTCGTGACACTGTCTACTCATCCGTATGGTTGTCGTGTCATACAGGTTAAGAACCTCACCATTTTCTGACTCGCATTCATTTTGCGTCTGCCTATTAATCATATATGTTGATATGTTGATATGTTGAAGATAAATGGTTATGAATGCAACTAAATGGTATAGTAACTTTGATTTAACAGAGAGTTTTGGAGCACTGCCATGAACCCAAAACGCAGCAAATAATGATGGATGAGATTTTGCAGTCTGTTTGCATTTTGGCACAAGACCAATATGGAAATTATGTTGTCCAGGTTTGTTTCATTTCTAAGAAACTTTTGTCACTCTACCTTCTTATTGTTAAAGGAAATAATTCCACAGTGGTTTAATGGAATCTGTTGTTTAAGTATCAAACGGACCTCTTAATGTAATCAACTAATTTTCTTTGTTGGATGTTATTTTGGTTCTTATTTTATACAGTATAGATGTTCAATTTTGATTTTTCTCTGCACATCCTAGTCTCATCTTAAGCTCAATTTTGTTGGCTCTTCATGCACTTGTGACTTCACTTAAACCAATTAATCAACTTCTGTTTTCATGCTTATAATGCGACTTTTAGCTGTCCATTATGTTCATCATATGGGTGTGATTCATGCCTTTTCATCAGTCACACTTCAATTTAGCCTGGATTTGGAGTGTAAAGGGACTCTTGATGTTAGTGTCAAATATAGCTCTCTGTTTTAAATTGCTTATGCGTTTAGTTGGTTGTTAAAAAATTGGTGGGGTTACAACGGTTGTTACTAATGTTACATTGTCAGTTATTTAGTCTCACACCAATATGTATCTTCAGTTTTCTCTGTTGTTTATACATGATCTCATTTAGATGGAGGGATTGGATAGAATTGAGGAATAAGATGATTTCAGCTCCGCTCCACCCCTCCACCACCAATTTAATGTTTTCATACTTATTTTCTTTGAGCTCTGTTTATACACCTTACTTGGCTTATTGAATGAGTTTATGCACCCATACCTGATTGTTTCCTGATGTAATTTATTAACTGAATACGGTTTTGTTTGCACTTGCAATAAGTCAAAAGATAAATATTATATTTTGTGATGATCTGTGGAAGTATAATATGGTAGACACTGTTGTTGATTGAACGTAATCACATCATTGAACTGTTACTCGGAGAGTTACCTCCCTGCCTCTGGTTTTGCACCAGAGCCATTATGTCAGGTTGATGACATACAATTTTTTAAGAAGAATTGAGTACCTCTTTTATACCTTTGGTCCTTTGTGCTTTGTAAACTTTACTTTCTTTACATTTCAGAATAGGCTTGCAAAAGCTAACTCAGAAACCGTAAAAACAAATAAATGTCCCATAAGCTGATAGCATGATGTTTACTTCAAAGACGTGCATGTAATAACTAGATTCATGAACTTTCTTTTCATGGAACCCGCAAAGGAGTTGTGGATACTTTAAATTGTGGTTTAATTTGGAAACAACAATACGTAGCCTTTGCTGTATACAGTAAACTATATGTTTTATTCTTTGTTTACATTGAACTCAGTTAACTGATTGTATTTACTTTTACAGCATGTGCTGGAACATGGAAAGCCACATGAACGGTCATGTATAATTAAGGAACTAACTGGGCAAATCGTTCAAATGAGCCAGCAGAAGTTTGCGTCAAATGTCATAGAAAAGTGTTTAAGTTTTGGAACTCTTGCTGAACGCCAGGCCCTTGTAACTGAGATGCTTGGTACCACTGACGAAAATGAGCCCCTTCAGGTTTGCTACTTACTATGAAGTTTTTGGTGTGCACTGTTGGTGAATGTATTCTTTTGTTATAGTATAATTTTCTTTCTTTAATTCTTTACTTGTCTCAATGTGCCATCTTCAAATATATTTTACTCTGGTCAAGTTTGCATAGATGTGTTCCTGAACTAAGTGCGAACCCTTTCAAATTACTGAAAAGAGTTGATGTCTCTAACTTTTGGGGGTTTTATGAAAATACTCTTTACAGTTTGAAGTAACTTTTCTATAACTTCCGAAGCTGTTATGATTACTTTTATTATGATTATGCTGTTACCTGAAACGATGGTTACTTAGGTTGAACTCGTGAATTCATTTGAATACTAGTGAGCTCATTGGGTTTACTTTCACGTATTATCTTTGACATGTAACAGTTAACTTTTACCTTAACATTCTCAATGACAGTTTGCCTCATCTTTGCAAATCAATTGCTTTTTTGATGCATCGAGCTGTTTTGACAAAGTATTTGAATCGTGTCTTTAGTATATAATATTCAACAATGTGCTAGTACGACTATTGCAAGCTTGAATTTATTAATGCATGTATCATTTTCGTTTTTGATTAACATTGACTACTTTTCAAATGAGTTCGACGAACACAAACTTTTTAAATTGTGAAGGTTTTTCGTTTTGTTAGTATCAAATTTTCCAAATACTATGGCTCTAGGAAAATGATTTGCCAGGCATTGGTTTTGAAGACGGGTATATGCATGGACTAGGGTCTTTTAATATGCCTTCTTATTCTTGTTCTGTTTGAATTTAGGCGATGATGAAGGATCAGTTCGCAAACTATGTTGTACAGAAAGTGTTGGAAACTTGTGACGATCAGCAACTTGAACTAATCCTTAACCGAATTAAGGTTCACCTGAATGCCCTGAAGAAGTATACTTATGGGAAGCATATAGTTGCCCGTGTAGAGAAACTTGTTGCTGCTGGGGGTACTTTTTCGCCCTTTCTCCTTTGTCATTTCATATCAATCGTACATCTCATAGTGATGCTTTAACACATGATACACAAAAGTAGTTCTGATTCATCGTTTGGGTTTTCTTGCAATGCAAGAAGTTGGTTGTCGTTTCCAATATGAATAATATGATTTTCTAGCCTAATATGTATTGTTATTCCGGCTTCAAGCCTTGGACTTGCTACTGGTGTAACAAACCTGGTTGCCTCAAATCGCTAACAAGGCGCTGAATCTTTTGCAGAGAGGAGGATTAGCATTCTGGCTCCCCAGGCTTCTGCTGCTTAGATGGGGTACGGGGACGAAGTTGTACAGCTAACTGAGGATAATATGAGCCCCTCTATTTCTTTCATGTCAAGTAAAGGCTACGTCTATGTATTGAGATGGATAAGGCGCGATGAAAATAAAGATCATTGGTTGTACTTAAAACTGTACATTTTTAGTTTGAGGATATACCTTAGAGTAGTCACGGCGCAGACGGTGAACGCACCTGAGGCCCCTGCAGAGGAGATAAATTAGTGTACAAGTTTGAAGGGTGTAAAAAGCGAGGCGGTAGTAGAATTTGTGGTCGTGACTGTACAAATGTTTTACCAGGTGGAGTCCTCCATAAATTTTCTTAACGTATGGATTATTTTCTAATTAAGGAACCTTTTTTTCGGACAATTTGTGAGTTGAGATTCTATTCAGATTCATTATGTCATGCTGTTACGATATTTCAAATTTTACCTTTCGCTGTTTCTCTCGATATTTCGAGCACATGATGAAGCTCAAATTGGTGACTCGTAGCGGTCGTGCTTGTTGAACGGCATCGTGAATGTTTTTGAGCTTCATGTCTGTTCTCCCGAAGATCTTAGCCTTTAACTGAGGCTTATATGTTCAGGGAACTGATTTCCGCATTCCGGTCTTCTCCTTAATGCATTCTTCATTGCTTGGGTTGATTGATTCTTCTTTGATGTATTCAATCAACGGTTAGAATAAAGAGTGTATGGCAAGAAAAAACAATTGCGGAAATATTTTCATGTGTTTATTTATCGAGAATGGCATATCAAGAAAGAACGAACGTCTGTTCCATAGCCGCAATGGATTCTAGTTAACCAAATGATATAACTGCAACCATGATACCAAAGCAGCAAAGTAATACATAGCACAGACAATTAGTGCCAAATTGCCAACAATACAAGAAAAACCCACCAAACCTACCCAGAATTTTGCCCTAGAGTTTGGTCTGCTCAAATCAACCATATTTAGGAGGGCAAAACGTTATGACATACCTAGGAGCCGTACAAATCTTAAGCCCTGTATAATCATCAAAGGCATAACTATAAGCTCTAGGACAAATAGCCTTAAAAAGATGCAGCATCATTTCAAAGGGTGTGGCTGGAGGGACTCCGCCGAGTCCCCAGCATTGTAAGAGGCCGGCGCAATCACCTGTTTGGCATATGCCTTTGCCAGTTTTTTCATCAAAGCAGCAGCCTTGCCTCCCCCCTATAGCCTGCCCGACCAGTTTTCGGGGATGTTAAGGACTTGTTGCTCACCGCTCGAGAGGTGGAAGCCGCGTTCCTTGCAGTTGTTCACTACGATGAGTTGAGTCCCATCCGCAAACAACAATGCTATTTGTCAACCTAAGTTTTATAGAAACCAACAAATAAGGAATGTTCAGCGTTCGATTCTCTCCGATGTAACCAAAATTTTTCGAGTAAAAAAGGAGAGAGTACTTGATTACCTGTGAAGGAGAGGGAAATGAGAAAGGAGAGGAGGAAGAAGATTTGATGTGAGATTGGCATTTGTTCATGAGTAATGGAGATGTGAGTTGGTAACTGGGAGGCTCTTCTATTTACATAGTGTGGAAAAGTGAAAAGGGGGTTTCCTTCGTCCTCGCCATCATGGAAGGGAGTGGTAGCTTTAAGAACAACTGCACATGTAATGGCGGTTTGCAAATTGCATAGGTTAGACCAGTTGGTTAGGACATTGCGTCTGCAATTTTTCACTTAAATTAAAGCAGTTTAGTTTTATTCATGTGGATTGGATCTATGAGCCTCTCATGAACGTTGTCTATAGAAAAAGAGGATTGCCTAAGTGAAAAAGGTGGAAGAGAATTTGACAGCACAAGAAAGCACACTTGAAACCAATATTGATTACTCTAGGTTTTGTTTGAGATGATTTTTGGGAAAATGTATATGAATATGTCCCAGGAAGGTTTTGAGAAAAAAATTACATGAAACAAGTGAATTCATTTTTGATAGTGACTTTTTACAGTCAAAAGTTTCGCTTTCTGCTTTCTTTGTTTGTATTCATTAATTCTTTGATTTGTTTAATCCTAAAATTGCAACAAAAAAAAAAACTACATGATAAAAAAACATGAGTGCAAAATCATTTTCTTTTTTGTCACATGTAGCAAGTACATGGTATGAAACAGATAAGACTTCGTAACTAGATGAGCTTCGGCATTTTACTTGCTTAAAATGTGAAAATCATGAATTGAAAAGCGAAACAAGATAATTGATAAGGGATTAACAAATTAATTTGAAGAACTAGATTATTAATGATAATGTGGAATCCACTATTTTTTTTTTAATTCCATACGTTTTCGTAAATACTTAGGAAGTTATTAACTGAAATAATTTCAACACCCGTGTTTTAATAAATGCAAAGAAGTTCATATCAGAATAATTCCGAAACTCTTAACGTAAATAAACATGCCTTAATTCTGTTAGTTTAACTACCATGAATCTCCGGTTCACTCATTTTCCGGGCGGCGGCCGACTCGAGTTTCAAGTACAATCACGGCTCGTCAGCCAGACAACAGGAAGGTTCGGTTTCTCGTTATCTAAAACCGCCTCAACTAAACCTGAGCGGGCCACTCGGTTAAAAAAAACCAAAAAACTAAATAATGGACAAAATAACCGGTTGAACCCAACCCTAACCGGTCCATCCGGTCGCGTCGCCCACGGTTTTATAATCTCCTTCTAACCACCCTAACTCGGTTCTGTTTCCCTTCCTCTCTGTTATCAGAAAGCATTCAAACGAGAAACATGTAAGCTCTCTTTCTCTCTCCTCCTCCTCCTCTCTCACTCTTAATTTTAATTCAATTAATTAAATTTAGTGGATTATTTGAACAATTTGGATGCTGGGTTTACTGGGTTTCTGTTAATTACTAGGTTTAATTCGAATTAAAGAAGAAAGTTCATGTCTTTGTTGTAATGGGGTTTGGCCTTTTTGCAAAAACTAGTTAATTCTCTGAGGTTTTGGTCATGGCTTCTGGTCTGGTAATGGAGCCCGTGCCGATAACGTCACAAAAACACGACCCGGCATGGAAACACTGTCAAATGTTTAAGATTGGGGAGAGGGTTCAGCTGAAGTGCATATATTGTAACAAATTGTTTAAGGGTGGTGGGATTCATAGGATTAAGGAACACCTTGCCGGTCAGAAAGGTAATGCGTCAACTTGTCTGAGAGTTCCGCCTGATGTTCGGGCTCAAATGCAGCAGAGTTTAGATGGGGTTGTGCTGAAGAAGAGGAATAGGCAGAAGCTTGATGAGGAGATTACTAACATTAATCCCTCACCTCATGGTGAGGCAGAACCGATTGCTGTTCAGAGTGATGTAAGTAATGGGGGTCAGTTGATTGGAGTTCCCGAGGCACTTGAGCACAATTCGGGGTTGTTGGAGAATCAAGAAGGAATGACAAGTGGGATGAGTTTGGGGAGAAGGAAAAGGGGGAGAGGCAAAAGTTCTTATGCAGGAGATAGTGCTCTTGTTGTTAGTAATAGTGCTGCTTTAGGTTCTCCAAAGGTGAACAATTTTGTTCACGAGGCAATTGGAAGGTTTTTGTATGATATTGGGGCGCCTCCACATGCAGTGAACTCTGCGTATTTCCAACCGATGATTGATGCAATTGCTTCGGGTGGTTCAGGGGTTGTGCCTCCTACATACCATGATATTCGTAGTTGGATATTGAAGAATTCGGTTGAAGAAGTGAGGAACAGTATTGATAAACATAGGGAAACGTGGGGAAGAACGGGTTGTTCAGTCTTGGTCGATCAGTGGAACACAGAGTCAGGTAAGGTTTTGCTAAGTTTTTTGGTGTACTGTCCTGAAGGAACAGTTTTTTGGGAATCTGTTGATGCATCAGACATTATAAATTCCCCGGATGCGCTTTACGAATTGCTTAGGAGAGTGGTAGAGGAAGTTGGAGTAAAAGATGTGCTGCAAGTGATTACTTGTAGTGAAGAGCAATATATGGCTGCGGGGAGAAGGTTGACTGATACTTTCCCTACACTATATTGGACTCCATGTGCAGCTCGGAGCTTAGATTTAATACTCGAAGATTTTGGTAATATTGAGTGGATAAATACGGTCATTGAACAAGCAAGATCCATTACAAAGTTTGTGTACAATTATAGTGCAGTGTTGAATATGGTCAGAAGGTCTACTTTTGGCAATGATATAGTAGAACCAGGCGCCACTCGTTCTGCTACAAACTTTACAACATTAAAACGACTGGTTGATCTAAAACACTGCTTACAGGTTATGGCTACTTCCCAGGAGTTGATGGACTCCCTATATTCAAAGGAACCGGGGGGACTGGAGATGTTGGACATTATTAGTAATCAGTCATTTTGGTCCTCATGCATGTTGATTGTTCGTCTGACAGATCCTCTCTTGCGAGTTTTGAGAATGGTTGGTAGTGAGAAGAGGCCTGCAATGGGATACGTGTATGCTGGAATGTATCGGGCAAAAGAAACAATTAAGAAAGAACTCGTTAAGAGGGAGGAGTACATGGTATACTGGAATATCATAGATCAACGATGGGAACAGCTGTGGCATTCTCCTATTCATGCTGCAGGCTTCTACCTTAACCCCAAAATATTTTACAGTATCGAAGGAGATATGCATAGTTATATTGTCTCGGGTACATTTGATTGCATCGAGAGATTGGTTCCTGATACAAATGTCCAAGATAAAATCATCAAAGAGCTAAATTTGTACAAGAGTGCTGCTGGAGATTTTCGGAGGAAGATGGCAATTAGGGCTAGAGACACTCTGCTTCCTGGTGAGGGACTAATCTTTTCGATTGCTTTGTTATTTCTAACTTCTGTGTCATGAATTAGCTAGCAATGCCATAAGTACTAGCACATGCGAATAAGCCATTCGATATGCATTCATGCATGCTAAGTCAGATAAATGTTTATGTTCCAATTCAAGTGGTATTTAGTAATTTATAAGCATTTTTATGTATTAGATCAACTCAAGCCTTTGATTTTGTTGAATCCTGGTAAAGATGGAAGCTCTTTGATCTTTTGGGTGTATTTGGTGTAACTATGATGCCGAAGTTACCTTTCTAGGAACAGAAACTGAACTTTTCATCGTTGTGTTCTGTTTTTTGTATTTGAACCTCTTTCTCACACTTAGCTAATTTTATCCACAATGTACTTCTCTTAGCTGAATGGTGGTCAACATATGGAGGAGGTTGCCCAAATTTGACACGCTTGGCAATCCGAATTCTCAGTCAAACTTGCAGTTCGATTGGCTGCAGGCGAAATGAAATTCCTTTTGGGAAAGCACACAACACAAGGAACTGCCTTGAGCGTCAACGTGTCAGTGACCTCATCTTTGTTCATTATAACTTGCGACTGAAACAAATGTAAGCACAAAGCAATACTGTATGGAATTAGGAATGGCTGTTTAAATATAATGGGGAGAAATTCCTTTCCTTTTGCTAATAACAATTTTTGTTTTCGCACAGGGTTGGTAAGAACATCGGACAAGATGTTATGGATCCCATATCATTTGAAAACATTAGCATGACCGAAGACTGGGTTACCGGGAAGGACATGTGCTTAGATGACAATGGGAGTTCCGACTGGATGGAACTCGATTCAAACTCTGTAAGCACAATGCTTCTAGGGCCGTCAAATGATGAAGCCGATGACTTGGGCTCTGGTAATTTTCTACTCGGATGTGGATACATGCTAAAAACCAAATTGAGCTTTGTTCTTAATCACAATGTACACTGATTAACCTTGGTCGATATATGCAGGATTTGACGATTATGAGATCTTTAGTAGAGCGAAAGACGGTGAAGAGGAAAATGTTGAAGACAACGTAGAAAATCGTTAGAGCCTTATCCACGAGTCAGTTATCGATATCAAGGACCTGTGGCTACGAATCATCGCCTTGTTCTTTGCAACCGAGCAGAGGAAGATGTAGTGAAGTAGATGTCCACAAAGGTAGTTTTCAATTTGGAGAGCAGTGCATTGTAGGTGATAATTAGAAGCAGATAGTTTGTAGCAATTAAAATGTTGTGAGAAAGATGTAATTTTCCATTTTAGTCCTCATCCAGTGACTTGTTAATCACAGATGAAATGTAAAAGTATGAGGAAATAGAGAGATGAAATTGTTTACTCTAATCTTGGGTAAATTTAAAAATTAGAGTAAAATATACTTGGTTTCTGAACTTGGACATTAGTTTAGAATCCGTCCTCGAATTTAAAATTCGTTAATTAGAGTTATTGAATGCAATGACGACTTGGATTATCTCTCCTCTCATCCCCTTGGATTCCCTTACGGCAAAGGGCGGATCGCGGCTTTAAAAGAAAGAGTTCGATGGCTTATTTCAACTTTGAAGCTCATGTGCATGTCACATGTCGATGGGGATTTTTAGTTCGATGACGAATTCTAAAACTTCACACGAGGGGAGAGGCAGTGAGAGGCGTATACACCCGGTGACACATATGGCATAATAAATACTGCAACAATTTAATTTTTTAGATTCATTAATCTAATTGTTTTGCTAATAGGATAAATAAATCCTAATCAGAATGGTTGTCATACATCAACGATATTGTCAAAATTATTTAGCTATGTTCAGCGTGCATTATAGAATTTTTGAAAAATACGACGTCTTTTTCAACATGAAAATATTGAATATTGTAGCTGTCTTATGATCTCAACTAAAAATCCATGATCATTAGTCCTTAACTTATTAAAATGTGCAGTTATGGATTTTCTCCAACTTCGTTAAAATTTCTATCAAAATAAGTCACTTGCTAAGTATGTGAGACTAAATCAAAGTGCAAAATGAGAAACTAAATAAAAATATTTACAAAATAGTCCCTCAACTTAACTCAATTGGAGAAATGATTCTTCCAACGTTACTCGTTTTAATGAAAGTTCTGATAGAGTTAACGAAAAAGATCATAACTGCTTCAATTAGATTAAGTTAAAGTTGAAGGACTATAAATTAAAATTTCATTGCAAAGATTTTAATTGAAAAAAAAAAAATATAACTTTACTGCCCTTCATTATTCACATTACAATCTTACTTTACGCTACAATAACCCACTCAGTCAGTATCGGCGGCCTACGACGAGAAAGACACCAGTTTACTTTTCACTTATAACGCTACGCGCCTCCCTGCTTACTTGTACGCGACGCGCCTCCCCACTCGTATAAATGCCTATTGCCTTGTCCCGATTGTGACATCGTTGCAACAACAACGAACGAGCCCCTCTCTTTTTTCTCCATCTTAAAACTCACTCAGAACCTCCACCAACTACGCCGGTTACTTCCTCCTTATCGTGAAAAAGATGTTGGGTTCTTCTTCTAGTCCTTTTGGGCAGTCATCTAGCAGCCCGTTTGGGTCCTTGTCGGAATTTGGGCAGACTTGCAGCGCAAGTAACAATCGTTTTGCTCCCATGCCTTTTGGTTTTGGCTCGCAATTTGGAGGAACTTCTACTGGTGTATTTGGCACGCAAACGGGGAGTTCTGTGTTTGGAAGGACCTCAACTGGTGTATTGGGCATGCAAACTGCAATTGGCGGCCAAACAGGGAGGTCCATATTTGGAGGAACTCCAACTGGTGTATTTGGTTCGCAAACAGGGAGTTCTCAGTTTGGAGGAACTTCAACTGGTGGATTTGGCATGCAAACAGCAATGGGCTGGCAAACTGGGAGTTCTATCTTCAAAGGAACTTCAACCGGTGTATTTGGCCCGCAAACAAGCGGTAGAACGTCAACCGGTGTATTTGGCTCGCAAACAAGGAGTGGAACTTCAACTGGTGTATTTGGCTCGTTAACAAGGAGTGGGACTTCAACTGGAGCTCAATCAACAATATTTAGGAGCACAGCTGCATTTATGGACCAACAATGCGGGAGCAGTATGGTGGCTGTGCCATATGTTGCAACTCGTGAATCTAATGGTGGCGGGAAATTGGTGTCAATATCAGCAATGCCAGCATATAAGGAAAAAAGTCACGAAGAAATCCGCTGGGAGGTTTCTGAAAAAGTGTTGTCGATATCAGCAATGCCAGGATATGAAGAAAAAAGTCACGAGCAAATCCGTTGGGAGTATTATCATCAATTGGGAGATAAGGGCACTTCTTCAGTTTTTAGACAAACCTCATCTCCATCGATCTCTAATCTGTCAAGCTTTGCTCCGGCTTCTACATATGCAACTTCCACATTCAATCTACCTCCATTGATCT
Organism: Pyrus x bretschneideri; assembly: GCF_019419815.1. NCBI lineage: Eukaryota > Viridiplantae > Streptophyta > Magnoliopsida > Rosales > Rosaceae > Pyrus > Pyrus x bretschneideri. The sequence continues at coordinate 2,098,223 of NW_025999635.1, forward strand.
CTAATCCGTCAAGCTTTGATCCGGCTTCCACTAGTACAACTTTCAAATTCAATCCCACTGCTCCTTCAGCTGCACCGACAGTGCCAGATGACAGTACAAGCAGCCAAATGGGTTTTAATGAAGCAGCTTCGCCTTCTGTTTCCGTGCCTTTCTCATCTCTGCCAATTCAGAATAACTATGGACAGTTTCCTGCTACTCAAAGCCCTGCAGCTGTACAACCATTACAACTAGTACCCGCTACAAATCCATTTGGAACGCTCCCTCTAGTGCCTCAGATGTCAATCGGTTGCGGTGAAATGATTCAATATGGAATTTCGAGCAAGCCTGTTGTAGACAACCCGCTGCTGCGCCCGTTAGAGTATCACATTTGTTGAGCTCTCGACACCTGACAAAAAGGCGGGTGGTCAGGTTACCTTCAAGAAATTATAATCCAAAGAATGATGGTCCAAGGATCCCTTTCTTTATTAATTAGAAGAAGCAGCAGATAGTTTGTAGCAATTTAAATCTTGTTAGAAAGATTGATATGTTCCCGTCCGGTGACCTGGTTTTCACAGATGATGAAATGTAAAAGTATTCAGAAATAAAAAGATGAATTTGTTTACTTTTATCTTGGGTAAATATTTAATTGGTATTAGACTGGTTTTATATGTTCTAATATTTCATGAAATTAAGTGTGCAAGCTTCTTCTCATATTTTTTGTGTTTTATTTTATTTAGAGAGTTTTAACGAAAAACCCACGATACTGTTCACTCTAACGAAAAACCACAATTTTATACTAAAAAGTCAATCCTAGTACTATTCACTTTACTCTTTATTTTGTCCTTATCATTAAAACTCAAAGTTTTCAAGCCATTTTCATTTTCCTTTTTATTTATGGGAATTGTTATTAGCACTCCTAAAATCTCATTTGACACTCCAAACTTTCTATAATTAGAAAGAAAAATACACTTGTAAGGAGTGTAGAATAAGATTTTTGGAGTGCTAATAACAGTTCTCTTATTTATTTATATACTTTTATATATCACTGAAATTGTGGGAAGTGACAATCTAACACAATCTCGAATGAGAATCGAATACATAACCACGTCATCGATACCTCTGCATGAACTCATGAGACTGGGCGTAACAATGATATACGCTCTAGTACTATAATTACGTGAAGACTGGCGTTATGCGCGGTACATATGAGTCAAAGTTACCTATTGCAACTTGTATGATAGGATTGGCACCTACAATGGATCCAAAGTGAGCATACAGTGCGATGTGCACATCCACGTGAAAGACTGGCCCTGGCTTGGGCAAGTACCAACACCGGTGTAGCAAATGATGAGCAAATAACATAATTATAATCATGCCACAACCATTCAACAATTCTAGTCAATATCATACTATTCATGACCATAAATATAATTAAGGCATCCTCTTATAGTAATCTTACATGTGCATCCCGTAGGATTATTTCATTATTTCCCAACAATAAGGCATTTCTTATAAACCTAAGTTTAATCATGGCAATCATGTAGAGAATTTACTATTAATTGTATATATGAAAACTAAGCAATATATATATATCAAAGAAAAGACCCACTCATAGATCATGTTGTTGAGTCGAACCCGCCTTGTAGCATCGAGAGTCTTTGAGAAGCGTTTCACCTAGAAACGAAACCATTTAGGTAAATATAACGTATTGATGTAATTACGCATTTTCGTACAAAGTACGGCTAATAAAGGAACTATCTTAAAATGGTCAAATTTCGAAAAACGGATGGTGGATTTGAAATCAGGGCATCGAAATACGTTAAGGAGGGTACCCGGCAAATTTTGTAAAAAGTCAACCAAGATGCCCTGATGGTCAACTACGTTAAAACTGTATAATTTCACTAAATGGATGTAAAAAACGCACTTGGGACATCGAAATTAACCTAGGAGGGTTTTCCGAGAAAATCGGAAAAACGTCAACACCAAGAATATTCTAAAATATTTTAGGCCCATTTTAGAATTGGACTAGGTCAGGTAACGGCCCAAGGCTTTGGGCCAGTTGGCCTAAGGTTTGGACCAAAAGAATATGGGGCGGGCTTTTTGGGCTTAAGGGCCCCCCCCTTTTTTTTTTTTCATTTTTTTCTCTTTTCTTCTCCGGCCGACCGCCGGAGTCTGGGGACAATGGGCCGGGAAATTTTCCAGGCTTCACCTAGCTTAGAAACTCAACTAAAACAAACAGTGTAATATACCAATTTGAAGCTCGAAAGGAGAGGAAAAGAAATATACCAATAGGGGATTGTCCATGGCCGGGATTGGCCGGAAAACGGCACGAAGTCGCCGGGTTTCTCGTAGGAAACTAGGCAACTTTCCCTCGTCTTGGTTCCTGTGTCAAAGCATCACCAAAACATCTCAGAATTACCCTAATCTACTCTAAAACGTTGTCCAAGAAGGTTTAGGTTAGTTTCGAGGCTCACCTTCGCCGGAGTTCTCCATTTCATTTGGTCTCCGGTGCGAGGTCTGGAAGTTGTTCGAGTTTGGGTCCTAGGCTCGGAAATAGAGAGATGAGACTAGATGGGGGTGATGGTGACGTGGCTCGCAGGCGAGGTGCGAGTTGCAGTGGTTCCAGGCGTCGCTGGATTTCACTGAGGAAGAAAAGAAGGAGGTCTCACGGGAGAGGGAGAGATGGAGTAGGAGAGGAAAGGTAAGGCGGCAGTTATCTAGAGGAGGAGTAGGATAAGTGAGATTTTAAAAAGAGGAGAAATCTTTAATTGTAACGGAAATACAGATGGTACACTACGTGTTTTTATGTCAATGATGAAAAATTTTAATTTTTAAATTATTAACCTTTTAACACATATAACCCACCATTTATATAAGGACATGTGATGTGTCGAAAAAGAGAGACGGTGTCCCGAGAGATAGGGTGACACGGGAGGGGTAAAGAAATGAGGTGTGGGCCCCACAGGTCAATATAAATTAATAAAATATTTAAAACAACTCTCAAATAATATTAAAATAATAATTTAATAACAAAATAATCTCAAAATAATAATATAATAATTATGAGAAATATATAAAATAATAAATAGGTATTTTTTGCAAAAATACTTTTCAGATTTGTAGTTTCTTAAAATCTTCATCGCAATTCCGATTTCGATTTGGCTTACGCCTACGCATTCCTATTGTCGAGTACTTCGAGACTACAATAAAATAGTAGCTTGTACAAGTCATGAACTGATGGTCAATGAAAGTCAACAATCTCATCTCTAGAGCATGGTTGTCAATTTGCCTATTTAAAATTAATAAAATTGTAAAAGTAAGGACGGATTGTCACATTAGTAGCTTATAAAAAAAAAAATTGGTAATACATGAAATATCAAATTCAATCATGAAGAGATTGCCCTCGTCAAAAGAATCAAAGAAAAAAAATAAAAAACATACCAGATCTTTCCTTACTATTAGACAATGATTACTTAATAATTCAAACAGATGACTTGGGAATAGGTTGGGGAGCTATTCTGTTAGCAAATGATGCTCCAGACTCACTAGTTAACACCGAAATACCGTGTGAATATGCTAGTGGAAAGTTTAAAGAAAAATCTAGGGGAATGGCTGGTTGAGATAATGGAATTTTAGGGTGACAATCTCAAATAACATGAGCTTTAATTTTGAGGGTATTTATGTCAATTTGATTAGATTTTTGGCTATATTTGAAAGATAATGTAAAAACTGACATTTATGAATTTAGGGGTTAAATTATATATACTAAAATTCAGTTGATGAACACTGTTTATTAACAGTGATTTGACCGAAATGCCCCTCTTTTGATCACCGTGGCCCATTGTTTTTTTTGTAGTCAGCACAATGAAATTACGTGTTTACCCCCGCTGTCCACCTGTCGATCATCGTGAAGGTTAGCTGAATTGGGTCTGCTTCAAAACAAACTCCACTTTTGCTTCCATTTCGTCTTTCCTCTCGGAAACATTACCTTCTCTGTCTCTCTCTCTCTTAAAGCACCAACAACACTGTTTGGCTTGCATAGGTTCGTGAATTTGATGAAAATTAAAATGAATTTAAGGAAAGGAGTCTGAAGAAAGCGAAGGTATGCAGATGCTACATGTTGAGATACTTCTGTAAAGTTTACGATCACACTACTTTTGTTGAATATCTCTTATGGCAATCATGCTTCCTTAATTATGTACTACTGCCTTACTCAAGCTTTTTATTCAGTTTTTGTACACTTCGATTGGTTTTTCTGGTTGGTTCAAAATACTTTTGAGATTGGGAGACAACCCAGAAATTCAAATCAGAAAAAAAAAAAAAAAAAAAAAAAAAAAAAAACTGGTCCCAATTCGAAGAAAATTTTAAGTCCAGAAAAAGCTGCGATCCCTGGTGAGTTTTCCGGCCGATTTGGGGTTGATAATTTTGTGATTTGAATATTCTGTGTTTAGAACTGTATATTTGAATTTCGAAATGAGTTTTCTTTGCAAATTTCCCTTTTTTATCTGATCATTTTTCTCCCCCTCAAACAAAATGCAATTTTAACTGTGCAAGGTTAGGAATATGCACCTCTCTTAATTGAATTACATGTTTGAGTATTTAGATTTTTCTTATTTTTTTAACAATTTATGATGCTATTTGTAAAAATTGGTCAGGTAATTTTTTTTAACAACTATAATATCATTTGATTTCAATTCATAATTACTTCTTTTGTTAAATTTAAGCTTGATTGTGACATCCTACATCGTTCAGGGGAGTAATCATTAAATGTATATTTCCATCCTTACCTAGCACAAGGCTTTTTGGGAGCTCACTGGCTTCAGGTTCTGTTGGAACTTCGAAGTTAAGCGAGTAGCGCGCGAGAGCACTTCTATGATGGGTGACCCACTGGGAAGTTCTCGTGTGAGTTCCCAAAAATAAAACCGTGAGGGAATGGTAAGCCCAAAGCAGACAATATCGTGCTACGGTGAAGTCGGGCCCGAGAAGTGATCTGTCCTGGGCCGGGATGTGACAAATTGGTATCAGAGCCTAACCCTGGCAGTGGTGTGCCGACGAGGACATCGGGCCCCTAAGGGGGGTGGATTGTGACATCCTACATCGTTCAGGGGAGTGATCCTTAAATGTATATTCTCATCCCTACCTAGCATGAGACTTTTTGGGAGCTCACTAGCTTCGGGTTCCGTTGGAACTCCGAAGTAAAGCGAGTAGCGTGCGAGAGCACTCCCATGATGGGTAACCCACTGGGAAGTTCTCGTGTGAGTTTCCAGAAACAAAACCGTGAGAGTGTGCTGAGGGTTCAAAGCGGACAATATCGTGCTACGGTGGAGTCGGGCCCGGGAAGTAGTCCCGCCCGAGTCGGGATATGAAATTGATTCTGTTAGTAAATTTTTATACGTTATGTCCAAATACATATATAGTATTTTATACGTATAATTTATTAAGTTTTATAATGTTGCTGAGCATTTTGAGTTCATTCTTTTTGTGTGTAGAGAGTGAAAAGGGCACTGTTCACAAAGGCAAAACAAGGATAGCTTTTACATATTGGAAGAAGAGAGGTTAGTTTGATCGTCATTTCTTTTTTGATTTGCTTAAATCGAAGTCGACTTGCATCTAATTCAGTCGTTTGCTTGCACAGGTTGAAATCACAAGCTTTATTAATGGTGGTAACCGAAATCAACCCAAGTTCATGTTAAAACGATATCATAATTTTTGATATGATGAGAACTGAGAACTTAGACCATTTTTTTATCTTTTCCATTTTTTGTAATTTAGAAATTGAATTACTTTTCTATACCTTTTTGTGATCATGCACTGAGAATTTGTTAATTGTGTTAATATATATGAGGTAGGATTTATACTTTCTAAGATCCATTTCTCATGTTTAGCGATTGCTTGGTTTTGTATTGTCAAATAGTTTATGAATTTCCATATTAAGCATGTCAATATGTTGTTGCAATAATTTAATTAGATGTGATATATGTTGATGTGTTTATACCTTTGAAACATAATTTTTCACATAATTTCTAATCCCGCAACAACGTGCGGCCAAAACTTTCTAGTTTTGACTATAAATGATAAAAACTTCTATGCTATTGTATTTCATAGTAAGTTTTTTTTTTTAGTACCTTAACTTTAAAATCATCAAAATAATTTTTTTAACGGATCGAAATGGGTTATCCATGAGTTACTTGCGTGTAAACCCATCATTAACGAGTTCTTACCAGGCACCCTGATAACGACTATTAGTTATTGTGTTAACTTGAAACCCGTTATTTTCATGTCATTTTTGTGTTATGTTAACAAGTTGTGTAAGAAATTATCAAGTCCAACTGTAGACAAACCCGCTCCTGCGTGTGTTAGAGCATCACATTTGTTGACCTCTCGACATCTAACACAAGTGGGTGGTCAGGTTACCTGCAAGAAACTATAAGCCTAAGAACGATGATCCAAGGATCCCTTTCTTTATTATTTAGAAGGAGCAGATAGTTTGTAGCAATTTAAATGTTGTTAGAAAGATTGATATGTTCCCATCCAGTGACTTGGATTTCACAGATGATGTTATGTAAAAGTATTTAGAAATAAGGAGATGAATTTGTATTGGTTTTATATGTTCTAATGTTTCATGACATTAAGCGTGCAAGCTCTTCTCATGTTTTTTATTTTCTATTTTTATTTATTTATATATTTTATACCACTGAAAGTTACAATCTAACATAGAACCTCAAACGAGAATCAAATACAGAACCTCGTCGTTGTCGATGTCAAGTAAGATATAATCAATGATGCGAAAACTTGTATAAACACAATGAATTTCAAAGATGAAAAAGGAAGATATAAATGCAGGTCAAAGAAACATCATTTACCGGAATATATTTACAAGTCGCAAGCCAACAAGGTGTGTCACAAAAATCAAATTTACATACATCAACGCAGAAATACTAATATAACTATAAACATACAAAAGAAAGGACAAACAAGCAAAATACAAAAGGGAAAAAGAGGGGATTGTCACTCCTACATAGGAAAAACTTGAGCGTAGCTGGGAATTTTCCGCCCTGCCTCTATCTCTGACTTGATGTGAGAGATAGAGACATGGCGGATAAATCCCCCATTACACACTAGAATCCTCGCTAGCTTGGGTACCTGTCACTACCACATCCACGACTACCAGATACTAAGGGAGGCGAGCCAGAACAGCCGTCGAAATCAACATCCGCATTATCACAGGACCAATCACTTGCCTTCACAAAACCTGATGATGTGGGATAAGAATGCACATAATCCTCGAACTCAACACCCTTCTTCCCATCATAAGCCCCGGGAGACGCCACCGTGTCCGGCAACGCTGCCTCACCCTCCAAGTACCTCACCACCTGCCTCATTGTGGGCCTTGCCTTGGGGGAATTATTTGAGCACATCAGCCCTAGCTTCAGCACCACCACAGCCTCCAGATCATCAAACTCATCCCCCAATCTGGGGTCCACAACTTCAAGAATTGCACCAGCTTTCCACTTCTCCCAAACCCAATCAACCAATATCACCTCCTCCGGCAGGGCTTTTTGTTCAATGGGTCTTCTCCCACACACCAGCTCCAGCAGGAGAGCACCAAGAGCAAACACATCCGAGCTCGGAGTCGGTTTTCCGGTCCGAGTCAACTCCGGAGCGAGGTAACCCAGTGTCCCAACAACCCTAGTTGTTGTAGGGTTTGCTCCATGCTCATACAATTTAGCAAGACCGAAATCTCCAAGCCTTCCATTCATCTCAGAATCCAAAAGCACGTTTCCTGCTTTTATGTCCCTATGAATCACAGTCTGCTCCCAACCTTCGTGCAAATACAATAAGCCAGAAGCTACATTTTGAGCAATCTTGAACCTCTGTTCCCAGCTCAAAATTGCTTTTGGGTTCTCAAATAAATATTTATCCAAGCTCCCATTAGGCATAAAATCATACACAAGCAACAAATCTCCGCGCCGGCGACACCACCCCAACAACTGCACTAAATTCCTGTGCCTGAGACGGCCAATGGTAGCAATTTCCGACACGAATTCCTGCAGACCCTGCCTCGACTCGTGCGAAATTCGTTTAACCGCCACTTGCGTTTCCGAATTCCGCAGTGTCCCTTTGTAAACTTTACCAAATCCACCAAACCCGATCACCTCTTTATCCCTGAACCCTCTGGTGGCCTGCTTCAGCTCATTGTATCTGAATCTATGAGGCCCAATGTCGAGCTCCCACGGCTCGATCACCTCGGCGTTCTTGATCCTGTGAACAATGTAGAAGCCCAATCCGGCGGCCAAGATAAAGAAAACAAGAACAGAAAGAGAAACGCCAACGATCAACGCTGATGAATGCTTCTTTTTCGGGCCGGGAAGTTTAGGCAGAGCTTCTAAATCCAGAGATTTGGCTTCTCCGTTCATCTTAAAGCTCCAACCGGAGACGTAGTGGGAGCTGGCGAGCAACCCGGTCGAAGCAGAGAACCCAACGTACATAAAATCTTTCAAAATTGGAGAAAGATCGACATCGAATGTTAAAATCGGGGATTTGGGTTTGATTGAATCGGGTGAAAGCATGACAGTGACTTGATTTTTCACCGAATCGTAGTCTACCCAGGCCTGGATCGGCAGCCCACTCTTGAGCTTGAGGTCCTCCTTCGTCGAATTTCCACCGCTGAAAAACCCGGCTGGGGTCGATTTGTTGGAAACCAGGCTGTTGATATCGATTCCGACATGGTTGTCGTTGATGTCCCCGAATTCGAAGTCTTGGACTGTGTCGAATTCGACGGCAAAGATGTGGTTGGAGAAGTTGCCGACGACGGTGGCGTTGAGGATGCCGAGGTACTGGCTGGGGAGGGATCCCGGGAGCGATTTCGAAGGCGAGATTATGAAGGCAAGGCCGTGGCCGCCGAGCTTTGGGTACTCCGGAACGATAGTGAAGACGAAGGAGGTGGAGAAGGAAAAGGCTTTGCCGTCGGTGGAGTTTTTGAATCGGACTGGGGCAGAGTAGAAGGCGTGGCCGAGGACTCTGGGAGTGTCGTCTGTGAGCTTGAGCATGCCGTTGGACGTGATTGCCGCGACGCCGTTTAAGCTCAAGTTGCTGCTGTAGGCGACGTCATAGAAGTCGTTGAAGTAGAGCTCTTGGTCGAGCTGGGATTTTGCTGGGTTTGCGAGGAAGAGGAGGAAACCCCAGTAAAGAACGAACATTTGGTATGCCATAGGAAGTCAAGGTCGAGTCCTTGCTGAGTCTTTATTAAGCACGAGAAATTTTTTAACTGCGGTAGGAACATAAATGGTACATCATATATTTTAATAAGAATGGTGAAATATTTTATTTTTTAAGTTATTAATTTTATAACATACATATATCATCATTAATTACATGTAATGTACTTTTGTACTAATTATATTAAAAAATCTCTCATTAAGCACATGACAATGGAGTTCAATATATTAACTGAGCTGGATTAGTACGATACAGTGTCGAGTACTTAATACTACAGTCTAATGGTATTTCCATTGATTTGTAAATGAGAGGTCTTACATTTGATTCTTTTCAGAGATAAATTTAAATTATATTATTGTTAACTAATTGTAAAGGTTAACCTAACCACTTCTCCTTTGGTATATAATATCTTTGTTAAAAATATAAAACTGTTCAAAATCTCTAAGGAAAAAATAATAAAAAACTTCAGAAGACTTAAATGCCTTCAACTTCTGTGAGGCTGTGAGCTCCTGTGATGTTTTCTCTCCGTACCCAGTAAATTAGTAATTGTAAATTTACATATGCACTTGGAAATTTTTATCAGAATTTTTATTGGCATTTCAAATTTCTCATTATATATTTTAAACTTTCTATATTTAGAAAAAAATACAATGTAGAATGAGATTTTTAAAGCATTAATAACACTTTCCATTTTTATATTCTTTATTTTTTATTTTTTATTTTTTATGCTTTTTTTTTTTACTTTTAGAGTTTTAGATCTTGATTATTTCCACATTTTCCAATCCAATGTGTAGAAATAACAGTTTTTCGTTTTGTTCGTGACGTATTTTTAACGGCACCTGGGGGCGGCTCAATTGGGTTTGCGGAATAAAACAGTCGGTGGGCCAACAGTTCTTATTTTTCGGCGGGTCATTGGGTTAGCACGTGTGGAGTGGGATTCTCTTATCTTTTATTCTCATCATCTTTTCTTATCTCCTCTCAAACTTCGTTTTTTATCTTAGTGTTTTTATAAAAAAAATTAATATAAAATGTTAATATGATTTAATCGTAACCATTCAAGTAGATGAGAAAGAAAAAAGAGAGAACTCTCATCATCTTTTCTTATCTCCTCTCAAACTTCGTTTTTTATTTTAGTGTTTTTATAAAAAAATTAATATGAAATGTTAATATGATTTAATCGTAACCATTCAAGTAGAAGAGAAAGAAAAAAGAGAGAGCTTACGTGACGAGAGAATCTACCTCTGGAGTAGAGGACTGGATTGAATTTGTGATGGAGGACCCAATGGTGAGCTATCACCTCACCTCGTCAATCTAGAAAATGGTTTGAATTAAATTAATAGACTTCAGATCAAATTTTTACATCAGAAAATGTGAAAGTAACAAGAGATCAAAATTTTAATTAAATTTGTAAATTAAATGATGTGTTATAAATAATAAATAAGTATGTTAATTAACATTTAAGTACTAATTCAATCATTTTCAATCACATCATTTATCTTACAAAATGATTAGATTTGTATTTTTTAAAACCGTTCAGGTATTGGTGAAGTGATAATTCTCTTTGTACTTTGTAGAGTAAACCCTAGGTAAGACCTTAACAATCATTTTCACACAAAAACACAAAGAAGTGTACCATGAATTAGAGGCGTCGCGACGCACGTCTCTTTTCAAATTTATTTATATCTTAATATGACTTATTTTTAGCTACATCTTTTGAAACTTGATTTTAATCTTACTTTACTCTTTGTAACTCAAAAATTGCCACTTTATTCCTTAAAAATCAAAGTTCACTTCACTTTGCCCTTTTGAACTCAGTTTTGATCCCATTTACCCCCTGAAACTTAAAAGTCGTCTCTATAAAATCAAAATTCGCTCCACATTGCCTTAAATCTATTAATTTCTTATGTGGGTTTGATATAAGTGCGCCAGGCTAATCAATTTCTTTTTTAATTTTTTTTTTCATCTCTTTAATTTATTTTAAATTTAATATTCTCTAATTGTTGAATGTTAACTCATAATAGAGATTTATAATCAAATTTATTGGACTTGTGACATCGTCTTTGGTCCCACATATGTTTTATGAGGCGTCATATAAGTTTCAGAGAGAAGAGATAATTCATAAGTCAAAATGGAAAAAATTTTGAGGTTAGAAAGTAAAAATAAGCCTCTTAATATTAACAATGGACAATTTCCTGCTGTTCAAAGCCCTGTAGCTATACAATGAGTACCAGGAATACAAATAGTACCTGCTAGGCTGCTGCAAATCCATTCTGAATGCTCCCTCTAGAGAGGCCTCAGATGTCAATTGGTTGCGGTGGAACAATTCCATATGGAATTTCGAGCATGCCTGCTGTTAGATTTGGCATTCATGTCGTATTTTTTGTGTTCATATAATTTTCGTATCATATTTGATATCTTAATGAGATATATCATGTAATACCAGTTAAAGTAAACAAGTAATATGATCCAACCTGAACTCGTCCTGTTAATATTAACGGGTAATATAACCGACTCGTTATCCGTTGTAAAAAATATATTTGAAACCAACAAATAATCAAATGAAAAATATAATGCTAAATTAGTATATACATACCACATTATCACATAAATATTACTTCAAAACATAAAAAAACATTTGATGTGACATCCCACATCGCCCAGGGGTGATCCTTAAATGTATATTCCCATCCCTACCTAGCATGAGGCCTTTTGGGAGCTCACTGGCTTCGGGTTCCATGGGAACTCCGAAGTTAAGCGAGTAGCGCGCGAGAGCACTCCCAGGATGGGTGACCCATCGGGAAGTTCTAGTGTGAGTTTCCAAAAACAAAACCGTGAGGGTGTGGACGGGGTCCAAAGCGAACAATATCGTGCTACGGTGGTGGAGCGGGCCCGGGAAGTCGTCCCACCCGGGCCGGGATGTGACAATTTGGTATCAGAGCCAGTCTCTGGCCGGAAGTGTGCCGACGAGGACGTCGGGCCCCTAAGGGGGGTGGATTGTGACATCCCACATCGCCCAGGGGTGATCCTTAAATGTATATTCCCATCCCTACCTAGCACGAGGCCTTTTGGGAGCTCACTGGCTTCGGGTTCCATGGGAACTCTGAAGTTAAGCGAGTAGCGCGCGAGAGCACTCCCAGGATGGGTGACCCATCGGGAAGTTCTCGTGTGAGTTTCAAAAAACAAAACCGTGAGGGCGTGGTCGGGGCCCAAAGCGGACAATATCGTGCTACGGTGGTGGAGCGGGCCCGGGAAGTCGTCCCACCCGGGCCGGGATGTGACATTTGACTTTCAAGTATTACATATATGTTAATTAATGTAGAAATGTGAAAAATATTAAAAAAATATATAAAAGCTCGTAATGACAAGTTTTACAACTTTCATGAAGGGTTCAATTTCGAAATTGCAACTATAATTATATAATTATAAATCAAAATTTAACCGTTAATTATCGTTTACATTTACGCTCGATTATTCTCATCAAATTTTATTTTTTCATATTTTCTGTTTGGAAACATGATATTTTAGAGGATCCATGTAACCATCTGTCCCGAATTTTACAGATTTTGGAGCAAAAGTAAATTGGTAATTTCAAGTAGGAGAGATATTTTTGTCATGTTTGCTTTTTGCACTTGTTTGGTGTGCCGGTGGGGCCCACCTCTGTTTTTGGTCCCCGGCTCTCTCTCCCGGTTTCCCTCTGTTCTCTCATTTCTCTCCTCGTAAGGCTGTCACTCTCAATCTTTCTCAACTACTTCTCTATTTCATTCTCTGCAAACAGAGACCGTACCACCACCACAACTCGCCGTTCTAGCGAGCTCCTTCGCCACCACCACCACCTTAAGACCTTCCCAGTCACGATCTCGAACCCAGGCCAAGGCCATGGCACTCCACAGTGGCAGAGGCCATTGTTCATTTCCTTACCCCGACGAACTCCAGCGAGCTTCCATCATCGTCGACGAGGTAAGCGTCGGGACACCTTCTTTTTTCTTCCTTTCGTTGTGTACGATCACATTTATTCCACGAATGGTTGATGTGGTGACGTGGGGATTCAGATGTAACTCCGGGAAGGCTTTCCTAGTTTTCACGCGAGAACCCGAGACTTGCAGGCCGTTTTCCGACCAACTGCGGCCACGACACAGCTCCAAATTGGTATGAACCTCTTCTTCTCATTCTTCCCTACGCTATATTGGACTCCGTGTGCAGCTCGGTGCTTAGATTTAATACTCGAAGATTTTGGTAATGTTGAGTGGATAAATACGGTCATTGAACAAGCAAGATCCATTACAAAGTTTGTGTACAATCATAGTGCAGTGTTGAATATGGTCAGAAGGTCTACTTTTGGCAATGATATGGTAGAACCAGGCGCCACTCGCCTCGCTACAAACTTTACAACATTAAAAAGACTGGTTGATCTAAAACACTACTTACAGGTATGGTTACTTCGCAGGAGTGGATGGACTCCCTATATTCAAAGGAACCGGGGGTACTGGAGATGTTGGACCTTATTAGTAATCAGTCATTTTGGTCCTCATGCATCTTGATTATTCGTCGAACAGATCCTCTCTTGCGAGTTTTGAGAATGGTTGGTAGTGAGAAGAGGCCTGCAATGGGATACGTGTATGCTGGAATGTATCGAGCAAAAGAAACAATTAAGAAAGAAGTCGTTAAGAGGGAGGAGTACATGGTATACTGGAATATCATAGATCAACGATGGGAACAGCTGTGGCGTTCTCCTCTTCATGCTGCAGGCTTCTACCTTAACCAAAATATTTACAGTATCGAAGGAGATATCCATGGTGATATTGTCTCGGGTACATTTGACTGCATCGAGAGATTGGTTCCTGATACAAATGTCCAAGATAAAATCATCAAAGAGCTAAATTTGTACAGGAGTGCTGCTGGAGATTTTTGGAGGAAGATGGCAATTAGGGCTAGAGACACTCTGCTTCCTGGCGAGGGACTAATCTTTTCGATTGTTTTGCTATTTCTAATTCGTGCATGCTAAGTCGGATAAATATTGTTGTTCCAATTCAAGTGGTATTTCGTAATTTATAAGCATTTTTATGTATTAGATCAACTCAAGCCTTCGATTTTGTTTAATCCCGGTAAAGATGGAAGCTCTTTGTTCTTTTGGGTGTATTTGGTGTAACTATGACGCCGAAATTACCTTTCTAGGAACAGAAACGGAACTTTCATCGTTGTATTCTGTTTTTTGTATTTGAACCTGTTTGAACCCGATTTTACACTATTGGCTCGTGCAATCAAGGCCGTTGATGAACCTAGCTCTCAACCGTTGGATAGCAGAATAGTTAAGATAATTATTATCGAAGGATATATTATGGTTTTAATCATGATATTATCCTTTGATGGTGAATTATCTTGATACAAGATAGATGAGATGCAAACTATATCTCAAGCTTTGGGACTCTTATCTGGTTAAACAACAATTTGCGTGCAAATTAAATGTTCGTCAGATAAGAGAACAAAGAGGTACAGATGAGATTGAATGGGTGTTTGACTGATGCCGTGCAAAAGTTGGATGGCATATGCTTTTGTCTTATCATGAAGTCTGTCAAATGATAAGTTTGATGGAAGGTGGTCTTTAAAGTATCAGATTATATTGCGATTAAAGGTAATTTATTATGTATGTATGGTTGTACCTAGACCGACATGGTGGAAAAAGAGAAGTTTTAGTTGGAATAAGTCGCATTCGTTTGGTCAGGCCATGCATGTGGAAAGATATCTTTATATTTTCAAGGAAAATTGGGGGATATTGGATGGCTAAGGCGGTTCCACACAATCTAATGGTTCAGAATCAACATAGCAGGTGATATTCTACAAAGTTAGAGAGGCGATTGGACTTTACAAAGTTATCAGGCTGTGCTAAGCAAAATACAGCCACTATAAATACAGAGTCGCAAACAACATTAAGACCCCCTCCAATTCAACACACAAACTGCCTTGCGCAAGCTCTCGCTCTACGCGAAATCTCTCAACAACCTTGAGATTTTCCACCAACACATTTTCAGTTTGGATAAACAGCACTGTGAAGGCAATCGGTGACACCTTCGGTTTGGATAAACAGCACTGTTGCTGTAGAATCAACCGTCGACGGAGCACCTTCAGTTTGGATAAATAACATTGCGTCGAGGCCGACTGATTATCTATCCAAGTCTCGGTCGAGAGGGATTTTCGAATCCTTATTGGTAGAGGTCATCTCATTAGCTTTCTCGGTGAAATGAGGTGTCACAGGTTATTACATTCGGTACATTGAAAGCCGAATTTGATATTGAACTTCGTAGAACTAGCAGCCTTGTCTTTAGGCTCTAGAACTCGAAGGCCAAGACATGTTCTTTCCTTTGCCGCAGTCGCAAGATCAAGAAGTCAACAGTGCACTCAACGCGATGTCAACACATTTTACTCCTAGGTCGAGCTCGGCCGACGAGTTGGCACTCCCTGCACACAATTGAAGGACGTAGTTAGTTTATTAATTACTCGGTCTGCGTGCCACGTAGGCTTGATAGTTTTTAGGGTCAACATTTTGGCACGCTAGTAGGACCCTTGTGCTAAAACTGTGAAGTTCATATGATATATCAAGACGTCAATTCGGCTCCACGTAGCCGATTGTACGAGCTCCTAAAGCAATTGGAAAATTGCCACAAGGAGAGAGCAAAACTGTTTGAGAAGTGGCATAGAAGATGGGAGCAATTTTCTATTCCGGCCACAATCAAATTTCTGCCTAGGAAAATTGTCAAGACGGCTGAAGAAATACCTAGGCCACCTGTTGTCTCGGTCGAAACTGAAAGTGTGGTGGCCTAGAAGGAAAAGTTCAAGTTTCTGAGCCAAAAATCGACTCAAAACATGATTCGTCAGATGAGTGTTCCAATGACGAACAGGACCGATACACGGTTTTAGATGAAAAAACCACATCAATTGATATAGTCATTGGAGACATAGGCCTAGTCAGAAAAACCACGCCAATCGATATGATTATTGTGATAAAGCCGATATGGAGAAATCCTGTTCGACTAAGTTATTTGAGTTAAAAGCCGAAATTAGCGAAATTATTATGCCTGGGGGGGCATAATAATTGTTCAACACATTCGACGCCCGATGATAAAAAAATCTTTCGTCTAGTCGAACATATTTGAAGATGATCTTCTATTCGGCCTTGGAAAAACTCAAAGTGAAAATTTATAAAAAGATTTCGGCTTGTAATAAAGCATCGTTGGCCTCCTCCTCATGGTTTGGCCACTTTTATTTTTGTTTGCTAAAAAAAAAAAAAAAAATTTCTTAACCATTCGGCTGCTCAGCCGATGCTTAAGAAAATAAAGGGGGCCGAGGAACATCCCATGTGGCACGCCTAGTGGGACATCGAGTAGATCAATTCACACCAGGCTTGTTTAAATCAAGGTCTTATATACTGGGCCAAGGAACGTCCTATGCGGCTAGGACTGGTTCGATATGGGATACTGAACCAAAAACGTTGTCTCGATTCCCAAACCAAAATTTTCAGAATTCCCAATTTCAAGACTGATCCTAAACCAAATTTTCAGGAATCCCGAAATAATTTTGGGCTTTTCAGTTTTTGGGCTATAATAACTTGTCTGTGCTGCTGTGCAGTGTGCAGCCACTCTGCATATCTATAGTTCCCAAGCATGAATGAAGTGATCAAGTTATTCTGTAGAAATAAAATCAAACCAAAATCATTGCATATATCCCCTACTCACAATAGCCAATTTGATCTGCCTATTCTACTACACATGCATGCAACAAAAATAAATTAAGTTACAAATCCAAAAGCAAAAAAATTAATTACAAGCCAAGGTTTCAAAATAAATGAAGTAACAAACCCAAAAGCAAAAAAATTAGTTACAAACCAAAGTTTCAAAATAAATTACGTTACGAACCAAAAGCAAAATGAAAAGTTTAAAGTTTATGAAGATTGTTGGCCTCTTCGGTCCCTTGATCTTGTTGATGGTTGTGGTTGCTCCCTTCTTATTGGTGAAAGACCTCCTAGTGTCAAGTTGCAAACGTTATATACACAAGGTAGCCAACAACATCAAAAGAAAATGACGTGTATTCCCGTTACAAGGATTCCATTAATAAAGTAGGACTGGGACAGTACAAAATGTAATCGAAAATTTTCTTTTCTCCTTAAGCGTAGGACTAACTTCATATATATTCATAAAGAGGAAACACAATTAAGGAGTCATCTATTCATAAAGAGAATTCATATTATTCATATCTAACTAATATACTGATATAAATGCATAAGTTTAAAACAACCTCTGTGGGGCAAGAGGCGAACACGGCCAGGGGTCAACACTCCCTGCTTCATGGGGAAACCTTGCTTGTCGTAACCTCCCATGATCTCTTGAAAACATAGCCCTTAAATTCCTGTTTCACAGATAACAATCAATAAAAAACTTGGAACCAAAAGAAAAACAGAAAAAAAGACCCAAAAGAAAAACATAGCCCTTAATGCGGCATCGAATCATTCATTGATCATTCAAGACAAGATCCTCCTAATTATGACTTAGCCGTTTTCATTTCCTTTTGTTAAAAAAAAAAAAAAAAAAAAAAAGAAAAAGAGTACATTATTTTCTTAACCATTTGGCCTTTTAGGCCAATGCATAAGAAAACAAGGGGGCAACATTATTAGTCGTCGGTGACCATTATTTGCTCCAATTGTTGACCTTGATTGGTGATAGGCCAAGCTGCCATTTTTCTCGACCTCGGTAGTTGAGAGATGCGACAGCTCTCTCATTTTCTACATTAAATAGAATGCATACATGTATGCATGTGCATGCAAGGGACAAGTGGCATGTATGCATGTGCATGCAAGGGACAAGTGGCGAATTCTCCTGCTTAGATTTTCCACTTGACAGAAGTTGGGACTGGTGGTTGCACACTTTTTCAATAAAGCGGTTTCCTCACTTTCCTTTGTCCAAAAGAAAAGAAAAGTGGGGGATTAGAGGACTATCAAAGTATGTGTGTGTGTGTGTGTGTATAAGAGTCGGCCATGGGGTTTTATATTGGAAGTTCGGCTGTCAAATCCAAGAGTCAGGATATTTAAATAGCTTCGGTAGGGTTAGGAAGTGTTAACATGTAGGCCACTTCCTGGTGGCCATTTGGCACCATGCTACATTCTTTCTTGGGACAGATAGGCAGAGAGATTTGATGGTGATTGGTTTTCACTGAATTACAAGACAAAATAAAGAAAAAGTTATGTATATTCGGTGGAAGGCAGTGCATGGAGCAAATATGGTGATATTATTGTGACTCATTCGGTGAAACAAAAAGAAAAGTTGTACTACTCAGCGAGATGAAGAGATTGATACCTTGCACGCTGACCAAAATTGGGGAAGATTTCCCCCGTGAGGTTCCTACGTCCAAACATCGATAAAACTTCTTAAAACCACTTCCAAACATACACTAAGACATGATCTACAACTATTGGACGAGGTTCAAGGCTTACCTTCGCCGGAGGAGGAGAAAACTAGCCGGAGAACTTTGGTGAATAGTGTAGGCTGAGAGGAAGGAAGGGGTTCGGGGTGTTCTCTTTCGATTATAAGCTCACTAGGGTGTTAATGGAGATGTTTAGGGTGTTAGTGGAGATGTTGATGTTGTTGTGGTGTTGTTTGTTGGTGAGAAAAGCCCTCGAATGAGGTTGAGATCGAGAGAGCCGAGAGGGAGTTTAGAGAGAGAAAGAAAGCTTTTTCAAAAAAATAAAAAGGAAGGGGAGTGGGGACTCACGGGTCCAAAAAGAAAAGAGGGGAGAGGGGCCAGGGGGACAAGGATCACAGGTGGGTTGCTTGGGCACACCATTTAACACACAAAAACAATTTTAAAAGAAAAAGATCTAGCCCAAGATGCAAATTTCACGAAAATACTCATTTCGTTCCGATAAAATCGGGACGGGTTGTTACATGGTGATAATTAGAAGCAGATAGTTTGTAGCAATTAAAATGTTGTTAGCAAGATATAATTTTCCATTTTAGTCCTCATCCAGTGACTTGTTATCACAGATGAAATGTATAAGTATTAGGAAATAGAGAGATGAAATTGTTCACTCTAATCTTGGGTAAATTTAAAAATTAGAGTAAAATATATACTTGGTTCCTGAACTTGGTCATTAGTTTAGAATTCGTCCTCAAATTTAAAATTCGTTAATTAGAGTTTTTGAATGTAGCGACGACTTGGATTCTCTCTCTTATCATCTCTTTAGAGTCCGTTGCGGCAAAGGATGGATCGCGGCTTTAAAAGAAAGAGTTTGATGGCTTATTTCAACTTTGAAGTTCATGTGCATGTCACATGTCGATGGGGATTTTTAGTTCGATGACGAATTCTAAAACTTAAGCTAGTTTTATATGTGCAAGTACCCCTTTCACAGGAGGAGAGAGGCAGCGAGAGGCGTATACACCTGGGGACATATATGGCATAATAAATACTGCAACAGTTTAAGTTGTTTTGCTAATAGGATAAATAAATCCTAATCAGAATGGCTGTCCTACATCATGATATTGTCAAAATTATTTAGCTAAGTTCAACATCTGATACACCAGTGCATTATAGAATTTTTGAAAAAGATGTCTTTTTTAACTTGAAAATATTGAATATTTCAACTGCCTTATGATATTTAGAGAAAATGATAATAAATCTTGTTTGAATTAAAGACAAAATTTCAGCGATGGTCCCATAGCTTTAATCCACTTGGAACAATGATGCCTCAACTGAAAATCAATGACCATTAGTCTCTAACTCATCAAAACATGTAGCTATGGTGAACGGTGGGATAAGAATGCACTTATGATGAACGGATACTTCACTTTGATCACGTATCTCGCATCCGATATTGTTAGATACTCGTCTGATATGTATTATGGTTAAGTTTGACTTGATGGATACACATATTCCACATGTGAGATACATGAATCATGCTTTTAGGATACTTCCACACTTTCAAATCAGAAATTAAAAGAAAAAAAAATTAATAAGAGACAAAACTTTATTTTGAAATCTAATGAATATGAAGAACTAACCTCTAATTGAAACTTTGAATAAAACTCTCACACTTCTTCGATATATATCAAGGGAATTAGATTTATCAAATGAATTTGGATGATGAATTCGAATTCTTGTGTTCTCAAGATATGTTCCAATGTATCCTACATTTTAGAGATTTTTCGTATCACCATGTTATGTCGTATCGTATTGCCGTATCCATATCTTCATAGGAATGCACATAATCCTCAAAACTCACCACCCGTTCCACCGCCATCGCTGCCACCATTCTTGCCATCATAAGCCCCGGGAGACGCCACTGCGTCAGGCAGCGCCGCCTCACCCTCCAAGTACCTCACCACCTGCCTCATTGTGGGCCTTGCCCTGGGGGAATTATTCGAACACATCAGCCCTAGCTTCAGCACCACGACGGCCTCCAGATCATCAAACTCACCCCCCAATCTGTGGTCCACAACTTCAAGAATTAAACCGGCCATCCACTTCTCCCAAACCCAATCAACCAAAATCAGCTCCTCCGGCTGGGCTTTTGGTTCAATGGGTCTCCTCCCACACACCAGCTCCAGCAGGAGAGCACCAAGAGCAAACACATCCGAGCTCGGAGTCGGTTTTCCGGTCCGAGTCAACTCCGGAGCGAGGTAGCCCAGTGTCCCAGCAACCCTAGTTGTTGTAGGGTTTGCTCCATGCTCATACAATTTAGCAAGACCGAAATCTCCAAGCCGTCCATTCATCTCAGAATCCAAAAGCACGTTTCCTGCTTTTATGTCCCTATGAATCACAGTCTGCTCCCAACCTTCGTGCAAATACAATAAGCCAGAAGCTATATTTTGAGCTATCTTGAACCTCTGTTCCCAGCTCAAAATTGCTTTTGGCTTCTCAAATAAATATTTATCCAAGCTCCCATTAGGCATAAAATCATACACAAGCAGCAAATCTCCGCGCCGCCGACACCACCCCAACAACTGTACTAAATTCCTGTGCCTGAGACGGCCAATGGTGGCGATTTCCGATACGAATTCCTGCAGACCCTGCCTCGACTCGTTCGAAATTCGCTTAACCGCCACTTGCGTTTCCGAATTCGGCAGTGTCCCTTTGTAAACCTTACCAAATCCACCAAACCCGATCACCTCTCTATCCCTGAACCCTCTGGTGGCCCGCTTCAGGTCGTTGTACCTGAATCTATGAGGCCCGATGTCGAGCTCCCACTGCTCGATCACCTCGGCGTTCTTGATCCTGTGAACAATGTAGAAGCCCAATCCGGCGGCCAAGATAAAGAAAACAAGAGCAGAAAGAGAAACACCAACGATCAACGCTGATGAATGCTTTTTTTTCGGGCCGGGAAGTTTAGGCAGAGCTTTTAAATCCAGAGATTTGGCTTCTCCGTTCATCTTAAAGCTCCAACCGGAGACGTAGTGGGAGCTGGCGAGCAACCCGGTCGAAGCAGAGAACCCAACGTACATAAAATCTTTCAAAATTGGAGAAAGATCGACATCGAATGTTAAAATCGGGGATTTGGGTTTGATTGAATCGGGTGAAAGCATGACAGTGACTTGATTTTTCACCGAATCGTAGTCGACCCAGGCCTGGATCGGCAGCCCACTCTTGAGCTTGAGGTTCTCCTTCGTCGAATTTCCACCGCTGAAAAACCCGGCTGGGGTCGATTTGTTGGAAACCAGGCTGTTGATATCGATTCCGACATGGTTGTCGTTGATGTCCCCGAATCCGAAGTCCTGGACTGTGTCGAATTCGACGGCAAAGATGTGGTTGGAGAAGTTGCCGACGACGGTGGCGTTGAGGATGCCCAGGTACTGGCTGGGGAGGGATCCCGGGAGCGATTTCGACGGCGAGATTATGAAGGCAAGGCCGTGGCCGCCGAGCTTTGGGTACTGTGGGACGATGGTGAAGACGAAGGAGGTGGAGAAGGAAGAGGCTTTGCCGTCGGTAGAGCTTTTGAATCGGACTGGGGCGGAGTAGAAGGCGTGGCCGAGGACTCTGAGAGTGTCGTTTGTGAGCTTTAGCATGCCGTTGGGCTCGATTGATGCGACGCCGTTTAAGCTCATGTTGCTGCTGTTGGAGACGCCATTGAAGCCGTTGAAGTTGAGCTCTTGGTCAAGCTGGGTTTCTGCTGGGTTTGGGAGGAAGAGGAGGAAAACCCAGCAGAGGCTTTGGAATCCCATAGGAAGTAGAGGTCGATTCTTTGCTGGGTCTTTATTAAGCAGATGGCAATGGAGAGCGGTACCAAATATAACTAAAATTTCACCTTTAATTTTAAAAATATCATGTATGTTTTAAAATAAACTTCAAAATCTCTCAAAAAAAAAAAAAAACAAAACAAAACAAAATAAACTTCGAAAGACTTAAATGTTTTCAACTTATGTGGGCTCCTGGAATGTTTTCTCTCCGTACCCATTAAGAGGATGTTTCTTTGGCCCCACTAGCCCTCACTAGACTAGATTAAAGATTAGTGTGGTATGTTGTTTGTTTTCTAGGGGGACTAATTTTAATGGGATAAGGGTGGACTTGCCCTGACTAAATTCATCGCTAAACGGTCTTAGCAAGGCACTCCGAAAACCAGCGGACTGCTAATACCATCGTTGCTCGCATCCTCGTCTTGCTTGATTGCGTCCTTGTATTGCTCGACTTGGTCTTCTTCCTGCTCGATGCATCCTCGTCCAGAGATTCGTGAATTGTGTATCATGCGATTAGAAATTATTTTAAATATTTTTATTTAAAATTAAACACAAATAGTACCTGACAAAAACTGATCGCACGATGTACGATAAACAGACACGATTTACGGATCTCTAGGATTCTCACCGTGACGACCCATCTCTAATTTTCTATGTCATTTCCTTCCCAAGTATGTAAAATGACGATTATCCCCATGTTGGCAAAGTGGAACCTGACATGGACGTTGTTATTCGGCTTTTAATTTAATAGTTCGTTACTATTCATCCAAAGAAAAATCAGATGAATTACTATTCATATGAAGAAAAATCAAATGAATTACTATTCATATGAAGAAAAACGGTTGGGTTACTATAGTATTTTCATTATTCATTTGGGGAAAATTTGTAAAGTGAATAATGTTGCTACAGTAATCTTTCTAACTTTAAAAATCAATCATTCTCACCCACCATACCTACCGATTAATCATTCTCCTTATTTTATTTTACTCATCAATCAAACATTCTTTCTTAGCTTCTCCTTCTCTTTCTCTCGCCGTGTCTCCCTCTTCCCTCTGCAACATAGACACCATCAAAACACTCCTAGCATCCCTAGAAACATGAATCCAACCTAGGGTTTTTGAAAATCAGAGTCCAATTGCAAGTCCTACATCCTCCATTGAAGCCGCGACTTTCCCGGCCAATTTCTCGTCTATTCCAGCCAAGGTGAGGTCTCTAACCACCATATTTGGATTCCTCTCGTTGAGTGGATGAATTTTCATGTATAGATCGTTGATTTTGGTTAAGAATTGACAAAGTTATGGACGTCTAAAGTTTTCCTTTTTTCAGGCGAGTTCCTTAGTTTTTCCGCGGACCAGTAACTTTTCAGGCCATTTTTCGATCATATCCAGCAACCATTGGGTTTCCAAATAAGTATAATCTTATTCTACACTTTCCTAGCTTCATTTTGATATATTATGGGCAAAATTTGGTTAAGAAATGAACCCGTAATGACCATTTGATATATCTTAATATGACTTATTTTTAGCTACATCTTCTGGAACCCGTTTTTAATCTCACTTTACTTCTTGTAACTAAAAAATTGTCACTTTACTCCTTAAAAATCAAAGTTCGCTTCACTTTGCCCTTTTGAACTCGATTTTGATTCCATTTACCCCCTGAAACTTGAAAGTCATCTCCATAAAAATCAAAATTCACTCCACATTGACTTAGATCTATTAATTTCTTATGTCGATTTGATATGAGTGCGCCAGGCTAATCAATTTATTTTTTATTTTTTTCATCTCTTTAATTTCTTTTAAATTTAATATTTTCTGATTGTTGAACGTTAACGCATAATAGAGATTTATAATCAAATTTATTGGACTTGTGGCATTGTCTTATTAGGTGTTGGGTCCCACATATGTTTTTGGAGACGGTATATAAGTTTCAGGGAGAACAGATAGTTCATAATTCAAAGTGAAAAGAATTTTGAGTTACGGAGTAAAATAGTAATTTTTGAGTTACAAAGGGTAAAATGAGATCAAAATAAAGTTTTAAGGGGCATAACCAAAATAAGCCTCTTAATATTAACAATGGACAATTTCCTGCTGCTTAAAGCCCTGCAGCTGTACAACCAGTACCAGCAATACAAATGGTACAACTAGTACCTGCTAGGCTACTACAAATTCATTTGGAATGCTCCCTCCAGTGCCTCAGATGTCAATTGGTTGCGGTGGAACAATTCCATATGGAATTTCGAGCATACCTGTTGTTAGGTTTGGCATTCATGTCGTGTTTTCCATATGTTTATGTTAGATTTGGCATTCCATATGGAATTTCGAGCATGCCTGCGGTGGAACAATTCCATATGGAATTTCGAGACGCCGTTATGTGTTTTTGCAGAATCCGGCTCCACCAGATCGACTCTTTGAGCTGCCCGCCGCCTTCAACGTGTCGCGAGGATTTCACAACACCACCCTCACCACCACCGGCGAGGGAAGTGTGGAAGCTGGATATTAATAAGAGGAGGAGGAGGAGGAAGAATGTGAGAGTGGAGGTGAGAACTTTGAAATCGAATTGGGGAAGATGAAGGGTCTTGGTTTAAAAAATATATATATATATATATATATATATATTATTTTAATATTTTAAATTTGGGTGGGAAATTTTTTTTTTTGAATTTTGAATTTCCACATGGACACGTGGCGTCCAGTCATTGTCCACATGGGCACCATGTCATCAGTTAACAAAAGACTTAACAGCCAGACTAACGGATGTATGAGACTATCCCAAAATTAACACTTTAGGTATGACTCTAGGATGAAAAAAAACTTCATGTACTAAATGTTGAAAACCATGAAACTTGAGGGTAGTAAACTGATATTTACCTTTTTTTTTTTTTTTAAATTAAAAGTTTTGGACCACCTTACTTCCACTCCCTCTCTCTTTCCTCGTGGCGGCTCGTGTGGCGACACATGGGGGAAACTCGAGGTCCCCGAGGTCTTTCGACGTGCCGAATCCGAATTCGTTGTCCGTTTTTCCAAATTTTATCGTTTAGGTATAGTTTTACTAAATGATCTCAAATTATGGTTAGGTGCATCGGTGGGAAGTGACTTCATCCTCACTAGCTCGGGCATTTCCTGGGCAACAAAATATCTGTGAGTGGATCCCTTCTTAACTTGCATGGTTTTATAAAATATTAGGTTTGCATGCATTGCATATTACATGAAATGAACATGTTTCTAATATGTTTTATGGATTTCTACATTCATGCTTTTTGAAGAACTTATGATTTATTTAAATGCTTTTACGAGATATTTAGGACTCTTCGAAATTACGTTTTACAAAAGATTATGAATGATTGGATTTTCTAGGGATTTACGAATATGACTTATTTTACGGATTTATGAGTATGTGCTATCATGGATTGATGAGATAAGGTTTTGAGCTTAGAGCTCCGGATTTTGATATGAGATTTTTGAGATATGTTTTCAGTACGTATCTAGTGGGTTATCATATAACACATCCACACAATATGGGTAAGTAGATGTCTATGGCCATAGGACACAGTTGAGGATATGTGATGTATATTTCTTCTCCGGCGTAACTCGGAGTCGTATAGCTTCACCTTCGGGTGATGGGGCCTACCAAGTTTCTTCATTGGCGTAACCGAGTGTCGTATAACTTCACCTTCGGGCAAATGAGGAGTTGATGATATTTATGCCATACCCCCAGCTTCACTGCTGAAAGCAGTGTCGGATAGCGTTTCATTATCAAAACCAGTGTCAGTGTGTGATGTATATATTTTCTTCTCTTGTGTAAACCGGAGTTGTACATCTTCATCTACAGATGATGGGGCTTACGATGTTTCTTCATTGGGTAACCCAGTGTCATACAGCTTCACCTTTGGTGATGGACATATATTGCCTTCAGGAGACTATGATACCCCTAGAGAGTACATTATTGATGAGATTTACGGATTTGCCTTCTGGCAGTGATAGCACCATTATTGAGCATCATTTTACATGTACATGTTTTACGAACACATTTCATGGTATGTTAAAGTTTTCAGAAAAACCTATTATGTAGTATTATATGTATTTTCAAAATAAGGGATTAGCATGTTCAGAAATAAAATAGTTTTCGTATTATCAATATTATTATAAACTTTGGTCCACTCACCTTTTCGGTTTCGCGTCTCCTCAAGAGTTAGAATCGAGGCACACAATTCCGATGCCAAGGCATTTCTGCTTAGGCATCTTCGAGCCTCCTCTGTGTAGGTTCCATTCCTTAGATCATACCTTTCCATAATAATTCTTTCACATTATTCTTAATTAGCTGTATACTCTGAACACGATTCTGCATTTGTGTATCTCTTTCTAATTAATGTTTTAGTTATATGTGTGTTTAAAATGGCTTCGTCACCCTCGAGTGTCAGCCAGCACATACCTACCTTAATATTTAGGGATATCGAGATTGGGGCGTGTCAATCCGAATATGCCAAGAAGTGTGGCAAAACATGAAAAGATCAAATGCGTCCACGTAAAACTGCGCATAGCCCAACAAAAATATTTTCGTCCTTTTTCAAATTTCAAAAAAAATTTTACACCGTAAATATAAACGCATCAAAGTACTACAATACGGAATGCAGTATTTAAATAGTAAAATTAGAGGACGAGATTTGATAGCAGAGGCTCCGCCTCTACAACTTCCCAAATCTCAACCGTAAATGCTTGAGCGATTTGGATAGCAATTAAAAATAGGATTAACGTCCATAATTTCTTTGATTTCATATTATTGGCGTTAGTTTTTTGCAATTAGGTTTTAACTTACGGTCTTCAAATCGTCTCTAGATCTATTACTTCTAGATCCTCGGGATCAAAACATCATGGTCGTAGATAATAAACCGTGTGGCCCCAAAAATCACCTGGGAGAGGGAGCGGTTGGAATCGCCTGAAATTGCCGAAGTTCAGCTTTAGATACAACTCGAATCAGGTAGGGAGTTCCATTCCACCGAGGCTTCCTCGTTTTCATGTGGTAGTTTCTATGGAGTTCCTGAACCAGAAGGATATGGGAAGCAAGGGCGTTTGCAGCAGAATGGGTGGGCTAATGTTATTGGGAAGCAAGGGTGTTTGCAGCAGCTTCCAGAGGAGAAGAGAGAGGGTTCATTTGATGGTAGATCCATTGATGATTGTTGAGGATTTCAAAACTGCAGGGTTCTTGATGATTGCAGAGGAAAAGGGAAGGAGAAAAAGTGTTGAAGTGAGGGATTGATTTTTACACACGATTTATTACTGACGGCCAGGATGTTTTGATCATGGGGATTCGGTATAATTTATCCGGAGAGGATCCTTATCCAGTGGGAGAATTAAGCTAACACCTCATATTAGTAAAGGAATGTTAGAAATGCCACATAAATTAGAAGATAAAAAATTATTACAAAGTTTTTTAAGAAAACTAAACTATGCAAGGCCTTTTACTCAAAATCTGTTAAGAGAAATATCAAATTCAATGATGAAGATATTGCCCTCGTCAAAAGAATCAAAGAAAAAAAACATACAAGATCTTTCCTTACCATGAGACAAATGATTACTTGATAATTCAAACAGATGCCTTGGAAATAGGATGGGGAGTTTTCTATTAGCAAAGGATGGTCCAAACTCACCAGTTAACACAGAAGGACTCTATGGATATGCTAGTGGAAAGTTTAAAAGAAAAATCTAGTTGAATGACTAGTTTAGATTATGGAATTTTAGGGTGGCAATCTCAAATAACAGGGGTTTTAATTTTGAGGGTATTTATGTCAGTTGGATCAGATTTTTGACTAGGGGTGTGATATCCACACATCCCATTTTACTTCTTACACACCTTTTTAATTTTTGGTCGTCGGATCGGATGAATTAAAGAAGATCAACGGATAGAAATTATCAAGGGGTGTGTGGATAGCACACTCCTTTGGCTATAGTTGAAAGATAATGTAAAAACCAACATTTATGAATTTAGAGGTTAAGTTTTGACTATAAATGATAAAAACTTCTATGCTATTGTATTCTATGGTAAGTTTTTTAGCAGCTTTAACTTTAAAATCATCAAAATAAATTTTTTAATGGATCGAAACGGGTTACCCACAGGTTACTCGTGTGTAAACCCGTCATTAACGAGTTCTTAATGGGTGGCCCAATAATGACCATTAGTTATTGTGTTGATTCAAAACCTGTTATTTTCGTGTAATTGTTGTGTTGTGTTGTGTTAACAGGTCGTAAAGAAATTGTCAGGTCTACCTACTGTAGACAAACCCGCTCCAACATGTGTTAGAGTATCGCATTTGTTGACCTCTCGACAGCTGACATAAAGGCGGGTGGTCAGGTTACCTGCAAGAAAGTATAATCCTAAGAATGATGATCCAAGGATCCCTTTCTTTATTAATTAGAAGAAGGAGCAGATGGTTTGTAGCAATTTAAATCTTGTTAGAAAGATTTATGTGTTCCCATCCAGTGACCTGGTTTTCACAGATGATGTTATGTAAAAGTATTCAGAAATAAAGAGATGAATTTGTACTGGTTTTATATGTTCTAATGTTTCATGACATTAAGCGTGAAAGCTCTTCTCATGTTTTTTATATTCTATTTTATTTATTTATATACTAGCCTTCATGCACGTGCGCACAGCGTGCTATGCGTGACTTACACGTTTTAAATATATTTATATGTGTAAATTGACAAAAGGAAAGTCAAAGATTTGAAATAAATAAATAATCTTAGATCATGCTAGAAGAAACCCCTCATAAACCAGTTAAAGCAGTTGAATTCATATAATAAAATCGGTCTCTATAGAATTTACAATAAGAATAGAGAGAATAATATTTAATGAACAATTGATTGAATCATATTATTGCTAGCCTATTGTGAAGTTAAGCCTACCGTCTCCCCCCCTTAGTGTAGATAATATCATTTGTTAAAAAAAAAAAAAAACAAGCATTTGACAACTAATTTAATCACATTATTATCCGCGTGTGAAAGACCTTTTTATAACCTGCATTACATGCCTCTTAAGATGCTTTGAACATGTTTAAAAATAGAAAAAATAATATTGAATGAACAACTGATTGAATCACATTATTACTAACCCATTAAGAGACTAAGCCCACCCCCCTCTGTCACGATCCGACCCGAGAATAAAGACTATTCATGAGTTAGGGTGTGAGCCACATCTTAGCTATAGAAATAAATTCTACAACCAAGATATGGTGGAAAATTAAATTAAATTATAACGATTACACAATACATCATATAACAAATCTTACATAATAAAAGCTTGAGTTTACCACATATAATTTATTGAATACGCAACGGAAATAAAATATTAGTATACAAAATTAATTCATAACAAAAGTACCAACTAAAATAATAATTGAAATGAGTAGCTCTTACAAATACATAAAATGTATGCAATGAGATGCATGAATGTACTCACTCCCTTCTAAACCCGTCAACCCATAACTAAGGTACCCAAGCCTGCACATCCCATACCATGCCTATACTGCTTGGCTCCAAATATCTTAGAATATGAGTTAACTCCCGTTCATCCCTTAAACCCAATTTTTTGTAATTAAATTCTCAGTTTCCACTTTATTATACAGGCACTTCCCCCGACGCCCAATTGTATATTCAAGCCCTTCCCCCGATGCCTGACATATACATGATTTCATTATTTTATAATCAACCGGTTGTGTACTCAAGCCCTTTCCCCGACGCCTGACATATACAAGGTTCATTATTTTATATTCAAGGCAAACTTCAGCCCTTGAATATCCTAACATCTCAAACACAACTTAACTCTTTTTCCTACTTTACAAGAATGCTTATGTACATGCCATGTAACAAGGATATTAATAATCATATGCTTTAAAACATCTGCAACACTAATCAAATTGTTAGCGACAAGAGTAATATAATCGTAATATTAACAACAAAGTAATAATCTTTAATGTAAATGATAAGCAATATGTTACCAATTCCTCCTTGAGTCAATCCTCCTTTTCCATTAAGTTTCTATTAAAAATGCAGCGTTTTATTAATAAATGGTTTACTCAACTCAAATTTATTGCAATTAAACAAAGGAATACGGAGATTTAAGTGGTTCACCAATTTGGCTACATCCACTACGGTTGTGTTTGTATTTGTATTTCACTAGGTAATGAGGATTTACAAATACATGATAATGACTTAAAAGCCTTGACAAAAATATATAAGAAAAGTGATATGAGAAGGACGGTTTTGCTCTCTTTTCTTCCCCCCTTCTTTGCTCTCTCCTCCTCCTTCCTTTATACAGTGAGTGATTATGTTTCTTCCCTTGAATTCCTTCCCTTTGAAGCTCTATACGTATAGATTAACCTTGTTTGCTTCTTTTCTTCATGAGTCATGGCACATGTGTTCCAATAGCAAGACACCAAGTGTTGTTCTCATCATTAGCCATGATATGTGGTCCAATGGAAAAACAACAAATGTTAAGCTAATCATTAGCCCTAATATGTGTTCCAATAGAAACACACCAAATGTGATGTTAATCATTGACAATAGGATGTTTTCAAATGGCAAAGAGACATGTGTTAAGTTAATCAAGAACTAATGAATATCATGCAAGATGGATGTAATCATCAAAGGCCACGTAAAATGTTCTAACTACAGTAAGTTGTCATCTTCCTCTCTTTAGAGTGGTGAATATCATCCTAATGATTAAGATTCTTATAGGTTGATGAGTAAGCACTTTTAATACCTCAAAGTGTTGCCACCTACATGCAAATAGACTAACATATACATGCTATAGACTCCACCTCTTCACCCTAATTATTAGCTTCTATTAATTACCAACTTCCACCTCATTCTTAGGAGAAAATCAAGCTAACTCTACTAGAAAATTCCCACCTCTCGGAGCTTAACTCTCTAACCCTTTTACACTTCACTAATTAAAGATCAAAAAGGCTAGCAAGGGTAACTTAGTTGCTATTGGCACGAAAAGGGTAAGTAGAAACCCTAACAATCAAACTAATGCATATATACACACACACACACACATATAAGATATATAGTTATTGGACAAAGTTACAAAATTATGACGAGGATGCCAAAAAAAAAAAATAGAAACCTCTCTAGTTGGAGACATTTCAGTATGAAAGTACTTGTTAGGCACAAAAATATATTTTTGTAGTGAAAGAATCCCTACTAACTTACATGTCAAAAATACAAGTTCTTGGACTTATCTATTATATATAAAGCCGGAGGTGTGATGAACAGTGCATCACAGTGGGGATCAGATTTTTGATAGCCAAATTACCAATTTACCCTTGCATAATTTGAAATATGATTTTGGGTAGGCTTTGAATTTTTTTGGCTGAGGGGCATTTTGGTCCAATTCTTTTGTCAGAGTGGGTGACACCAAAGTTTTTGTCTCATGTGTAAAGAATAAAAAAATGAAAGGGAAGAGAGAAAATAATAAACAAATGACAAAGTTGATAGTGCCCACGTGATATAAAAAAGGTCTTTCACACGCGGATAATAATGTGATTGAATAAGTTGTCAAATGATTGTTTTTTTTTTTATGTAACAAACTATATTATCTACACTAAGGGGAGTGGGTGGACTTAGCCTCACAACGGGCTAGCAATAATGTGATTCGATCACTTGTTTATTAAATATTATTTTCTCTATTTTTAAACACGTTCAAAACATCCTAAGAAGCGTGTAATGCCGGTTATAAAAAAGGTATTTCGCACGTGAATAATAATGTGATTAAATTAATTGTCAAATGATTGTTTTTTTTTTTTTTTAACAAACGATATTATCTACACTAAGAATGAGGGGGTGAGCTTAGTCTCACAATGGCTAGCAATAATGTGATTCAATCAATTGTTTATTAAACATTATTTTCTCTATTCTTAATGTAAATTCTATAGAGACCGATTTTATTATGTGAATTCAGCTGCTTTAATTGGTTTATGATAGGTTACTTTTAGCATGATCTAAAATGATTTATTTACTTCAAATATTTGACTTTTCTTTTGTTAATTTATGCATATAAATACATTCAAAACATGTAAGTCGCGCATAGCTAGTAATATATAAAACGAAATTCAAAAAAAAAAATCATCACATTTGAAATAGATATAAGTAAGTGCACACACATTTATATAACCATTTTTTTTTAAATACGGGGTATTACACCCTTCACCTTAGTGTAGATAATATCGTTTGTTAAAAAAAAAATAAAAAAATAAACAATCATTTGACAACTAATTTCTTCACATTATTATCAGCATGTGAAAGACTTTTTTTATAACCGGCATTACACGCCTCTTAAGATGTTTTGAACGGCTTGATGACACCAAAATCACTGTTCACAACATCTGATTAAATCACATTATTGCTAGCCTATTGTAAGGTACTAATTTAAAAAAATAAAAAATAAAATAACTTTACTAATTTATTACCGACACTACGCATCTCTTAAGATGTTTTGAACACAATATTTATGATTTGCCTTTTTATTATATTTTTCTTTCCACTTCACGTGGGCACTATCAACTTTCACTCATCCTTCTATTTTTTTTATTCTTTTTCCACTTATATTTATATTATATTTTATGATAACCAAATTATCCCTACAGTATTTGATATATTATATTGGGCTGCTTTTGGATTTTTTTGGTTGAGGGGCAATTTTGTCCAAATATTTTTGTTGAAGCCATGACCCCAAATTAGGGCTCTGGCTTTATATATAAGAGATTTTATACCACTGAAATTAAAGGAAGTTACAATCTAATACAAAACCTCAAACGAGAATCGAATACAAAACCTTATCGTTAACGTCAAGTAAGATATAATCCAACAAGGTGTGTCACAAAAATCAAGTTCACGTACATCAACGCAAAAATACTAACACAACTATAATCATACAAAAGAAAGAGAAACAAGCAAAATACAAAAGGGAAAAAGAGGGGATTGTTACTGCTACATAGAAAAAACTTGAGCGTAGCTGGGAATCTTCCATCCTGTCTCCATCTCTGACTTGATGTGAGGGAAAGAGACAGGGCAGATAAATCCCCCATTACACGCTAGAATCCCCGCTAGCTTGGGTACCTGACACTACCATATCTACGACTACGACTACCAGATACTGAAGGAGGTGACCTAGAACCGCCTTCAAAATCAACATCCGCATCATCACAAGGCCAAGCAGTTGCCTTCTCACAACCTGATGATGTGGGATACGAATGCACATAATCCTCAAACTCACCACCCTTCTTCCCATCATAAGCCCCGGGAGACGCCACTCCATCCGGCAGCGCTGCCTCACCCTCCAAGTACCTCACCACCTGCCTCATTGTGGGCCTTGCCTTGGGGGTATTATTTGAGCACATCAGCCCTAGCTTCAGCACCACCACAGCCTCCAGATCATCAAACTCGGCCCCCAATCTGGGGTCCACAACTTCAAGAATTGCACCAGCCTTCCACTTCTCCCAAACCCAATCAACCAATATCAGCTCCTCCAGCAGGGCTTTTGGCTCAATGGGTCTCCTCCCACACACCAGCTCCAGCAGCAGAGCACCAAGAGCAAACACATCCGAGCTCGGAGTCGGTTTTCCGGTCCAAGTCAACTCGGGAGCAAGGTAACCCAGTGTCCCAACAACCCTAGTTGTTGTAGGGTTTGCTCCATGCTCATACAATTTAGCAAGACCGAAATCTCCAAGCCTTCCATTCATCTCAGAATCCAAAAGCACGTTTCCTGCTTTTATGTCCCTATGAATCACAGTTTGCTCCCAACCTTCATGCAAATACAATAAGCCAGAAGCTACATTTTGAGCTATCTTGAACCTCTGTTCCCAGCTCAAAATTGCTTTTGGCCTCTCAAATAAGTACTTATCTAAGCTCCCATTAGGCATAAAATCATACACAAGCAACAAATCTCCGCGCCGGCGACACCACCCCAACAACTGCACTAAATTCCTGTGCCTGAGACGGCCAATGGTGGCAATTTCCGACGCGAATTCCTGCAGACCCTGCCCCGACTCGTTCGAAATTCGCTTAACCGCCACTTGGGTTTCTGAATTCGGCAATGTCCCTTTGTAAACCTTACCAGATCCACCAAACCCGATCATCTCTTTATCCCTGAACCCTCTGGTGGCCTGCTTGAGCTCGCTGTATCTGAATATATGGGGCCCAATGTCGAGCTCCCACGGCTCGATCACCTCCGCGTTGTTGATCCTCTGAACAATGTAGAGCCCCAATCCGACGGCCAAGATAAAAAAAACAATAACGGAAACAGAAACGCCAATGATCAACACTGACGATTGCTTCTTTTTCGGGCCGGGAAGTTTAGGCAAAGCTTCTAAATCCAGAGACTTGGCTTCTCCGTTCATCTTAAAGCTCCAACCGGAGACGTACTGGGAGCTGGCGAGCAACCCGGTCGAAGCAGAGAACCCAATGTACATAAAATCTTCCAAAATTGGAGAAAGATCGACATCGAATGTTAAAATCGGGGATCTGGGTTTGATCGAATGCGGTGAAAGCATGACAGTGACCTGATTTTTCAACGAATCGTAATCGACCCAGGCCTGGATCGGCAGCCCACTCTTGAGATTGAGGTCCTCTTTCGTCGAATTTCCACCGGTGAAATACCCGGCCGGGGTTGATTTGTTGGAGGCCAGGCTGTTGATATCGATTCCGACATGGTAGTCGTTGATGTCCCCGAATTCGAAGCACTGGACGGTGTCGAATTCGACGGCGAAGATGCGGTTGGCCAAGTTACTGACGACGGTGGCGTTGAAGATGCCGAGGTACTGGCTGGGCAGGGATCCCGGGAGCGATTTCGACGGCGAGATTATGAAGGCAAGGCCGTGGCCGCCGAGCTTTGGGTACTCAGGGACGATGGTGAAGACGAAGGAGGTGGAGAAGGAAAAGGCTTTGCCGTCGGTGGAGTTTTTGAATCGAAATGGGGCGGAGTAGAAGGCGTGGCCGATGACTCTGAGAGTGTCGTTTGTGAGCTTTAGCATGCCGTTGGGCTCGATTGATGCGACGCCGTTTAAGCTTATGTTGCTGCTGGTGGCGACACCATTGAAGCCGTTGAAGTAGAGTTCTTGGTCGAGCTGGGTTTTTGCTGGGTTTGGGAGAAAGAGGAGGAAAACCCAGCAAAGTGTTAATCTTCGGAATGCCATACGAAGGAATGCTGGAGTCTTTGCTGGGTTTTTGTTAAGCAGATGGCAATGGAGTTTTCAGTATATTAATTGCGCTGGATCAGGTGGGTACACTCAGTGTCGATTTTTTACCAAATATAGCTAAAATTTGACCTTTAATTTCAATAAAATCAGTTTTTCGTTTTGTTCGTGACGCATTTTTAACGGCAAATGTGGATGGGTCAATTGAATGGTAATTGTGGAATAAAGAGTCGGTTGATCTGCATTTTTTCGTTTTGTTCGTGACTCATTTGAATGGTAATTGTGGGCGGGTCATTGGTTCGCGCCAGTTGTGTGAAGTAGAGAACGGGGATTTGAAATTTGTGTTGGAGGACCTAATGGTTAGTTGCCACCAAACCTCGTGAATCATAATACAAAATGGTTTTAATTATTATGAATGTGTTAATGTGTTTGGTTTTTTCAAGTACTTCGATATTTTTGTTTTTTAATATGGTTTAATCTGATTTTTAAGAGGATAAAACATTTATGAGTATAACTGTATGAGAGAGAATAAAATCATTGTTACGTGTTGACTCTAAAATTGACCATATGGCTTTTTATCTATACTAATACTATACTACTTGATTTGAATTTTGGACAACAGTACATGTATAATGATAAGAAGAAACTCTCATAATAAAAATAAATAAAACTTAATTTTTTTACTTATATAGAATAATAATACAATAATATATATTTAATATACACTATTGCTAGAGTTTTTATTGTTTATAGCCAAAATTTTGTACTCTAATTTCACAAATGTCAAGTTTTATAATATCTTTCAAATAAATCGGAAATCACCTTGAACAAACCGAAGTATCCTCATAATAAAACCGAATTACAACCATATTCTAAAACCTGTTTGATCTTTTGCGTTTGTTCAAAATTGGAGACAATTCAAAAGAAAAAAATTGGAGACTTCAGATGTCACGCCCCGATCCCAACATTCATCCAAGATCAACGCGTGATGACCAGGTGCAGGGGCGCGAGGAGATATAAACAAGAGACACAAATGAATACTAGTATTGAAATGAACAATATTTACAACGCGCGCGCAGGGGGGCGGTGGAGGAGGGGGTTGCTGTTTGTCACAAATATACAATTGTACAACAAAGGTAAAGCCCGTAGGCTCCCAATTACATCTTGCTTGTTCTTACGCGTTTGTATCAACACGTACTATCGGAATATGCCAATAAGTGTGGCAAAACATGAAAGGATAATATACGTCCACATAAAACTCCACATAGCCCAATAGAGACATTTTCATCCTTTTTCAAATTTTGAAAAAATTTCTACGCCATAAATTTACAAAATACAGTATTTAAATAGTGAAATATGAGGATGTGATTTCATAGTAGAGGCTCTGCCTCTAAAAGTTCTTCACCGTAAATGCTTGAGTGAATTGGATAGCAATTAAAAAAGAATTAACGTCTATAATTTCTTTGATTTCATATTATTGACGTCAGTTTTTTGCAATTAGATTTTAACTTATGGTCTCTAGATCTATTACTTCTAGATCATCGAGATCAAAACATCATGGTCGTCGATAATAAAGCATGTGGCGAGAAATCGCCTGGGAACAGGAGCGGTTGGAATAGCCTGAAATCGCAGAAGTTCGGCTTAGATACAACTCGAATCAGGTAGTGAGTTCCATTCCACTGCGGCTTCCTCATTTTTATGTGGTAGTTTACATGGAGTTCCTGAACCAAAAGGACATGGGAAGCAGGGACGTTTGCAGCAAAATGGGTGGGCTAATGTTATTGATGGCTCTGTTGCAAGGTTCTTGATGATTGCAGATAAAAAATTATTACAAAGTTTTTTAGGAAAACTAAACCATGCAAGGCCTTTTATTCAAAATTTGTCAAGAGAAACTAGTAGCTTATATCAGAAAACTAGTAGTACAAGAAATATCAAATTCAATCATGAAGATATAGCCCACGTCAAAAGAATCAAAGAAAAAATAAAAAACCTACCAGATCTTTCCTTACCATTAGACAATAATTACTTAATAATTCCAACAGATGCCTTACAAATAGGTTGGGGAGCTATTCTATTAGGTTAACTCCAACCCATAGCCTAAAACCTATAATTCCCCGCCTATTCTCCCTCCAATCCATTTCAATCCAAGTTCTAATTTGGACTTAAAACCTAAAACCTACAAAAAAGCAAAATTTAGGTCAGGATTTAAGCCAAGATTAGTGGTGGAGCCCTCACCCACATGACTTTGTCTCCCACTTGTCTGCCAATAGAATTGAGCCCAACAACTCTTTTGGTTGACATTCAATGGGTTGTTGGTTATCCAACGATCCACATTTAATTTAGTTAATATTTTGGTTTTATATTTATAAATTTATTGAGTTCAACGACTGAGATCGAATATGATCAAATCTAAAGGTAAAAAAGAAAATAACAAAAAAAATTCTAATGGCCCAAATTTAAATTCAACTGTTAAAATAATTATAAAAAATTATTTAACTCAAAATTCACCTAAAAACTCTATAACTACTTATATATTTATTGAAACATCCACACAAAACTCACTTTTCTCCTATAATTCTTCCAATTTTTCTTTCTACCATCTTCCAAAACCATGTGTTTGCTCGTGTATCTTATGTTTATACATTTCTATCATGTGTTTCATATTCTTCTATAGTGTTTCATAAGTTTCATGTGTCGGTTTAGTGATTTTTCAATGTTTAACGGAATTTAAATATTTTTAGGTTAAAATGGTCATAAAATTAATTTCGGATAGTCTACATAATTTTTTTTAAAGTTAATTTTTTAAAATTTAAAAAAAAAAGCCTAAAGTTAATTTTCGGATAGTACATGAATTTGTACTGGTTTTATATGTTCTAATGTTTCATGACATCAAGCATGCAAGCTCTTCTCATGTGTTCTATGTTCTATTTTATTTATTTATTATATTTTATACCACTGAAATTGAGGGAAGTTACAATCTAACATAGAACCTCAAATAAGAATCGAATACAGAACCTCGTCGTCGACGTCAAATAAGATATAATCAATGATGTGAAGACTTGTATAAACACAATGAATTTCAAAGATGAAAGAGGAGGATATAAATGCAGGTCAAAGAAACATCATTTACCAGAACATATTTACAAGTTATCTCTAAAAAGCCAAGGTCACGGGTGGCCAAGAGGGCCCACTTGGAGACTTGGGATCTCAGCAGGAAATAAGCCAACAAGGTGTGTCACAAAAATCAAGTTTACATACATCAACACAGAAATACTAACACAACTATAATCATACAAAAGAAAAACAAGCAAAATACATAGGGAAAAAAAGGGGATTGTCACGCCTACATAGAAAAAACTTGAGCGTAGATGGGAATTTTCTGTCCTGCCTCTATCTCTGACTTGATGTAAGATATAGAGACAGGGCGGATAAATCCCCCATTACACGCTAGAATCCCTGCTAGCTTGGGCACCTGTCACTACCACCTCTACGACTACCAGATACCGAGGGAGGCGAGCTAGAACCGCCTTCAAAATCAACATCCGCATCATCACAAGACCAAGCACTTGCCTTCTCACAACCTGATGATGTGGGATAAGAATGCACATAATCCTCAAACTCACCACCCTTCCTCCCATCATAAGCCCCGGGAGACGCCACTGCGTCCGGCAGCGCTGCCTCACCCTCCAAGTACCTCACCACCTGCCTCATTGTGGGCCTTGCCTTGGGGGTATTATTTGAGCACATCAGCCCTAGCTTCAGCACCACCACAGCCTCCAGATCATCAAACTCAGCCCCCAATCTGGGGTCCACAACTTCAAGAATTGCACCAGCCTTCCACTTCTCCCAAACCCAATCAACCAACATCAGCTCCTCCGGCAGGGCTTTTGGCTCAATGGGTCTCCTCCCACACACCAGCTCCAGCAGCAGAGCACCAAGAGCAAACACATCCGAGCTCGGAGTTGGTTTTCCGGTCCGAGTCAACTCGGGAGCGAGGTAACCCAGTGTCCCAACAACCCTAGTTGTTGTAGGGTTTGCTCCATGCTCATACAATTTAGCAAGACCGAAATCTCCAAGCCTTCCATTCATCTCAGAATCCAAAAGTACGTTTCCTGCTTTTATGTCCCTATGAATCACAGTTTGCTCCCAACCTTCATGCAAATACAATAAGCCAGAAGCTACATTTTGAGCTATCTTGAACCTCTGTTCCCAGCTCAAAATTGCTTTTGGCTTCTCAAATAAGTACTTATCCAAGCTCCCATTAGGCATGAAATCATACACAAGTAACAAATCTCCGCGCCGGCGACACCACCCCAACAACTGCACTAAATTCCTGTGCCTGAGACGGCCAATGGTGGCGATTTCCGACACGAATTCCTGCAGACCCTGCCTCGACTCGTTCGAAATTCGCTTAACCGCCACTTGGGTTTCCGAATTCGGCAGTGTCCCTTTGTAAACCTTACCAAATCCACCAAACCCGATCACCTCTTTATCCCTGAACCCTCTGGTGGCCTGCTTCAGGTCGTTGTACCTGAATCTATGAGGCCCAATGTCGAGCTCCCACGGCTCGATCACCTCGGCGTTCTTGATCCTGTGAACAATGTAGAAGCCCAATCCGGCGGCCAAGATAAAGAAAACAAGAACAGAAAGTGAAACGCCAACGATCAACGCTAATGAATGCTTCTTTTTCGGGCCGGGAAGTTTAGGCAGAGCATCTAAATCCAGAGATTTGGCTTCTCCGTTCATCTTAAAGCTCCAACCGCAGACGTAGTGGGAGCTGGCGAGCATCCCGGTCGAAGCAGAGAACCCAACGTACATAAAATCTTCCAAAATCGGTGAAAGATCGACATCGAATGTTAAAATCGGGGATCTGGGTTTGATCGAATCGGGTGAAAGCATGACAGTGACTTTATTTTTCACCGAATCGTAATCGACCCAGGCCTGGATCGGCAGCCCACTCTTGAGATTGAGGTTCTCTTTCGTTGAATTTCCACTGCTGAAAAACCCGGCCGGGGTCGATTTGTTGGAAGCCAGGCTGTTGATATCGATTCCGACATGGTTGTCGTTGATGTCCCCGAATTCGAAGTCCTGGACTGTGTCGAATTCGACGGCAAAGATGTGGTTGGAGAAGTTGCCGACGACGGTGGCGTTGAGGATGCCGAGGTACTGGCTGGGAAGGGATCCCGGGAGCGACTTCGACGGCGAGATTATGAAGGCAAGGCCGTGGCCGCCGAGCTTTGGGTACTCCGGGACGATGGTGAAGACGAAGGAGGTGGAGAAGGAAAAGGCTTTGCCGTCGGTAGAGTTTTTGAATCGGACTGGGGCGGAGTAGAAGGCGTGGCCGAGGACTCTGAGAGTGTCGTTTGTGAGCTTTAGCATGCCGTTGGGCTCGATTGATGCGACGCCGTTTAAGCTCATGTTGCTGCTGTTGGAGACGCCATTGAAGCCGTTGAAGTTGAGCTCTTGGTCGAGCTGGGTTTTTGCTGGGTTTGGGAGGAAGAGGAGGAAAACCCAGCAAAGTATGAATCTTTGGAATACCATAGGAAGTAAAGTTCGAGTCTTTGCTGGGTTTTGGTTAAGCAGATGGCAATGGAGTTTTCAGTATATTGTGCTGAATTACCTTGATATAGTGTCGGTGTGCTTGAAATTGTTTTCAATAATTCGATTTTTTTAGTGGTTTGCTTGGAAGGTTGTGGGGGAGGGAAGGGAAAGAGAAGGAAGCAGGGGATTTTTGGGGTTGGTGGGTTGTTGGGATAAAGGCATATCTCCGGTATTTGATTTCGATGTATGAGATGACTGAGTGAGTAGGATTGCAGGCTACTGTGCCACTTTAGGCCATTTGATGGTTTGGATTTGGAACCACGCATTGATTCGCTTTCCAGAACTTTGATTCACATGAGATTTTGTGTTCAATTGGTTGCTAACATTTGACTTTGTGTTGCGTGGATCGGGTAAATTTGGTTGCTTTGGACTTTATAATAATTTAGTTACTTGTATAACAGTCTAGTGATATTCTTCTTTACATAAGAAATGTCTCAAGTTTAATTTTTGACATTATCGAATTTGAATCATATTATTACTAATCTATGGTAATTTTTTTGAAAAAAAAAATTACTTACATGGTGAGTTAAGCACACATGATTTAGAGAGTTCATTCATGCAACTAAGGTTATATGTGCATAATTCACAATTCACATTTAACTTTGTGTTACATGACACGTAAGTTTAACTGCTTTTACGTTTATAATAATTTCAAGATTAGAATGTGTAAATTGTAGGATTAGATAGTTGTATTCTGATCAGTATCAAGTTAGTATCATTTTTTGTAATTTTTTGTTATAGTTTTCACTGTATGCTGAAATTATATTTTATTAACAAAATTCAGTTATTATTATTTTTTGAATTGTTCTCCCACAAGCTTGATTGTAACTTGGTATATACCAAAAGAGTAGGTACAAATTCATCATTACTCGGGTGAAAACTTTATCTATAACTTTATCATGGAGGTCATTAAGTTGCCAAATTACGATATCATAAAGTCGACCACCACTGAAACCTAGGCAAGCTGCATGGAATCATTGACACATGACCAATTTCTATATGAGTATGTTAAGAAGATCAAATTCTTAAGTCAAAATTTGACAAACAAATAATGTGATTATTAATGATTTGAATTTTTAATTAAGTATTAATTAACGTACTTATTTTTTTATCGGTAAAACATTATTTACTCTACAAATTTGATTAAAATTTTTGATCTACCTAACATTACTCTTTCTTTATTTCTTTATTGGGTGATTGATGTTCCTGTTGATCAATGGGCGGTAATTGAACTGTCCAACTGCAATACGACAACTTACAAATGGAATTGGATCCCATCCATATCTACTTTGTGGGGATCCTAGGGATCTCCACATCTTAGTCATTTATAGTGTATCGTGCAGTTAGAAATCATTTGACTTTTTTTTTATGGGAACTTTAACGAAAAACCACATTTTTACCCTAAAAAGTCGATCCTGATACTATTCACTTTAATCTTTATTTTGTCTTTATCGTTAAAATTCAAAGTTTTCAAGCCATTTTCATTAATTTTCCTTTTTTTATTTAAAATTAAACACAAATAGTATCTAAAGAAAACTGACCGCACGATGTATAATAAACAGTTAGAATATGAAAATCCTTAGAATTCACACAAAGTGAATCTGAAGAGTATCCTCTTCCCTTACAAATTCACAAAACGATGTTTGATCTTTGTCAACTCTCAAATTAAATAAAAGGAAAACCACAAACGTTTGTTTCACATGTTTATATATTTCATGGTGATGGTGGCGCACTATCGCGCGTGCTCTTTTATTTGTGTTGGAATAAATCAAAGTAATAAAGCAATTGTTTTCGTATTTTTGTGTACAAAATAAGGATATATAGTTCAATTAGAGATTCTCAACGGCTTTTGTAAGTTTTACGAGAGAGAAAAAAAGAAGAGGATATCAGTTTTGGTCTTATGCAAATTAGGGTTAGAGCATGTGTGGTTTGATAGCATTTAGACGTGCAACATCGTAATAATATTAATCGAATATTTGTTATTATTTACACTAATTCAGTGCAGACACATATTTGACAATTTAAATTAATTGATCTTTAAGTACTAAAAACACATGGAATATTGATGTCATGTCACATCCAATAATGATTTAGGTAGGCCGCATGACATTGAAACCACTAGGGCAAATATGCCTTCTAAATTTATTCATAAAAACAAATAAGAAAGATTCGTACAGATAAAACGAAGACAAAATCTGCATATATAAATGTACATACAGCGATATGTAATATTCATGCCCAGCAAAGCAAAAAGAACAATAGGTGGCCAAGCCAACAACGACCCATTAGAGACGATAGTTGCCCAGGTGGAACATCTATTCAATGTTTCTTGACCTATTTGTATCTAGGGTTAAGATTTGGTGGATACATGCATGCATGTAGGAATTCATTGGCATTGCACTTGAGCTCAGTTGCTATATATGTTGGTATGATTTTATACCACCCAATTTCAACCACATGTTATTTGTGATTCATATTGAAAAGTGTTATGGTTTGGTTTGAATCAATGCCCCAACAGAACCGAAAGTGATATATGCAATGTGAGGTTGGAAAATAGCTAGGATTCTTTGCTTTGATAATCTAATTGAGTACTGTTTGGACCCAAAATTTACACTATCGGTCCGTGCAATCAAGGCCGTTGAGTGAATATAGCTCTTAATCGTCGGATGGAAAAGTGAAGATAATTTTTGTCATTATTAAAGGATAATATTATGGTTTTTATCATAATAATTATCTTTTAATATGAATTATCCTAGCATCTTTTTCAACCAGGTAAATAGGGTGCGAATTATATCCCGAAGCAAGCGGTATAGTTTAAATTGAGTTGGGATGTGTGTGGACGTGTGGATATGCTGCAAAGCTGGTATTCAAGAAAGAAGTGTCAGGATGCATGCATGGATGGATAAGTTTAAAGGTGCTAAGATAGGAAGCCTAGGTAGCCTAGGCTTGGTAACATTAATGGGATGTGATAAGGCTTTCAGGGGTTGGCATTGCAATTAAATTGCAGGTGTTTACGACATACATAATTCACATACGTGGAGGATTTAGCCGCCAAGCAGCATGGAGGGTTTGAAATTAATGAGAGTTCTATTGCACGTGGTTGGCATTAGGCGTTTCGAATATGCTGCATGACTAGCACCAATTCAGGTTGTGATAATTATTAGCAAAGGGATTGGCTTATCAAAGGGTTTTAGTTGCAATTGAATTCTACAAATACCATCAGGCTGCAAGTAGAGACTTCACTATAAATACAAGAGGTCCTGCAACATGGAAGAGACCTCCAATTCAACACACAATTGCCCTGCGCAAACCTCTCAAACACCTTGAGATTTTTTTATTTTCTTTT
The DNA here is from genome assembly GCF_019419815.1 of Pyrus x bretschneideri. Classification (NCBI taxonomy): domain Eukaryota; kingdom Viridiplantae; phylum Streptophyta; class Magnoliopsida; order Rosales; family Rosaceae; genus Pyrus; species Pyrus x bretschneideri. Next base: position 2,142,768 of record NW_025999635.1, read on the forward strand.
TCCGCCGACACATCTTCAATTTGGATAAATAGCACTGTGAAGGCAACCGACAAACACCTTCAGTTTGGATAAACAACACTGTTGCCGTAAAATCAGCCGGCCGTGAAGCACCTTCAGTTTGGATAAACAGCACTGCGTCAAGGCCGACTGGTTATCTATCCAAGTCTCGGTAGAGAAGGATTTTCGAATCCTTATTGGCAAAGGTCATCTCATTAGCCTTCTCGGCAAAGTGAGGTGTTACCAAGTTACTATATTCGGCACTCTGAGAACCAAATTTGATATTGAACTTCGCAGAACTAGCAACCTTGTCTTCAGGCTCGAGAATCCAAAGGCCGAGACTCGTTCCTTCCTCAACCGTAGTCGCAAGATAAAGAAGATAGCAACGCGCTTAACGCAACATCAACAAATTTTACTCCTCGGCCGAGCTCGGTCGACAAGTTAGCACGCCCCGCATTCAACCGAATGACGTAGTTAGCTTGTTAGTTACTCGGTCTGCACGCCACATAGGCTTTGTAATTTTTAGGGTCAACAAGTACTTTTTCTTTTCTTTTTTAACGAGTGTCGTCTATAAGATTTCGACTAGATACGGATCCAATTACAGATATTAGAATAGTTGTCTGAGTCTTTTAGGTCATAAGATTACTGATGAGATTAGGCTAGGTTAGGTTGATTATTAGAAATGTTTTCTAATATGCATGGGTTAGTTGGAGCATAACCTAGTCCTGGTCGTCGGGTCTGATTTAAACTCGATCCTCTCTCAACAAAACAGAAATTAAAAGTCATTAGACCAATCCTGATGCTTAAATACAAAAACTAAACCAAATCTGAGGTGAAATCATAAAAATCATTTTAGAATGATAAATCAATCTATAATAGTTTATTTTTCATATCATCCATCTAATCATATTAGTCTCACTTAATGTGTCAGATCTGTTAATTCTCTATATTTAAAAGAGGTTGAGGGTGAGTGTTATGCATTCTATATACAGCCTTACTCTGAATGTTTACTATCGAATAATTCTCTATTTTATCAAACAAAAACCCTTTAACATTGTAAACAAAGAAAAAAAAATGAATAGAAGATCAATTATTCTCTTTATTCTCAACTAGGACAGGTCAAGCCACTTAGTACTACAATCTAATAGTATTCCTCTTCACTGGTAAGTAAGAGGTCTTAGTTCGATTCTTGCTAAAGGCGAATTTGAACCATATTATTGCTAGCTCATTGTAAGGCTAGCCTTCTCCCTTTAGTGTAGATAATAATGATTGTTAAAAAAAAAAAAAAAAAAACTAGGATAGGTCACGGTGGAGAGAGGATCCTCTTTGTGAGGATCCCGGAGATCTTCTTCGTGAGGATCCTAGAGATCCTCAAATCACATCCGTTCATCGTACATCATGCGGTTAGGCCATCTCCAACCGAAGGCTGACCAGAAGGCTCGTTTTAGCCCTCTGGCCCTCCAAGAAATTAATATTCTAATGAACAGTACAAGACCATATTTCTTACCATCTCCAACCGAGGGCCAAAAGGTCATAAGGCTCGTTTTAGCCCTGTCACAAAAATTCATCTCCAACCGAGGCCAAAGGGCCATAAGGCCAAATATAAATTATTATTTAAAAACTACAACTTAAATTCAAATTCAACGGCTAAGTGACGTAAGCTAGCCGTTGCACGCTGACGTCAGCTAGCCGTTGGATTTGAATTTTTTTTTTTTGCTATAAATAGGGTGGATATTGGGTTATAATTCACACACCTTTGAATTCAATCTCTTTCAATTCAAGTTTGCAATGAATTCCAACTTTGGATCCTCTTCAAATTCCAACTGAGTGTCCTCATCCAATTCCAAATTAGAAGAAAAATGGGCGCAGATGAAACGAGAAGATGAGGAGTTTGATGAAGAAAATGAAGCATGGCGCAACACACAATATGTGGCAGCCATAGCTGCGGCCATGGTGTATTAGCCAACTGAGGAACAACCTCAATGGGGTGGCTCTGTTGTTGGTCGCTCTTACAAACCACGAAACATAGCAATGATGCATGTTAATCTGATGAACAACTACTTCAACCCCAACTCGGTGTACACAGAAGAGGATTTCAGACGTCACTTCTGGATAAGGTGTCATGTCTACGAGTGTTTACTTCGTGATGTCTAGCAGGTCAATCCATACTTTCGACAAAAGAAGGACAAAGTAGGCCGCCCTGGTTTCACATCTTATCAGAAGGTTATTGTTGCACTCCGAATAATGGTCTATGGCTCCCCAGCTGATTCGATGGATGAAACCCATGGTATGTCTGAGTCTACATGGCTTGATACTCTTGCTGAATTATGTGACACAATTGTTCAGCTTTACAAAGACGAGCACCTCCGCGAGCCAAATCAAGAAGATCTTGTCACATCCTGGCCCGAGGTCCACCACATCTCGGGCATGCTCTACCATCGTAGCACCATATTGTCTACTTTGGGCCCCGATCACGCCCTCACGATTTTGTTTCTAGGAACTTACATGAAAACTTCCTAGTGGGTCACCCATCATGAGATTGCTCTCGCGCGCTACTCGCTTAACTTCGAAGTTTCAATGGAACCCGAAGCCAGTGAGCTCCCAAAAGGCCTCGTGCTAGGTAGAGATGAGAATATACATATAAGGATCACTCCCCTGGGCGATGTGGGATCTTATAGATCTGGATCGGCTCATTTGCAAAGTTGAAGATCATAGGTTTCCAGGCATGATAGGGTCATTAGGCTGCATGCATTGGGATTGGAAGAATTGTCCCACTGGATGGCAATGAGGCTTCAACGGAAGGTCAAGAAAGCCCACTGTTGTGTTAAAGGCGGTTGCCTCGTATGACACATTGATCTGGCATGCTTTCTTTGGAATATCTGGATCCCAAAATGACATTACAGTTCTTAGGCATTCACCCATCTTCAATAGCCTCATGGAAGGTAAAGCACCTTAACTTGACTACTACATCAACGGTCGTCAGTACAATATAGGGTATTACTTGGCAGATAACATCTACCCAAAGTGGGCGACACTTGTCCAAGCAATTCCAAACCCTACGAATGACGCCGAAAAGTTGTTTACCTTACACCAAGAGGCATACCGAACAGATGTCAAGAGAGTTTTCAGTATTCTACAAGCATAGTGGAAAATCATCAGCGAACCGGGAAAAGGGTAAGGTCGAGAAAATTTGGACTCCATCATGATGTCTTGCATTATATTACACAATATGATTGTGGAGGATGAGTGAGATGGGTATATTGATGGAGAGTCCGATGACGACCAAGACGATCCAAATAGGTCAAGAAGGGCTCGTTCAAAATATATGATGGGCCTAATTTTCCTTTCAATCCTAGAACTGGTAGTATCTCTTTAAATGAGTACATGAGGCGCTATAGAATGATACATTCCCGTGCCACAAACAAGTACCTACAACAGGATCTTGTTGCACATCTTTAGGCCAAAAGAAGCATGAAGTAGGTGTTTAAGTTTTATATTGTTAAATGTTTTTAAAAATGATGTTTAAGTTTTATGTTGTTAAATGTTTTATTTTATGTTATATAATTTTTATGTTGTTTAATGTTATTTAATGTTGTTTAATATTGTTTAATGTTGTTTCAAGTTACTTAATGTTAGGTAATGTTTAATGGTTTAGGAAGTTAAAGGGAAAAAAAGATTTTTTACAATTTTTAAAACAAATTTTGTGTAAATAAATAAATAAATAAATAAAATTTATATTAAAAAAAATAATAATTAAAAAAAAAAAAAACAGCTAGCTAACGTCAACTAGTTACCCTTGGTTTTCAAATTCTGGCCTAGCCCCGGGCTAGTTGGCCCTTTGGCCCTTTTTTGTCCAGTGGGGCCCACGAGCCCTTTGGCCTGACCCTCGGTTGGAGACGGTTTTCGAACTATTTTTGGCCCTCTGGACCCTTCGGTTGGAGATGGCCTTAGAAATCATTGTAAATTTTTTTATTTAAATTTGAATATAAACAGTACTAGACGAAAACTGACCGCACGATGTACGATAAACGGATGTGATTGAAAAATCCCAGAATTCTTACAAAGAGGATCCAGCGAGGATCCTCCCGATTCCTCTCTCGTCAAGGAGACCCAAAAAGAATGGAACTCCATAGGATAGGTCCATCCAGAAGGTAGATACCCTTATTGTCCCGTACCAAACTAATTCGTCATGGATATGGAGATAAGGTCCAATTAACGCAAGTTGTGAGGAAAATGGCTAAACAAACTTCAATCGTATTCATAATGAATTCAAGAAAATGCTGGGGAATCTTTTCGTTTCTTCTCGACATACGTCTGCAGTGTTTCCATTTGAAATCACATTTTATTTTCATTTTGCATTTTCAGTGCCATGGTCGTAATTGGATTACTAGATTGAATACTACTTTAACAAAAGTTAATACGACCAATGAGCTCAACCACTGTATGCTTACGGCTATGATGGCATCTGAAGTCACCCAGACGATTAAATAATCTGTTAGAGATTATATATGTTTTGTTAAAACTGTGTATGTAGTTTTCTAACGATATAGAGCTTTCATAACACAAATCAAATTTATTAGAGTTGTCAAATGCGTGCATATTCTTTGGTGACCAATTTCTTGGTCTGGAGAGAAATTCCATAATCAACAAATGAGATAAAACCTCTACATGGGTACGTACCACACAAAAGAACTATAAGCAAATGGTATAATCGATCACTCAAGACGATAGACGCGTTAAATTAGGCACCGAATGCAGACATAAACCACTGCTAAAGCATCGAGACCACACTCCACCACCTATGTAATAGCAAGGTCACAGCACTCATTGAAGCGACACAACACAAAACATTAAACAAAGTTAACTACTCCGTGAAGGAAACCACTAATCAAGTCGACACCGTGGTGCCAACTACACCGCTTTTAGAGGTATCCATAGCATCCACCGGAGGAGACGTCACAGATCTGGCTAGGCAAAGCAGCTCAGCCACTGGTCAATTGATAAGTGATTCACTCGATCAACCCCATTAACTCTATATATAGTTCATAGCGGAGTATGGTTCATATTTCAAAGTGGACACTCGATCAACTGCGATTCACTCTTAACTTCTTTGAGCAAGAAATATAGTAAAGATTTTTCGTGTTCTCTTTTTATCTATTTGCATTCGTTCATTTGTTTTATGTTTTGAGACTTTTTTGTTTACTTAATTACTAAACCAAAAAAGAACTGTCATTAGCACTTCAAAATTTTCATTCTACTTATGTACTTCTCACTAAGTATTCTTCTTTCTAATTATAGAAAATTTGTAGTGCAAAATGAAATTTCTGGATTGCCAATAACAATCACAAATGAATAAAATCTAAACTACATATTAATGAAACCTTATTTGTCAACCAAAAGAAGGTGAAAAAAAATATTTTTATCAACAAAAAAGTTAAGTATAGTAATGTAATTTCACAAAACTAAATTTTGTTGTTTTTTGTTTAAGCCTCACTTAAAAATGATTGTATCATGTCTAATTAAAAAAAAAAAAAAACCTCTCTCTCTTTCTCCCACTCCCACATTCTCTCCCCTTCAAAATTTAAAAATAAAAGTAAAATATTTCAAACACACTTTGCATGTGCGCATGTACTAATAAGAATGAAAATCGCCACATTTAGACCAACTTTAATTAGAACACACTTATGCGTCTAACAAAACTGCTGGGACAACTTCTCATCGGTTTTCCAAAATATGATTTAATTAGATTGTGTGATTTTCATACTTTCATTTATTTTATTTTTCTTCATTTTGCATCATTCTCTTGTTTTTGCTCTTTAACTTTTCTTTAAAAAATACTCTATCGATAATAAGGTTAAATAAAATATAAAAACATGTGTAAGTAAAATAAGAGTGCAAAATTCATTTTCCATGGTTGCCTAAGTCAACAGCTGCTCGTAACTGCGGGTTGTTCTCTTGCGATATTATTTATTATTATATGGCCTTGTTTGACAAAAGTCACACAGTTGCCTGCTCATGACTTGTTTCTCAATATATATAATACCCATTTGATTTGAGAGCCAAGTAGCAGCATAACTAATTTGAACATGATGTGCGCGTTTCAGATGAATTTAAAATTGTAGTGTTAAATAAAATAACATACCACGTGAAACACGAAGTTAATTAAAATTCATAGAACACGTCTCAGTAAAGAAAGTTTGCCTTGAAAGTCAATTTTTCAAATGCATCTCTTTTTGCCAAGACAATATATAATGGGTTACTTCATCGGCTTTAAACCATAATCATGACATATACCTAAGGCCCAAAATGTGAGCTGCTACCTCCTCGGCTTTTTACATATAAGTTGGAGATTTCGAAATCTTCAGTATATTCTACTTTAAATTACTTTAAAAAAAAATCTTAAACTTGGAAGTTTTAACATTTTCTAACAAATTTCAGAATTTTTTTAATCATAATAGATGATGTGACATCCCACATCGCCCAGGGGAGTGATCCTTAAATGTATATTCCCATCCCTACCTAGCACGAGGCCTTTTGAGAGCTCACTGGCTTCGGGTTCCATAGGAACTCCGAAGTTAAGCGAGTAGCGCACGAGAGCACTCCCAGGATGGGTGACCCATCGGGAAGTTCTTGTGTGAGTTCCCAGAAACAAAACCGTGAGGGCGTGGTCATGGCCCAAAGCGGACAATATAGTGCTACGGTGGTGGATCGGGCCCGGGTTGTGGTGGGGGCCCGGGCCGGGATGTGACAGATGAGAACTTTTTTATTGTAACAGAAATACAAGTGGTACACCACGTGTTTTAATAGAAGCGGTGGAAAATTTTATTTTTTAAGTTATTAACTTTTTAGCATACATTTCCCACTATTTGTATAGTGACATGTGGTGTATCATCTTATGTACTGGTCATACTAAAAAATCTCTCGTAATAGATGTTAAAAATTGAAAATTTTTAAAGGAAAATTTTATTTTAACCCATTGAATCTATTTCTACACTCAGCTTACTCTTTACACCCATATTATTTTTAATTAAACTTTCGATATATCTTTAGACCCAAATTTATTGCCTGAATTGTCCTCACAACCCAATTTAAATATGTAAATTTATCTTTCAACCATTTAAAACATAAAAAACCAAAATGAAATGAAAAGAGCTGGAAAACATGCAAAAAACAATGATGCAAAGAACGTAGCTGTTGGTGGTTTGGCTAATTAGAATTTAGATTGCAAAGCAAAGACTAATATTATCAGTAAGATATTATATGAACGCAAACATGAGGAACTTAGCCAATCAATGTTGTCTATTATCTAAATTGTGACTCTCGAATTAAGGAGTAGCAATTTGATATGTAATCCAATAACAAAAGCAGTATGTTATGGTTATAGGTAAATTAAGAAGTAGAAGACTTAGTAAATGGTATCCAAAAGGAACAACAAATACTTGATAAACTTATACAGCTAATAGTCAGAATGTTAGTATATGGCATATCGATCAATAAATCAATAATTCAACTCTCGCATAAATAAATTTTGTAACATCTCACATCAATTAACAGAGAGGGGGTGATGTGCCTTATATGTACATGTCCACCTCCTATAGCACGAGGCCTTTTGGGAACTCATTGGCTTCGGATTCCATCGGAACTCCAAAGTTAAGCGAGTTTGGGCGAGAGCAATCCCAGGATAGGTGACCCATTGGGAAGTTCTCGCGTGAGTTTCCAGAAATAAAACCGTGAGGGCATGGTCGGGGCCGAAAGTGGACCATATCATGCTACAGCGAAGTCGGTTTAGGATGTGACAATTTGGTTTCAGAGCCACTCTACCGTGTGGTACGAGTGTGCTGACGAGGACATCGAGCTCCTAAGAGGGGTGGATTGTAACATCCCCACATTGACCAATGAAGAGGGGGTGATCCTATAGCACGAGATTTTTTGAAAACTCACTGGCTTCAAATTCTATCGGAACTCCAAAGTTAAGCAAGTTCGGGCGAGAGCAATCCCAGGGATGGGTGACCCATTGAGAAGTTCTCACGTGAGTTTCTAGAAATAAAACCGTGAGGGCATGGTCGGGGCCCAAAGTGAACCATATCATGCTACGGCGAAGCCGGTCTTGGATGTGACAATTTGGTTTCAGAGCCACTCTGCCGTGTGGTGCGAGTGTGTCGACGAGGACATTGAGCCCCTAAGGGGGGTGGATTGTAACATCCCCACATTGACCAATGAAGAGGGGGTGATCCTATAGCACGAGGATTTTTGAAAACTCACTGGCTTCCGATTCCATCGGAACTCTAAAGTTAAGCAAGTTCGAGCGAGAGCAATCCTAGGGATGAGTGACCCACTGGGAAGTTCTCACGTGAGTTCCCAGAAACAAAACCATAAGGGTATGGTCGAGGCCCAAAACGGACAATATCGTGCTACGACGGAGTCGGTCTGGGATGTGACAATTTGGTATCAGAGCCACTCTGCCGTGTGGTGCGAGTGTGCTGACGAGGACATCGAGCCCCTAAGGGGGGTGGATTGTAACATCCCCACATTGACCAACGAAGAGGGGGTGATCCTATAGCACGAGGCTTTTTGAAAACTCAAGGGCTTCGGATTCTATCGGAACTCCAAAGTTAAACAAGTTCGGGCGAGAGCAATCCCAGGGATGGGTGACCCACTGGGAAGTTCTCACGTGAGTTCCCAGAAACAAAACCGTAAAGGCATGGTCGGGGCCCAAAGCGGACAATATCGTACTACGGCGGAGTCGGTCTGGGATGTGACAAATTTATATTTTAGTTGGAGGATTAAAATTTTCAAAATCACTCTCCAACCGTCAAAAAGAGCTTATTTTTTCTTTATGAAAGCATCTTAGGGTTTTTACCAGAACAAAACGCATGTTAAAAGTTACATAATGGTTAGAGTTTAGTTATTGATTGTGAGTTTATTAATAAATCTTGTTTTTTTTTTGTTAATTTTATCTTGTACTTGATGGTAATTATGCAATAGGATAATAAAAATATTTCACATTTAAAGTTTAAGTTGGATATAGAAATAGGTTAAATAGGTTCAAATAAAATTTCTCATTTTTAAATTGAGAGAAAATTCCTTTGCGATAGTTTGGACTGGAATTAGATTTCCCTTCTGATAAAAAAAGGAAATATAATTCCCCAATTTCGATCTTTCCGAAAATTAAACCTTGCTTGTATCAATCATATGGTCTTACATGCTAAGTTTTTAAATATAAATGTACGATGGTGTGAAATAGTTAAATGTATATTTTCGCATTTGGGTTCACATTAACAAAAGGAAGAGACTTCCATGGGAGAAACGACGGAGATAAACTCAGATAAGCAGCACAACATGACTAACTGAACTACCTAAAACAACTGACGGGAAGAAAGAAGAAGAGCGCCTACTAAGATTGCGTAGTGTACATTACAATACAAGATTACATGACACCAATCCGACATAGGAAGACAAAATTTTTTTTTTTACTTTTACCCTTAACATCCTTACAAAGTGCTTCTCTCCTTCCACCCTCCCCTCAATTATAACCTAAAAGAAAACGACTTAAAATGTGTACAAGCAACTTCCATCATCACTTTTAGCCATTGGATCAAAGTTTTCTGCTGTTGGATCACTGAAAAACCTTCAGGAACTGGAACATTCACTTGCTGCGCTGCTTGGCCTACACAAGGACAATTACAAAACCGTTAATACATATATTTTTTCGTGGGCCCTAATACATTTTGTAAATTTACCAAATCAAGTTAATGGATCCAAACCTCCCACAGGAGCTCTCTAAATATCAAGGATCTAACCGTAGAAAGTTCCTGTATTCATAGCATCTGAGTTAGCATCACCAAGAGCAGCCTCGCTCAAGTACTTATCAGCCAATTGAACTCTCTTCACATTCTCTTGCTCTTGGACAAGCATGCTTCCGTACTCGAGGAGCTTTTCGATGGTCATCTTCGGCTGCTCGAAAGTTGGGGGTCCTTCCTTTGAGTTCACAAGCTTCTTCCCAATGCTATCCACGCCAACACCCGTAATCCACTTCCTCACTTCATCATCATAAACCCTAGCCCTCAAGGCACCAAAGAAATCTGCAAAATTATGACATCGTGTCAGAATGACTATCTAATTACCTAACATGTCAGGATGTCAGACTATTTAATTAAGGTACACGAAAACATTTAGCATACCAATAGATTGGCCTGGGAAGGTGTCAACAAGCTTGACAATGTCTTCCTTAGCAACATTGTCGCTCCTGAAGATCCCAATGCAGACTCCAATACGATCTTCGCGGGTGGGAGCCCAGTAGAATTTCTCCATACGGCCGTCACGGATGAGAGGAGCGTACAATGTTGAGAAATCGTTACCGGTGACAATGATTGGGACACGGGGGTTCTCCTCCTTGTTGTACATACCTGGAAGCTGGACGTTTGTCGGGTTATCAGCAATGTTCATGAGGGTGGCATTCACCATTTGGTTGTTGACAGTGTATTGGGTGGTTCCACCAAGCCGACCAGCTCCTGCATCAAGATCGTTGATGAAGAGTGCACACATTTTACCCTTCCTGATAATGTCGGCTGCTTCACGGTACCTTTGCCTGATCAGCTTCGCGGGTTCTCCTGCGTTTCCACTTTCCAATTCTCCGGCACTCATCATGATAGGGCTGAAAAAATATCATCAAAAAGCTAGGTTGAGCAAGAAGCGCGCTTATTATCTGACCAAAGTGACCATAAACTGCCAAACTGGCAACTATTTTTCAGTTCTAAGTTTTCAAAGAAATTATATTTGAAAACCAAAATCAAACTAAAATATGAAAACTCACAAAAGTAGTATTCAATTACCAAAAAAACATTTCAGTTCTAAAAAAGTTACTAAAGAAAATAAAGGAGTTTTCTGTTCAAATAAAAAAAAAAAAGTTGAAACATGCAAAATCTGAAAACTGAAAAAAGAAATAGCTAACCTTTAGTTACTTAGCTTTTCAATGTGTGACATTCAAGTCTTAATACATGAACAATTTAAATTGAGTGACATAAAGCACGTGTGACAAATGAACTGACCTGATTCCCATCTTGGCAAAGACAAGCTCACACTGGAAAGACTTGCCCTGACCTTTGCCTCCCCAAATACCCAAGATGAGAGGAACCTGCAAACAAAGTTAAGTGATGATTTAAGTTAAATTCCTGCAATTAATATAATTATGGAAGAAACTCATAGTTAAATCTTTGATAGTGATATCTACCTTGATGTTAGGAAGGGTCATGAAGTTCTTGGTGATGTGAACAACAAGCTTGTCCATAAAAGCGGGAGCAATATAATAACCGTCCATGTTGTTGTCAAAGTTGTACCTATTCAAGAACCATCTCGTTACCATCTTGTTAACTGTAATAATCCGAAACTTAGAAACAATTATATTGGTCGTGGATTTGGAACCGTGAAATATTCATAAGAATATATATGATCTCTGAACTTACTGGCGAAGCCCCGTGCTGATGTATTCATAAGAGCTCATGATGGCAAAGTGAGTTCCTGTTCCTTGAGGTGCCTGGAAGAGGGAGTCCACCATACCCTTTCCTCTTGTGATGTCTTGTTGGTCGTCGGAGGTGTCGAAGGCAAGGCCTTTCCATTTGTCCTTGTCGGTCTGCTTATCTTCGTCCACACTCGCGACAATCCTGAGGCTTCCAGAGGAAACCTTGGAGTTGGTGAACCTTGAGTTCACTTTCTTCAAGCTGCTTCCCAAAAAGGTTGAGATTGGAACTAAAGCACTGCTGCTAGAGCCATTCAGGTTCAGCTTCATTAAAAGTGCAACGATTAGTTTTCCTTTAGTTTTGTAGTGATTACCTTCCAAAACTCACAAATTGTTTCCCAAACTCACATAGGTATGATAACTTCTGTTTCCCAAAACTATGAATATGAACTATTTATTAGGTTGATTCTTGGTTGTATATGTAGTTTGGATAAATAATTTAAGTATTTATCTAGAAGACTTGAAAACATAAGTGTGACAAAACATTACCCTAAGTAGGTAACGAATATATAATTAATGACAATTACTACTGTTTAGCTTCTCAGCACCTGATGATTGTGCATACAACACACACAAAAAAGTTAAGGCATAAAAAGGGTGGGAAAGGCGTAATACCGGTGCTCTGTTGACAGATCCAATGGTAGAGACAGCAGTGGCCATGATCTCTCGCGGATCGGACGGTTGTGTTCTAGTGTGAGTGACAGAGGGGGGGCACTCCTGGTTGCCTGCAAGCACAGTATGCTGTTGTGTTTTGAGCGGAAAAGAAATGAGAACTGGTTTGCCTTTATAGTGTTGCCGAGTGTACAGAATTTGACATCGTTTGGATTTGCTTGTTGAATGGTTTGAGACCATAGAATGAAGATTGCATTGATGCCACGTGTCAAACAAAGAGTGCTTGGAAACTCAGTCATTTGACTCGTTTCTTGGTGCTTGAGGACCTGAGGTTAGTTTTTAAGCTCTCTTCTTCTCCACCAAAAATTAGGCAATTTTTTTTGTGACAAAAAATAAAAATCAGACAATTTATTGGCCACAGAATTGAGAATGGAAGAAACTGGAAAAACCCATGTCTATTATTGTGGGGTTTTATTTTGTTGTTTTCTTGAATGAAGATGCATGAAGAGATAAGGTGAACCATGAATAAAATGTTTGTGACTAGCAACAATTTTCATTTCCTTATAAATAAATTGGATTTGTGGAAGAATTTTAACAAAAATGTATATATTATGCCAGGGCACAAAAATCAGTAAATCAAAATGTTTAGAGAATCCAAGGGCAAGATAAGATTACATTGGGCTGGTTATTTTGTTCCCTTGAGCCACAGTCTTGGCCTCAGAAATGTACACTGATTGTAACCTCTTAGAGTCCTGGCCCGGCCCATATCTTAAGCCTATCAACCATTCCACTTGTTAACCCGACATAATACAATTTGATTGTGAAAGTAAAACTTATCAAACTAGTATAAGTAATGGATTGCTTTGGTACTGGAAGTTAGAGAAGCTTCCTCTTTATTCGTTACTTCTTCAGTTCAAAGCTTCTCCTCTTCTTAGTGTATATTACTGTAGAATAGCATTTGTAACAAAACAAAATTACAAGGTACTCTTCAAACTAGTTAGTAATTTAATATGGTGCTAATCACTCATTTAAACTCGTTTCACAATATTTTTTACAATTTGAACTGACAAGTTTTACGCTATCAATGAAAGATCATCCTGCAAAATTTCATTAAAATTGAAGATGAGTTATTTAACTGGACTTGATAAATAAATAAACAATACAATTTACAATGATAATTAATAGGGGAAACTTGATATAAGTCCAATTTTTTGAGCCAATTGTAGGAATAGTCCAGTTTATTAAAATAAGTCCAATTTGTTATATTTAATTATTTAATTATCAATAGTTATCTGTTCGATGATAAGATTTATTATAAAAATCAAATTTCTTCCCAATTATCTCTTTGCTTATTTCTTTTTATTTATCTTTTTGTTATTTCTCGTTCTTCCTCCTACTTTAAACCCCATTTATAGATTTTATTTTTAATTTTTATAATCAACCTATATCACAGGTTAATTATATTTATCTACCTATATGACAAATTCTTTTTTTATAATCAACCTGTCACAGATTAATGTGTCTTACTTGTAGGTATGTTATGTTTATTCTACATTTTAATTAGGTTTCATATCTCACGTATAGGTATTATATACATTCATATATTTGTTACTTGAGTTAGGGTAGAATGTTTTGTAGATAAATTTATGTTAGTATATTAGTTTTTTTGTTATAAGATATTAAATATATTCTTTTGGAGTTGGAAAATGCATAATATTAGAAGATTTTAATTGATTTTTAATATTTTTAGAAAATATAAAATGAGTATAAAAGAAATAAAAACAAATAATTAGATAACTGGACTCACTCCTAAAAACACTCTACATTTTTGGACCTGGATCTAAAAGCCCCTAATTAATAACTAGGTCCCCTTTCTATCATCCAGACCCCCCCCCCCCTCTCTCTCTCTCTCTCTCTCTCTCTCTCTCTAGACAAACGCATCTGTTTGATAACTGAATTTGCATTTGTTTCCCTAAAAAACAATAATAATTAAAAGATCAAATGATTTCCAATTTCAGTAAGAATAATATGAATGAGCACTAAAAAATGAACGGATCATAAGTTCAATTTGTAGAGGAGACCTAATCGAACAGTTAGCACCATATTAAGTTGTTAATTAGTTAACGCTTAGGCATGCTTTTATATACAACCTTTAACTCTTTATAACACGACACACCACTAAATTGCACAAGTAAAACTCTTCAATCATATGAAGACATATATAGACTATTTCACCCATGAACACAACATGAGAAACCCTATGTTCCATTCTAATCCTGTAAATTAATTGGGAATATAAAAGAGACAACCTTTGTGTGTCAGTCATAATACTAATATAAGTATAGATTGGTCCTTTTAAAAGGAAAAAAAGATAAAAGACTCCTCATTTGTAGAAACTTCTAATTACATTCAAACTCTTATTCTGAATTTATTTATTTATATCTTTTTAAAAAGAATAAGCACGTGTCGATATATAATTGGTTAATATCAAAAGCAAGCATCGAGCTCCTCCCGTTGGATAACTGGCCACCTAATTATTAAGATGGTATGTCATACGAAACGGAAACGTTGTTAAAAACATTTCTTAATATTAGGTTCATGTCTCCCTGAAACCATTTGCTGTTGAATATGTAGGGCAAGAAAGAAAAGCCAGCAAATTAATATATAGAAAGACTGGAGCAAAGACCTGGGGTAATCAAAGCGCTCCCCGATCTACCCAAATTTTGATTTTTTTTTTTTTTCCGTAGTTTAGATTAATTTGGTGTAGAATATTGTTTTATATAAAAATTAAAATTAAAACATAAAAAAAAGCGAAAATCACACCTCTTAATCCTGATGACTCACAAAACCACATACTTCAACTCCCATGATTCTTTTTTATTTTTTTTTGGTTAACAACTCCCATGATTCTTTTAACTAAATCTTCTTCCTTATGATTAAAAACTCTTAAACTCTCTCAAGATTCAGCAGTGTGATGTGTAGCATTTAAATGAGAAACTGTATTCAATTACTTCAGTTGATGACAGCTCAAAATTTTATCAAGAACACAAGTGAAAAGGATTCACATGCAGCAACCCTGTTGGTATTGGTAACAAACAAGTACAAACAGAGCACCAAAAAATGCGAACGAAGCTAACAAACCCTAGCTACTAGCATTGCAGCTGGGTAAAACTGTAAAGGACGCCATGATAGGGAAGGACACTTTCATCGTTAAACTCGAAACTCGAAAACGGAAAGCTACCGCCCCCACCATCCCCCTCATACATTCCTTTCGCATGCATCAATTAATTCTCACTCGATTCCAAAAGGAATTTTCACATTTGTGATATGTGAAATGACAGAAAGCAGAAAAGTTTATGCGTTTTGCTGAAAATAGCATTTTGTCGCCTCCAACTCACTCTCTTATTTGCCCGAATATTTCTGCTTTTATAACCTAGAGCCCGAAGAAGAAATTTAAGCACTTATTACAACTCATTGTCAAACAGGAGATAGCTAGGGTTTGTGGGGGGATTGGCAGCTTGCTATTTTTGAAGCTTTTTTGGTGTTCCAGAGACAAGAACAGTCGTCTTAGCAGCGACCCGGCCGGATTAAGTGGCCAACAGCCAACCTGATAATGTAGGATTAAAATATAAACATGGGGACCTAATTAAGACGTGCATTATGGATTTAAAACAAGGTTAATAATGGAGCATAACGACAAGTAGAGACGCCATGAGTCACAGGTTCTACATCCAATCTCTAAGCTAGGAAAATAGGGTGAATTAATAAGAATGTGAACTCTAATCTCATTAGTTAAGGAAGAATGACACAGCAGAATCCACCAACCCCATCGTTTGATTTTGGCTCAAGGTATATTATAATTTGCAACACAGTGTTTTCCATGAATTCCTCATGCACTGGCTTATCGACTCGTCGAATGGTTGCCCTAGTAAGTGGAATAGAGGAGAATTCCATGGCCATCTAGTATACTAATGAACTTTTAGTAGAGTAAAATATAGTTTAATTACATTAATGAAGCTTATAGCAAAGTAGTTCAATTTGATATTGGCAACCCTCAAATTTTGACTAATAAGGTGTTTTTTTTCCATTTACAATTCGATATGAATTAAACTCAAATACAAGAGAATAGATCTACTGAACCAACCGTCATAATCCACAATTGCTACATAAACAAGATTGATTAAGGTACATCTATAGAACCCATAAGTTTATTTTGCGCAAGATATACTTTCCATATATGAGAAAGAAATGTATGGCTATTGTACTTGTCTCTACTAGATAGTCAAGAATAATGTACTAATTAGAGCTATGCTCTCTCATTTTTTGAGCCTAACTTATGATGATAATGATTAGGTCTTCCATCAAATATTGGACTCATTCGTGAAGATTATTTAATTAAGAACAAGGACCCTTAATAATTTAGAGGCATTAATTAATCAGGGAATGCTTACCCAATTTGAGATTGATGATGTACCCCATAAAGGAGACCCAAAAGAACAATAGCTTTCACTAAAATGAGGATGTCCTCTGTACAAAAAGAATACTTCAAACCCTTTCGAGTGATGGCTATAAAGACTAAATCTAAACTTTGGATATGCACCAGTCAATTTCTGGTACCACCTGAAAAAACCCTTGTCACAGGTTTGGTACTAAAAGCTTAGGACTATGGCAGGATTAGGCTCTTCATGTGGAGCATGCAAATTCCTACGGCGAAAATGCACAAGCGAATGCATTTTCGCTCCTTACTTCTGCTACGACCAAGCTGCAGACCACTTTGCAGCAGTACACAAAGTGTTTGGTGCAAGCAATGTGTCCAAGCTGCTACTACACTTACCGGTGCAGAATCGAAGTGATGCTGCCATCACCATGTCGTATGAAGCGCTAGCTCGAATGCGTGATCCTGTGTATGGATGTGTCTCGCAAATCTATGCACTCCAACAACAGGTTTCCATGCTGCTAACCTACTCCAAACTTCTCACTTACACATGTCAATACATAAATTTGTGTAGGCCATTTACCCATCAGTCCTTCCTCGCAGGTCGCGTACTTACAAGAGGAGATCGAAACTCTTGGGAGCCAAATGATTGATTTTGCAACTTTCCATCCAGGTAATAGCAACACATTCGTTGACCAGTTGCAAGTATTTTCACAACATGATGCTGTTGACACACAACATATCCAGAATCAATTACCAGAATCACCAATATTTCCACAAATAGGAAGTGCAGCTGCCAACCAAGGTTTTAACGGTGAGATGGATATAGAGATGCCTCCTTTACAGGAATGGGAAGAGGTGAGCTTATTTGGGGATCACTCTACACCAGATCCTTTAAAAAGATTTCTTGAAAGCATGGAGCAAGACAACTTGGGAAACAATCCATGGCCAAATGAGACTGCTACATGGGATTTATACTAATTAGCTTTCAGAAAATTGCGGGAGCTGGTCCAATATTAGCATAGGTCAACCAGGAGAAAAACTTTGAGTGTAATCGGAAATTTATTCCTTTGTCTCTATCTCTCACAATCACGTGAGTGTGAGACAGAGGCAAGGGGATAAATCATTGGTTTCACGCTACAATGCACATCTAGAAAAAGGCAAATTTTCTACTAGTTTGGTTCTTCTCCTTTGGTTTTTGTTAATCTATTCAGGTTCTAAGTTATAGTTGTTAAATTTTCGTAGTGTGCATATGTAAAATTATCCTTCTATTAATTGTATCGGTGAAGCATCCTGCTCTTTATGGTATCTAATCCTATTTTTATCCTTTCCAATATCATATTCAACATGAAACCTTCATTATATTTTAAAATATCTACGCCAGACTCTTGTATTGATCAGTTGAGAGTGAGTATGATTAAGGCTGTGTTTAACAATATTTAAACTCCTTATGTCTTATGGGAGTGTTGAAAGTGAATTCAACGAACTAAATAAAGCACTTTTTATAGTGTTTGACTAAAATAGATAAAAGTGCTTTATGAAATTAGATGTTCTGAGGTTTTTGAGGAAGTACCAGTGCTTCTAGAAAACGCAGCTGCAAGTGAATATGCAGAAAGCTCTTGAATTTTTTTGAAATTTTTTTGTTTTTCATTTCTAGCAAAAGCGTTATTGTCTGAATAAGAAAATAAACATAAAATTTAGACAAAAATAATAAGGAATTCCTAAGCACTTTTGCAAGAGAATTACTGATAATTTTTATCTCATACTTTTTTTTAAATTGTATTGTCATTCCAAAATTTTCATGTGCATTTCAAATTTTTTATATTTAAAAATAAGGATTAATCTTAATTTACTACTCTAAAGTTTCTAGATTTTCAACATTTGATACATCAAGTTTTTTTATTCCAGAGTAGTACCTAAGGTCGTAATTTTGGAACAACTTCATATCTCTGTTAAGGTTGTTATTAAATTAGCTGTTATCTTGTGACGTGATACTCATGTGGGCAATAACCGGAAGCTATCTGTCAATATGGTTCTACATGGATATTTAAAATTTTTAAAACTTCAAAAAAAAAAAAAATATATCAAAATCAAAATTTTTTTCTCTTCCCTTCTCTTCGACTCCATTCTCCTCCATTCCCAACCCACCTCTCCCTCACTTCCCCAACCCCTTCCTCCTATAGTCCTCCTTCACGAACAGGTCCTCTATGTAACCCAGCCCCTTCCTCCTACACCACGGTGGCGCAGTACCATTTTCCCCAACCGCAACCACTGCTGCTGCCGCACCTCTGATCAGCCCCTCGTCATCTTCGGCCACACGTTCTCCGAAACCCAAAACTTCTGGGGCCTCATCGCCTCTCTGTTTTCGTCGTCTTCCTCACATCTATCAGATCCGTCCTCATCTCCGCTCTTGCCGTCGGTGGCGTAGTTGTCTTTGTGCACGGCACCTTTAAGGTTCCTGAGGACCTCTTCCTCGACGAGCAAGAGCCTTCCGCCTCCACTGGCTTCCTTTCCTTCCTCAACAATGTCGCACCCCATGTCGCTGTCGGCACATCCCCAGCCGTCGTTGCCGCTCGCGGTTGAACCTATCTACCTCCCCCACATCGTAATTAGATCGCGCACAAGGCGAAGATGGTATAATAAATTTGAAGTTTTTGTCATATAAATATACGTAGGGTGGATTTTCTTGGCGAATTTGTATGGATCTGTTGTACCTTCTTCGTTCTGATTTAGATAGAAAAATTCATGGTTCTTGGTAGATCTATAATTCAAACTTCTGTCCCTTCATTTCTTCATTAAGTCATGTAGCATATTGGGGTTGAGCCCAGGGGTACGTCGTTGAAGAAATCTGGGGCTGGGGTAGGTGGCAGAGGCGGTGGAGGTGCGGCGGCGACCATAGTTGCGGTTGGGAAAATGGTATTGGCGCCACTGTGGTTTAGGAGGAAAGGGGTGGGGAAGTGAGGTGGGTCGGGAATGGAGGAGAGTAGTCGAAGAGGGAGGGGAGTGAAAATTTTATTTTTTTAATTTTTTAATATTCACGTTGATCCATATTGACACGTGACGTTCAATTATTGTTCATGTGGATGCCATATCAGAAGTTAACTGCTAATTTAATAACAAACTTAATAGAGGTATGAAATTGTCCCAAAATTATGACTTTAAGTATAGGATGAAAAAAACTTGATGTATCAAATATTCAAAATCAATAAACTTTAAAATAATAAACTAAGATTAATTCTAAAAAAATAAAAAAACTATACCATATGAGGAGTCCACAATAATATTTTAGAGTACTAATTTTTTTTACAAATAATATAATAATTAATAATTTATATTAAATTCATTTAAACTCCAAAAACAAGAGTACTTCAACATGAAACACGACTCACCCTCTGCATCAAAGCAATTCACTATTCAGTAGTACTTGCCCACCTTTTAAACGTGTTAAGAATTACATCTAATATAAAAGTTAGAAGATGCTTTAATTTATGATAATTTCTTTTTTAGTACCATCTCGTCACAATAAAACAAGGAAGTATTATTGGCATTTCAAAATTTTCATTTTATACTCCTTATAGGTGTATTTTTCTTTCTTAACATAAAATATCTAGAATGTAAAATGAAATTTTTAGAATGCTAATAACAATTCATTAAAACAAAATTCTTTAGGTTAACAAAGAAACACTCCTTTTTGGGATAGTAAATTTGAAGGAGAAGAGACATCGCTTTAGGTTATTGTTTGTTTATTCTTTTTCTATGGGAGGATAGGGTTTGCCCATTTAATAGTTAATGATCTTTTATTTGGAATAGTACTCCGTGGTATTTTAATTGAATAATGCTTGCGTTGTCAAAGAACTTATTTGTTCTTCCACCTCTATTAATATATCGTTATCGTACGAAAACATAATTTGAATCATTTATTTTTTTATCGTCGTTTAAAATTTATATATAAAAAAAAATATTTAATTTGTAAATTATTTAACTATTCATCTATGTCAAATCAATCAATAATTTTGATAACAAGTAGCATCCTCATAATGAATGCAAATGAATGGCTAGATGATCTTCAAATTAAATGATTTTTTCCATGTATGATTTTTAAATGATGATAAAGAAAATGAACGGTTCGGTTATGATGTTTCTACTGTGAAGATGCATTATTCTTAGGTGGGAGGACAAATAGATTTTCTCATAGAAGGAACACAAACATTATCCATTTTAGTTCTCCCCGATTCAAAATTGCAGTTCATCAATGAGTAAATAACGAATTTTGTATACAAAATTCCCCATTCGCCTCAACGAGTAACAAGAATAGGTGCGCTAAACTATTAGTAAGGGTGGAAACTATAGCATCGATTTTCCCATCAACTACTTTCACCAATGGTGATGTTTTAATGTGGTAGATAGTAACACTTACTGTTATGGTTTAATAGTATTCTTCTTTACTTGTAAATGAAAAACATTTTAATTTCGAATTTTCGTAAATGATGAGTTTGAAATCAAATTATTTCGCCACACCTTAGTAAATATATCATTGTAGATAAAATTTGTGATAAATAGTAAATAAGTGCAATAATCGGCTTTGTTTACATCCTTCCAAGTTACTTGTGTAGAATATCCTACATTGGCTAGAGAAAAGAAAAAGAGAAGAGTTTAAATATCACAATTTTACTCTAATTAATACCGAGGTATTTTGTGATTAAACCCTACATCTGATGGATTGTGTGGGTAATAATTATCAAGTTGAGGACAATATCGATGTTAATGCAAGTAGATATTTAACCCGTCTATCTGATAATTTGACAACCAAAATCTCTTGTAGTACTCATGATTGTATTGGGTAGCACTTAGGTTGGATAGGACAATTTTAATAACCACACAATATTAATATTTTGCATAACACATTTTACCAAAAAAAAAATATATATATATATATATATTGCATAACACAGGATTAAAAAGCTAGATTAATTGAACAATATCATTTTAATTTGCGTTTTCATATCCTAGGTCCGGTCTTCGAGTGCTAGGTCTTTGGTCGGAGTCCCAAGGGCCTAGTTAGGAAGTTTTGGGGTTCGAAACTTGAGTTCAAAACTGTAAGATTGAGCTTTGAGTACTAAACATAAGATTACATTGAAGATTATCCGATACTACTACTTATCCCCACCAAATGGTTTACAGCTTACCTAGAACGAGTGAAACATTATCGTAATATCTTGTACCGACGTCAACATCATGACAGTGATATACCTGTTTCATGAAAATCTTTCGTCAAAAGAACCAATTTAATGATGTGTGACCTAGTATTTGTACTATGGCCAAGTCTACTTCATAATGCGACTGAGAGGGAGAAAGTTAGACTAAACAAGATGATTTCATACTTAGAACATTATTGTTCTTGTCTCACCCGAACTAGGTCCAACTTACTCCGGAAAAAAATAAGGATCATTGCTTGGTTACTCAAAGATGAGTAAGAATTTCTACTCAAAATTTTTGGTGTTGGAATCACAAAGGTTTGTGTTTATGATCAAAACCGTTCAAATTATAAATTACTCTGTAAAGATCATCTCTGCAAAAAATAAATCAAAACTAAAGTTGTTTAATTAATTTATTGTAGTAAATACACAAACAATTCGTAATGCTTTTGTTAATTTTATTCATATGTTTTTATACGATTTGATGACTAAAGGACTTCATTTTAATTAATTTTTTACAAAAACAATTTTTATATAATGATTTATAATATAAATCATTCTGATCACAAATATAAAGTTTTATAAATCCACGACAAATAATTTTAAAAAGAAACTCTTACGCAAACTTATTGGGCAGGCCGAAATTAGGTCCAACCAAGCCCACTTCTGTCAACTTCTCAAAGCTAGTGGGGACCTGACCACCAGGCCCACACTTTTTCGGGACATCCAACCAAGTGCACTTTGTGTTGAGGTGGGCAAGAATCTATGCCAACTCTCTTCTGTTGCGGATTTTGTGAATTTTATTTACGAGAATTAGATTGCTTGAGTTTGATTCGTATAATATTTTTATTGTAATAGTATGAGCTTGATTTATGTAAAACTGTTCTTGTAATGATATGAGTTTAATGATTGTACAAAAATATTGTCGTAATAATGCGACGAGAAATACTAAAAAGACTTTTAAAAAGAGGACTCTGACTCTCTATGGATTATTTGATACCCTATATTTTTTGCACAATGTTTTATAATGTTAGCATAAAAATTAACGATAAATTATGTGATGATAGATGGTTCATCAAAAGTCTCACTTTTGATAGAATCCCTTTAGCATTTCCCTAGTGCAAATTTGATTTGTACAAACATTGTCATTGTAATAGAGATTTTGATGATTGTAGCCCATTTTTCGTAGGGATCAAAATCAGGACGATGCATCTCACTCAACTCAAAATTGAATTCAAATTTCTCGCTCCAATGTGCAAGTTTCATCCATTTTCAAGAATCAAACTCAAAATTCTCATATTGTGATAGCCCTCAAATACTTAAAAGGTTGGCTATGCCCAAAACATAAAGTGAAAAATGTAATGCTAACATTAAGTGGCGGATTGGCTTATAGATTACTTTTCTTTTCAACCTACTGCGTCCTGAATCCAAATTCTCTCCATTTCCCTAATTGCAAGCACCCTTTTCATTGAAACCATCATTTTAAGTGTTGCACCATTATGACACATCGTCTATCTTATAGGTTACTCTTAAAGGTTATAGAAAAATTAACCAAATCTAAATGACTTAACCATTTTTAAGAAAAAGGTATGATATTCATTGATATACGTATATCATTGAGGATAGGGTCATACAATGAGAAAATTAGAAAGAGAATGTCCAAATAGAAGTTTGCTAAGATCATCTCCAATGAAGAGAGCTAAACGTTTAAAAATAAAAAAAAATAACCTGATTTATCCAAAAACTCATCTCTAACCAATAACTAAGCTATAACTCTATGGAGCCAACTAGACTTTATTTAGCCAAATGTAACCCCCTATTAGCCCTTTGTTTTTATCAGCTCCTCAATTGCAATAATTGATTCAAATTCAACGATTAGATTTAAAAACATTTAACGGTAGTTTAACTAGATTAACCAATAAATTTAAGGTATAAATGTAAAATTAATAAATTATTGAGAAGGCTATATTTAATCCTTTCGGTTGAAGTTCGGTTGAAGATGGTATGCGAGTATAGCCCGATACTGTTTATTTAAAAATATTTTTTAACAAAACTATAGTTCTGGACGAGTCTATATTTAGCCCTTCCGGGTTGAAAATAGCCTAACATCCTTTGCTGTATATCCTGAGTCCTCACACCGACTCATTCATCTGTCATGTTATAATAGAGCACACCATTTATTTCCAGCAACTGAATTCTGTTCAATTCAGTTCATGCTGATATAAAAAATAAAAAAGGAAAAACATCATGACACCTGTGCATTTTCTCCAAACAGTACAAATGCAGCACAAGTCAATTGAACACATGGAGTTAGTAACTGCTCCTTATCCTGTCCCTATTTTTCAATTTGAGTTACCAACTTGGAGAAGAAGACTGTTCTTGTTTAACCACCCTTGTTTAGCCAAAAAAGGAAAACACCTCAAAATTTTGAGAACTAGGTCAATGCCCCCGGAATGCACATAGAATGCCATGAGCGTATCTTGTGAGAAAGTTAAAATGCATAGCAATCTTGTGAGAAAGTTAAAATGCATAGCAATGTATGATTAATCGAAGATACCGTTACAATTTTATGTCAAATTTTCTAAAGACTATTATAAATGACAAATGTAAGAAAAAATTTCATCTTTTTTATGCCATCACCTACATAAATATATTACAAATTAGAACAATTAAAAAAAAAATTAAAATCCTAACAACTTCTAACAAATGGTAGTCTGCTTTGGAATTAAACGTAGTTTATATACGGAGAGGAATTTAATTCCAAATTTAGGTCAAGTTTGTTACAACACCTTCAATTATCTCTTCCACATTCGATGACCTAAAACAGTCAAGTCTTCCTGCAACACCTTCAATTTTTTCTTTCACACTTGCTTAAAGAAACAAGTGTCAGGAAAAAGGAGTGCCAAAAAAAGGTCTAGTTCCAAACCAAACTCCATCTAAAATTCACCCAAAAATTTTCACATCCATTTGCACAATGATCCAAAGTTTCTTGTTACTTAAACAACAATACTTGACCGATACCGCAGAAATATTGAAAGTAAAGCACATGCAATCAAAACTGCAGGATTCTCTTAAAAAAAAAGGCGTGCAAGTAATTTGCAATCGGTATAGGCAAGTTCGCTCTAAGCTCCATTTCCTCTCTCGTAAATTAATTAGAATACCGCTCCAATAAAAGAAACAAGCAAGTAATTTGGATCAACGGAATCTGTGAACTAGTATCTCCATGATCCTGAAGTGTCTCTAAACAACTTAATTAAAGCTATGACACTATGTAATAATTCGTGTATAATTAAAGCTATGACACTATGTAATAATTCGTGTATGAGCATATCCTTTTGTATAAACAAGATATACTCTCATGAATAAAAGAAGAATCAATTATGTAAACAGTTCTCTAAGACCAAATGGAAAGTCTCTGCACTCTGTCAAATTGGTCGACCGACCCATCAAATCATGCAACCCTAAACCCTAAAGTCCTGGCAAGCACAAAACCATCCATACCAACTTGCTCTCAAGCTATCTACTATCCAGATGGACCTCAATTGACATTCTTGTCGGAGCATGCACATAACTGGAAACTCAACTTTCAATTAATTATGCATGAAACCAACTGTTTTTGGCATACATTATTGAATTTAACGGTTGCATACGCACTAAGAATTCAAGGGAATTTATCGAGTGAACATTCGAGTAAACCGGAGACACTAAAGCAATGTACAGAAAATTCTTGTAAAGCTTACCAATAAGGAAGAATTTTCACAAACATTTTGCAATGGAAATTTCAAGAGCTCCAAAACCCCTCCATTTCTTGACTATTTTCTTCTTCATTGCCTACACAATGATCAATATATTCTCCACAGAAGATTAAGCGAAAGACGAACAAAATACATTCATACGATCCACCGGTTTTGAAACATAGCTACTGAGAAAGAAAAAATAAAACCTAATAACAAAACTAAAGAGATTTCAGATTTCACAAGCAAAAGATATAAACAAAATAGTCCTCCTCCTACCTTTGCTTGCTGTGCCTACAAAAGCTGTCAAACATATTTTTTTCACAAAACCAAAAAAAGAACCAAGTCAGTGATCAGACCAAGCATCTTTCTTTCTCCTTCCTTCTCTCGATCTCTCAATCTTTGTTGTCTCAGTAAGATGGAGGAGGGGGTCTTGGAGGGGGAGGACCCCAGAATATATCTTGAGGGATCTGACCACCATTCGCAAGTAAATTTGAAGGCAAATTGTAAACAGCCATTGCACTAGTATGCTCACCCAAACCTTGGGAACTTGAATTTGCTCCTGTCCCTGCCGAATTCACACCTGATTGCTGCTGCTGCTGCTGTTGTTGCTCCAACTGCATTCCTCCTTCTCCACCTTGTTCCTCCTCAAGCGGCAGCCTCTCATATGTCGCGTTTGTGAAGGTAGCTGCTATAACCATCACTGGACCGGAAGCCACCAATGCTCCCATCACGGTGCCTCCCACCACCTGCCCTTGGCCGCCTGCCAAGTACACGGTCAGCCCTGTCGCCCCAGGTGGGGATGGGGAGGGCAGGAATGCCCCTGACATCGATAGTATCTCGAACCTTCCGTGCAATGTGATCAATCCAGTTGGTGCTGCTGGTTGTCGGAGAGTGACATTGGCGACAATGCCAGTTCCGCTGAGAACCGAAACCCCTCTATGCCGCCTTTGGGCAAAGGTGGCAATGCTGTCCACAATGTCGCTGCCGCTACTGATTTCCAACACATGGCTTCGGAGAGCGTTGGGGCTCTCTTTGGTGATGACTATGGGGGGTTTAGGCTTGTTCTTCGACCCGGGCGGCCGGCCACGCGGCCTCCGGTTGCTGCTTCCAGGCTCGAGGCTGTCATGGCTGCCGCTACCGGTGTTGGGGCCCTGATCGTCGCCTTCCTGATCATTGTTGTCCCGGTCGTCTTCGCGGTGTTTCTTGTTCTGCTTGTGAGGGCTGCTGCTGCTGTTGGTGGGAGTGGTCGTGTTGTTTTGGTCGTCCAGCTGTTCCTCAGTGTTCCTGAGGTGGAGAGACGGCGGAGTCGAGGAGATTGAGTCCACATGACCTCCTCCTCCCATGGAAACATTTCCAGCCCACCATCGATTCGCCATGGCCTTCTTCTAATTAAATCTTGTAAAATATGCAATAAAAAAAACCAGAACCGAAAATCCAAATCCAAGCTCTTGTTTTTACACTCTTTCTGTTTTTGGGTGGACAACGACAACCACCTAGCAAGCTAATTAAGGAAGGTAGAGATAAAATCTTTATCTTCTCCTTAATATTGCACCTCTCTCCCTCTTCTTCTTCTTTGTTTGTTTGCACTTGCAGGAACAGATTCAAAGATCTCTCTCCAATAAATAAATTACAAAACAATCTCCAAATCCACAGATAGAATCCAAAAAACCTTATCCCTTATTAGAAAACCCACCTAAACCCAATCTCCCTTTTTTTATTTGAAAACCCTAATAGCTAAAAACCCAGAAATATTAGATCCAACAAACCGCATTTAAAACCCAACAACCCTAACCCCACTTCTTCAAAAACCAAATCTAAACTCAAAAATCTTCAAACCCCACCTCTTAAATACCCAAAGATTCACATATTTGAGCTCAAAACAGTAACATATATATATATATATACGCGTATGTATATTATTGGGTACCCACAAAGTGCATGCCTTGTGTACTTCTCTGATAAGCCTTTTGAGTTTGCAGCAGCTTCTAGTTTTCTTCTTTCTTCCTTGGAGCTTGGTTTGCTTTGCTTTCTCTCAAGTCTCAATCAATGGGAAATCTTGGGTTGGTTAGTACGAGCAAACGAACCTAAGATTTTGTATTTTTGGTAGGTGGCTTCTTTTCCTCTGTACTTTCAGCTCTCTCTCTCTCCCTCCCTCCCTCCCTCCCTCTACTGCAAGGCTGCGGGGAGCGTACGTTAAGGGTCCCAACACTCCCTGGCGTACTATAACAATTCGTGCATCGAATATCTCTTTAATAAACCTGTTAAACAAAAAAAAATATAATCCGAGAGGAAAATGAAAAAGGCGGTTTTGCAGAGATGCCAGGTTTTTTCTTGTCCCTCTGGCTTTTGACTCTACAAGTTCCGAGCTTCCAAGTTGAGTGAGCTTTTGCTCCTCTACAGCCAACACCAACTAGACTCTCCAACCACAACCAACCACCAGGAAGAAAAAAGCATCTTTGTTGTCTAGGAGGGGGGGATTTGATTTGACGGGAGGAGGGCAGAGGCGGTGGAAAGGTGTAAGGGGAAGTGTGCAAGCAAGCTTAAGAAATGGAGTTTATCTCTCCTTGTAGGGTTTTTACAGAGAGAGAGAAAGAGAGCAGGGTTGTGGGTGCGCACTGCACATGGAGTAGTGGGAACACGTCACGGTCTGCCAGTCCCGACAAGGTATCGAGAACCAATGTCTGAACGCATCACCGCCAAAAACCGCGCCCAATGACCCATACGAGTCATAGGACCTGTTGGTCATTTAACAGTATGGTATGTGGTTGAATATAACGATATAATTTATGTTACAAGTTGATGAGAATTAAAACATTCGAAAGTTGTCTATGTGTACTTGTCACGTATTGAAAGAAAAATAATGTTGCTCCGCAATAACGCATCAATATATCATTAATATTAAATGGTCGGACTAATTAACCGTTAAATCATTTTGTAAAATTATCTTAGCTAAATTTTAGACGAATTTGGATTCTCTTCAAATTTTTTTTTTGTGAGGATCTTAGAAATTCTTAAATTGTGTTCGTTCATCGTATATCATGTAATTAGTTTTCGTTAAGTATTATTTGTATTCAATTTTAAATAAAAAAATTATTTATTAAATTACGCTATATATAATAAATAAATATAATTTACGAATTTTGGAAATCTCACAAAAAAAATTCAGAGAGAATCCTGTTGGATTTTAGACGCTGTGCTGCAGTTTTGCGTGTACGATGTTTATCTCTGTAACAAAAGAGTGTAATTTTGTTTAGGGTTTGTACAATTAATGTTGAGATCTTGATTTATGTTTGCTTTTGCTAATGTTAACCATGGCAAGCAACTGCGGACGGTCTTTGGCCTCTGCAGTGTCACAAGTTTTTACCATCTTTTTTTTTTTAGAAACATCAAGTTTTTACCATCTTTTAGCATACCCTTTTACCCTCTATCTGGCCTACTAAAGCATTTTCACTCATACCAACGTCACGTGATAAGATTCTCTTCCTTCTCTTTCCTTCTCTTTTCTTTCATATTTTATCTTTTGTCTTTGTATTTATAAAAAAAATCAATACAAAATGTTAAAATGATTTAATCGTAAATATTCAAATAAAAGAAAAAAAAAATTAGAAGGAAAGATAATCCTCATCTTTCAAAATAACCCATCTTTTAGTATCATGAATTTTTTATTTGCTCGTGAGATTTCGAAATTGCACCGGTTAGAATTCTTTTTCTTGTCTATTTGGTTGTCTAATTCTCTCGTTACGGTGACGAGTGTGAAATGTTTGACTTGTTTATAAACTACATTTGCACCATTATGATCAAACTTTGCATTTAATTGTCGTTTAGGGATACGAAATATCAATTGGAGAAAAACTAATGTTTCGTGACGACTTTAATCAACGTAGTGTAAAGGTAACTTCTATGTCAACTCAAAGTTGAAATCTGAAATTGTTATATTATCACATTATCAATTTAACAGATAGTAACAAAATCAAGTTAATATAAAGCATAAATTGTTACGATTTTAATATCCCACAAAACCTACTTATTATTCCATACAATACAAAAGGTCATTTTCCCAAACCCTTAAATTCCCAACAATTTGATCTACTATTAAGCTTATAAAAAGGCAATCAAACTTTCAAGCCTTGTCTGGATGGAGTCGCTGCGTCAGCTAATTAAGTGGATGGAGAAGGGTGAGAAAATGCAGCTGCCGAACAAGCTCAGTTATCCATGGTTGTTTATACTCCTCCCTCGTACGAAAAAAGCTAGTTTTAAAACGATATTACGAGCATCTCCGATAAAATCTTTAACATTATGTTTGGAAGAAGTTTAAGATTATTAAGGAATTTTAAAATGATAGGATTTTATTTTATAAAATTTGTGAATTTTCTTGCTTAGTTAACCTAAAAGAACAATGAAATTAATTACGGAATTTGTTATTTTTAAGCTCTCAATCATATAAATTGAAAAATGACACTTATTTACATATAATTTAAACTTGAGAATTTGAGGTCCCAAATTCCAAGTTTTTTATTTTTCCACACGAAAATTCTAAATTCCTATGTTTATGAATTTAAACAAAAAAATTGATGCACGTCAATTTACAAATTTTGACTATTATCCAAATTCTAAGTTTATTTTCCTCGTCCAAACATAATGTAAATATCTCTTCTAATACAAATTTGTTGACCTATACGACAGTTTGAAGACCAGAATTTACTACTTCACAATTTTACGTTCCAAAATACTCTACAAATTTCAATATTTTAGAGGCCAACTTGGGAGAAAAAACAAAATCGGGGCTAAAAACGGAACAACCCTTCGTGTTTGGAAGGCAAATGTGCAATTAGTCCTTCAAAAAATAAAAATCGAAAAAATATGGGCAAGGTGAAATCACCAATAGAAATCAGATAAGAATTTTGCCTACGAAAACAGATCCTCTGGTAAACATCATCGTCTCTCAGAAAGCCATTACAAAATCCCGACGATGTCACGAACTTGCAGTTCATCAAACTGAACATATCAATGTCAAACACAAGCACAAAGAACGGTACCACGAACGAGTAAAAGTACTAGTTAAACTAGCAATCAAGTTCTGTACATTGTTCAACAAATCAAACAAAAATATTTCACCTTTCTCTTTGGCAAGAAATGAATCCTTCCCTTCCGGATTTTCTCGACGCAACAAAAAATTAGGGTGTGGGGAGTTAAAACAAGGGCATAAGTACCCTACTACAAAACACGACATATATGATATCTTTAGACAACAAAGTTATAGATGGATTTCAAGAAAGTTGAAGATGATTACGAAGATAAAGTTCGATCTGCTTGGGTTTCCCGACCACCAGATATAGCAGTTCCCACTGTGCTAAATCCCGCATCTTGCAGCTATACAGCCAAAATTAAGAGGTCGCCTGCCAGAACAAGACCACCTCCCTCTGTACTACTCAATGGTCGCAACCACGTGTGCTTACTAATATGCCTTAAAAAACCAGATCCGGCTGCAAAGACTATCCAACATTTTAGCCTCCACTGCTGGAACCTTCAGCAG
Organism: Pyrus x bretschneideri; assembly: GCF_019419815.1. Lineage (NCBI taxonomy): Eukaryota > Viridiplantae > Streptophyta > Magnoliopsida > Rosales > Rosaceae > Pyrus > Pyrus x bretschneideri. The sequence continues at coordinate 2,173,792 of NW_025999635.1, forward strand.
CAGCTGTTTCAGTTGGAATTGAAGTGCCCGTCACATCAGAAACTCGCACTGATTCACCCTGCTTAGTCTCTGACTGCTCTAAAATTGGATCACGGGAAATTTCAGACTGCAAAGATGGAGCAATTTTATTTACATGTAGCCACGTCAACTCCCACAAGCTATTATCTCCTCCGTCACTTTTCTCCACAAGAACTCCCCTTAAAAACATTACAAGTAAAGTGTTCTTAAGTAGCTCCGGCACTTGGTCCCGTAGCTTATCACATTTTCTCCCTCCAACTTTCACCTTCATATATTTTTCCATTCGATTGAGAACACCCAGCCATAGTTTGCTGAAGGTTGTTAGCTGTGATAGCTCGGGTAGTAGCTCCAGAAAAACTTTGGACAGGAGCTTCAAGGCTAGGATAAGCGTGCCTTCCATGTTGCGGTATTCCTTTGGGGAGTGTCCCTGTGCAATTTCAAGCAAGTCATCAAGCATTGTGAAGATCACCATGTCAAAGCACTGTAACCAGAGACCATGTGGAAGAGGAATCCCATCCACTCCAGTCAAGCACCTCCGTAAGATGGACAAAGCATGATTCCTAACCTCTTCTCTCTGGTCCAAACAAACTTCTCTCAAACCCTGAACAAGCCGTAACCACATTTGCCCAATATCCTGAGACATTTTCAGAGTTTCTTCCTCATTCATAGATTGCTTAGAGTCACAGGCCCACCTTGCTAAACAATCAACAGAACCCGCCATAAGATCCAGTGCGCACACAGATCGCTCCACCTCTCCAACACGAGACTCAGCAAACTGCCTTGATGCATCAACACAGAGAACATAATTGGCAGGCAACAAGTGAGTTCCTTCAGACATAATGAAGAACAGTGCATCAAATCCAGCCTCTGAAGCTTCTGGGTGCCGAGCAGTAATGGAGAGTAGTGATGTAACTATTCGCCACCCCAATGGTGATCTTATGTGAGAGGCATTTGCTTTCACAAGGCGACCAACTTCCTGCGTAATTTGCTCACAGTATGCGTCAGCAACCCGAGCATCAAGCTTCAAAACAAGGTGCAATGATCGCAAGAGTTCATCAGCAAGGTCCTCTTTATAGGGAAGCAGCCGCTGGCAAATCCGAATAAGTCCAAAAACAGCCTTCTCTACCAGGGCACAAGGCATCACAGTAGACTGAACAATGTTCGATATGTGCTCATACACAATCTGCCAAAGAAGCATAATCCTATCCCTATTATTTAGGGTAACAGCTATCAGCAACTCCAAACAAAAAACTGCAGTATCTTCATCCTCGGGTGAGCTGCTCCCTTTCTGGGGTCGTCCTCCAGCCCAGATCAGTGCCTGTGCAAGCTGTAACAGGGATTCAGCCTGCAGAAACTTGCTCTCTGAAAATATGCCATCAATGTGGCACTTTTGAATTGTCTGAAGGGTGCGCTGATGAGCAGCAAGTTCTTCTTCAGTAGGCTGTGCTCTCGGCTCCTCTGTGTCAAGAGATAAGAGCTGACTAAACCGGCCAATAAATCCGGAGGATTTCCTAGGAGTACTCACAGGGGGCATAGGGACAGATGATAGAGAATTGGTTATGGGCTTGCCATGACCTGTGTCAGCAGAAGACTCTGAATCACCAGCTGCTTCACTGGCCACAAATGCCGACAGAAGACCAAGTTTGTGTAATCTTAAGATACAGTCGAGAACATTTCTCCAGCCTGTGCGAATGTAATCACCATATGTATTGGCAAACGTGAAAACTGTCACAGTTGACATTCTAGCTTTTGGGTCATCACCAAAGGCTATAACAGGTTCCTCATAAGATGATGGGTTTAAAAGGGTTGTAAACTTACAAAGAGACACAACCAGATCGTCGAGCACATCTTCAAGATGGTAGCACGCTGCAATCTTTGCAACACATAAAAATCCATCAATGCATGTTTGGTAAATCTCTTCATGTTCTGCATGATCAAATACCACAGAAATGGCAGCAATTGTGGGGCCTGACATTATAGCAAACATGTCCTGGTCAAGGTAGGCTCTGGTATCTGATACAATGAATGGAGCACTCTTCTTCGATTTGTGTATTAAATCAATCCAACGGCTTGGGTTCATTTCAGGATAACCAGCACCTTGTTCTGGAGTTGTGCGGATCTCATCCTTACATATTGAATGGTAAAGCTCTGAAAGGAATTCTCGAGGTAAATCATCACCTCCATTGATGTGTCTATTATTCCGAATGAAATCCTCCTCTGTCATCTTCTTCTTCACCTGAACATTGTGCTGGTCTGTGTTGAGCATTATGATTGAATATGATAACAGGAGAGCAGCATCCTTGTTAGCAAGAATTTGTGGTGATTGCTCATAATATCTCTCTGAGAATGCTTCAAGCACCCTTTGTATCTTTTGTGATTCTCCAGGCAATCGAAACGTCTCCAGAAACAGTCGCAGTGCAGTATCCAAATGCATGTCTTGAAAATCAAAGGTACCGGCAAATTTATTAAGAACCTGAATGCAAAACTCATCATGGTTTCCCAGGAAATCCCCAACAAGATTCTTGTCCAACCCAGCAGTGTACCTGAAAAAACAGGCCACACTTTCAGGATCAAGTTTGTCAGGCAAGAGATGGGTTCCTTGGAGGAACTCCAGCCCTTTCTTCGGGTCATGGTTAAAATGATCGGCTCCAATCATCAGCCTTCTCTTTATGTGCTTCCTTCGGCGAACAAATGGAACCCAATGATTCGGATCACTATAGTTGTCACATTTCATCAGCCAGAATGGAGTATACTCATCAAGATTCGTGGGGGGAGCCTGAACAGCACTAACTGAGCCATTCCCTGCCCTCTCTGCCATTCCCTGAATAATAGCAATAAGACCATCCAAAGCAAGAATGTGAATTGAAGACAAAGGCAAACTAACAGGGAATGCACTCTTTGACAACAGATTAGCAAGCTCTTCAAAGACATTATTGCATATTATGTCGCAATCTAAGTTTGCGTACATCTCCACCATGAAAGTTTTCTGCCGGCAGAAGTCCACAACAGCCTCCATGGCAACCTCCTGCTGCTGATAAGAAGCCCCATACCTGCTTTGCACAAGCCTCAATATCACACACGAAAAGAAAGCCTCAAGCTGTAGCTTAAGTTCAGTGCGGAGATGGTGATACAGATTGAGGACAATGCTGCATACCATTGAAAGAATAAGTGGACTTGTTGACAGGCCAAACTGCATCAGATTTTGAAACAATTCATCCTGAACCAAACTTAACAACTTGGGGTGGTGCCGAATGGAGGACCCACCTAACTCTATAGCACAATTAACCAAACCCAATGCAAAAAGGGGCACATCTTCATCAAAAGCTATGGTATTAGACCTGGGACCCATTCCTATATGCTCAACCACATTTAACAAAGAGCACAGGAAGGTAAATATTTCCACCATGCAGGGAACCCCAAATGGTTCAGCCATGAGTTGCACATCATATTGACCAGCCTCCTTCCCGCTAGAAGCACCAGTTGTCTTTTCGTCCATCCCAGATTCTACAAGACCTGAGGAAGCGTTCAAAGCAGGATTTGTAGATAATAGCTGATTATCAAACTCAGAAATCATGTTGCCATTCTCCAATTGTCTACTTCCAGAAACATGCTCATTATTTTTCCCTGCAATCTGCACAACACCATAAATTTGTGAATAAGAATAGTATTTAAGCCTGGACATCTGCAAGTTCAACTTATTGTTTCACTCTCAAGAATTAACAGACCACCTCTATGCTAAGACCCAATAATACTTGTCAATTTTGATATTAGTAGTACCTCTCCATTGATGGTATTACTTCCATTTGGCAATGCACGTTCAGCAGGGTGAACATCTGGAAGATGTGAGAAAATACATCTAACAAGTTCATGCATTGTGTGGCGAGCTATACGCTGCAACAACTCACCTTTTGTTCCCGCTTGATGGACAATACGGAAACATGTGTTCACTATAGTGCAAACATGCTGATTGGTCAGTATAATAGATGCTTTACTCTTCATGCAAGCTAGAAGAACCTGCAGTATCTTCATCAATACCACTTCTTCTGATGCAGGATCAGTCACCTCAAATCGGCAGCCAGTGATTGCATCAACTAATAAGTGCATGGCATCTTCAACATTTAAGGAATTTTGATCAATTACATCAAGTGTTAAGATATTGTAAACAGAAGACAACGACACACCAGTAATTGGTGCACCAGTTTCATCCGATCTAATCACATCCAGAAATGGCTGGAGATAATCAGAAGGATTGACGGAATGCATATGGTGCTTCCACGAAAAGATTTGCTTGCGCAGTGCCTTCAAAGACTGGATTAGAGGGTGTTCCAGCTGATCATCACCAGACATATAGCGTCCTCCCCATCTCACATTCCTCCTCATAACCGCTAATACAGTGCCTATTTCTGAATTAACGATGCATGCTAAAGTAGCATGATTAGAATATGTTGCATCACATTCCCCAGGTTCTTCCCCAATTGCCTGGATTCCACTTTGCAGCTTCAGACGCCCCATCTTTCAACAGAACCCAAGTTCTTTCGCTATTTACCAACTTCAACGCACAGAAGCAAACAAGTCTAAAGGTATCGCATACCTTCACGGTCTACAGAGCTACTAAAGCATACCTAGAAGAAATTCAACAAATCAAATAAGCTGAAGTGAACAAGAAATCAAGAAGCCACATTTAAAACTCCCCCAATCATATCATATCAGACAAAGAAACTGGCCATAAGCTCACAACTATTAGCCGCAAATTCGAACAACCACGACCGCCCCCACTACCCACACTCATTGCCAGTCTACCCAATTCCACACCCATAACTTGGAATACAGTATATTTATTTGCATCTAACACAAAATTTAAAAGAAATGACAAGAAAAGTATGATTCTTGCATAATCTCGACCAACAATTGAAAACCAATTACAACAATAACAACAAAAATTAAGATTCAATGGAATCCTACAATGAAAAAATGAAGCTTCGCACAGCCTTGAATTATTCGAGAATTTCGATTCTAAAAACCCAAGATTTGATTCTGATTAGAAAGCTTTAAACTAAATTAAATGCTAATCAGCTCACAAAGAAACGGGAGATAAAGAGTGGGGGAAGAGAAGGTGGAGATTCGTATTGATCTTGTCATTGGCGCGGAGCTTCCAATGTCGAATCCACAGATTTGGGTGAGAAAAAAGGGGAATTTGATTTGGGTACTTACCCGATAGTTCTCCTCCTTTCCAGGTCGACCGCGATCTCATGCCGGAAGCCTCTGAAATCCGGTTTCGCGGCGGTTGCCGGCCCTAATTGTCAACTCCTGGTTCGACCCGTTCACCAACCACTTTTGGTACCAGATCGGCTGTTGAACTGTAAACAAATACGTTCCGTTCTTTTTTGGGGGGCATAAAAACGAGATCTTCCAGTATACCGTCACTCTTCAAATGTGGACCGTCTGATTTCTTTCATTTTTCTTGATTCCCATCAAAATAGTATTTTCGTTTAAATCAAAAAATAAAAAATGAAAAAAATATTGCTCTACAAACTCAAAAGGTGACTAAAAAATAGAGGTGGCATCAATGACTCAAAGCGTTTTTTGGAATGTTTTTAAAATGACTGAAAGTGCTTTTAGTGAAAATATTTTCAACATCAATTCTTAGTAAAAACGTAAGTAAATTCTTGAAAGCACTTGAAGTGCTTTATGGAAAACACCATCAGTCTTTTCATTAGAAACTAGACCTCTGTTTTCACCCAGCTTAGTTTTAGACTAATCTAAACCTTGATCACATAAAACCTTAGATGGCAAGGATGGCGCAATGTTATGTGCTTCTTCCATAGAGCATTTCAAGTGCTTTTGGACTGTAAGAATATTTTTTTCTAAAAGTATTTTCAATCATTTTAAAAGCATTTCCAAACGAACCCTTAGTTATTTCAAAGATATTTTATCAAAAGACAAAAGCTATTAAACCATCAAGTTTTTGCTTCAATTTTTGTAGGTTAAAAAATTGTTTTCTTTCTTGTAGATTGGGTAAAAAACAGATAAAATATTTACTCAAGATTCAAGAAGTCTAAGAGGAATTACGCAAACCAAGTAATGTACAGCAGTGTACTCGCCTTTTACACTCAAGTGTGAATCCATCTCCTCGTAGTTTAAATTAGATTCGAACATCGCTTGATTCTGAAAGCATCAAAAGTTTAATTCAAAATTGATTGCATTAAGGTCCAAAAGTGGATGGAGGGGGAGAATAAGAAGAAGATGAAAGGTTAAATGACAAATATGATGGGGGAAGACTATATTACACCACATGAACCTGCGATCGGATGCTCCTCTTACACAAGGCTCAACAATGCATCATCAAATACCAACTTTCGCAACAAAACGTAGGCAACTTGCGATGCAAGAACTCGAAACCATGTCAAACATGGCACGATTAGATGCCGAGTAAAAATACTAGTTAGAAGTAGCAATCTTCTTCTGTACATTGATGAACAAGGCAGTACAAAATACAGAAGGATTCACTAGCAACTCACTAGGAGGCCAAACAAACATGCTACCTTTAGACAAAAAGTAGTATTTATCCGGGGAATACACTGCAACAGAATTATCCGGAGGCGAAGTTAAGGACACTGGTTGAAGGAAGACGAAGATGAGTACAAAGAAAAGACCAATCCGCTTGGTTTTTCAAACAACCAGTATGTATATCAGCACCCTCTGTAATAATCCACATCTGGCAGCTCTACAGAAAACAATCAAAGATGTCTTCTGCCAGTTTCTGTAAGATAAAGATTTCATAACAAGATGCCTCCTAAAATAACTATTCAGAATCCGGGATCATGCGTGCTTATTAACATGCACGAACAGGACCGGTTCTACTTGCAAACAACTATACAACATGCTAACCTGCAGTGCCAGAAACTTCTGTCGACGCCATTTCGGTTGGAAGTACATTACCCTTTTCTTCAGAAACTAGACCTCCGTTTTCACCCAGCTTAGTCTCGGACTGTTCTGAACCTTGATCAGGGAAAACCTCAGATTGCAAGGATGGCGCAATGTTATTGACATGTAGCCATGTCAGCTCCCACAAACTATCTCCTCCTAGAGCGCTCCTTTGCACGAGCACTCCCTTTAAATTCATCACAAGCAAGGTATTCTTAAGTAGCTCGGGTAATTGGTCCTGAAGCTTCTCACTTTTTTTCCCTCTAACTTTCACCTTCATATACTTTTCCATTCGACTGAGAACACCCAGCCATAGTTTGCAGAAGGTTGTTAACTGTGATAGGCCAGGAAGTAGCTGTAAGAACACCTTGGACAAGAGCTTCATGGCAAGGATAAGTGTGCCTTCCATGTTGCGGTAGTCCTTTTGGGAGTGTCCCTGTGCAATTTCAAGCAAGTCGTCAAGCATTGTGAAAATCACCACATCAAAGCACTGTAACCACAGAACATGTGGAAGAGGAATCCCATCCACTCCAGTCAAGCACTTCTGCAACAAAGACAAAGCATGGTTCCTGACATCTTCTCTCTGGTCCAAACAAACTTTTCTTAGTGCCTGAACAAGTCGGAACCACATTTCCCCAATATCCTGAGACATTTTCACCGCTTCATCCTCGTTCACAGCTTGCTTAGCCTCACGGGCCCACCTTGCTAAACAATCAACAGAACCTGCCATAAGATCAAGTGCACAAACAGATCGTTCTGCCTGCCCAACGCGAGATTCTGCAAACTGCCTCAAAGCATCAACACAAAGAGCATAGTTGGTCGGCAACAAGTGGGTTCCTTCTGACATAATGAAGAACAGTGCGTCAAACCCAGACTCAGAAGCTTCAGGGTGCCGGGCTGTGATAGAGAGTAAGGATGTAATTGTACGCCACCCCCCATGGGATCTGATGTGAGAGGCATTTGCTTTCACAAGGCGACTGACTTCCTGTGTAATTTGCTCACAGTAAGCATCAGCAACCCGAGCATCAAGCTTCAAGACAAGCTGCAGGGACTTCAAGAGATCATCAGCAAGGTTCTCTTTATAGGGAAGCAGCCGCTGGCAAATCCGAAGAAGTCCAAAGACAGCCTTCTCTACCAGAGCACAAGGCATCACAGTTGACTGAACAATGTTGGATATGTGCTCATACACTCCCTGCCAAAGAAGATCAATCCTATCCCTATTATTTAGGGTAATAGCAATCAGCAACTCCAAACAGAAAACTGCAGTATCCTCGTCCTCAGGAGAGCTATTCCCTTTCTGGGGTCGTCCCGCAGCCCAAATCAGTGCGCGTGCAAGCTGTAAGAGGGATTCAGCCTGCAGAAACTTGCTCTCGGTAAATATGCTGTCAATATGGCACTTTTGAATTGTCTGAAGGGTGCGTTGATGAGCAGCAAGTTGTTGTTCAGTAGGCTGCGATCTTGGCTCCTCTGTCTCAAGAGATAAGAGCTGACTAAACCGACCCATCAATCCAGAGGATCTCCTCGGAGTACCTATGGAAGGTACATGAACAGAAGAGAGAGAATTTGACATAGGCTTCCCAGGCCCTGTGTCAGCTGAAAACTCTGACTCATCGGCCGCATCACTGGCCACACGAGCTGGAAGAAGGCCAAGCTTGTGTAATCTTAAGATGCAGTCCAGAATATTTCTCCAACCTGTGCGAATGTAATCACCATACCTATTGGCAATTGTAAATACAGTCACAGTTGCCATTCTTGCTTTTGTGTCATCACCAAAGGCTAGCACAGGCTCCTCAACAGATGATGGGTTTAAAAGGGTGGTAAACTTACAGAGAGATACAACCAGATCATCCAGGACATCTTCAAGATGATGGCATGCTGATATCTTTGCAACGGCTAAAAATCCATCTATGCAAGTTTGGTAAATCTCTTCATGTTCTGCATGATCAAATACCACAGAGATAGCAGCAATTGTAGGGCCCGACATTATAGCAAATATATCGTGGTCTAGGTAGGCTCTGGAATCAGACATGATAAATGGAGCGTTCTTCTTAGATTTGTGCATTAAATCAATCCACCGGCTTGGGGTCATTTCAGGATAACCAGCACCTTGTTCTGGAGTTGTTCGGATCTCGTTCTTGCATATTGAGTGGTAAAGCTCTGTCAGAAATTCTCGAGGAAGATCACTGCCTCCATTGATGTGCCGATTATTCCGAATGAAATCCTCCTCCGTCATTTTCTTCTTTACCTGAACATTGTGTTGATCTGTATTGAGCATTATGAGTGAATATGACAGCAAAAGCGCAGCATCCTTGTTAGCTAGAATTAGTGGTGATTGCTCATAATATCTCTCTGAGAATGCTTCAAGCACCCTTTGTATCTTTTGTGATTCTCCAGGCAATCGAAACGTCTCCAAAAACAGTCGGAGTGCAGTATCCAAGTTCATATCTGCGAAATCAAAGGTACCGGCAAATTTATGAAGAACCTGAACACAAAACTCGTCATGATTTCCCAAGAAATCCCCAACTAGATTCTTGTCCAACCCAGCAGTGTACCTGAAAAAGCAGGCCACGCTTTGTGGATCAAGTTTGTCAGGCAACAGATATGTTCCTTGGAGGAACTCCAGTCCTTTCTTTGGGTCACGGTTAAAATGATCAGCTCCAATCATTAACCTTCTCTTTATGTACTTCCTCCGGCGAACAAATGGAACCCAATTACTAGGATCACTGTAGTTGTCACACTTCACCATCCAGAATGGAGTATACTCTTCAAGATTCACTGGCGTATGTGCAGAAACTGATCCATTCCCCACCCTTTCGGCCATTCCTTGAATAACAGCAATAAGGCCATCCAAAGCAAGAATGTGAATTGAAGACAAAGGGCAATTGACAGGGAATGCACTCTTTGACAACAGATTAGCAAGTTCTTCAAAGACATTGCTGCATGTTATGTCACAATCTAAGTTAGCATACATCTCCACCATGAAATTTTTCTGCCTGCAGAAGTCAACAAGAACCTCCATAGCAACCTCCTGCTGCTGATAAGAAGCTCCATATTTACTTTGTGCAAGCCTCAAAATCACACAAGAAAAGAAGGCCTCAAGCTGTAGTTTAAGTTCAGTGCGCAAATGGTGGTATAAATTAAGAACAATGCTGCATACCATTGAAAGAATAAGTGGACTCGTTGACAAACCAAACTGCATAAGATTTCGAAACAATTCATCCTGAACTAAACTCAATAACTTGGGATGATTCTGAATGTGGGATCCACCCAACTCTATAGCTGAATTAATCATAACCAAGGCAAAAAGAGGCACATCTTCATCAAATGTTATGGTATTAGATCTGGATCCCATTCCCATATGCTCAGAAACATTTAACAAAGAGCAAAGAAAGTGAAATATTTCCACCATGCAGGGTACCCCATATGGCTCAGTCATGAGATGCAAATCATATTGAACAGCCTCCTTCTCAGTAGAAACCGTGAGTACACTTTCATCAATCCGAGGTGCTACCAGGCCTGAAGAAGCATTTGAGGCAGGACTTGTGGATAATGGTTGACTATCATACCCAGAACTCACATTGCCATTCTCCAATTGTCTACTCCCAAAAGCATACTCATTATTTAGCCCGGCAATCTGCACAAGAAAAAACCATCACATATTCACAAACAAGTTCTTGACATTGGATGCTTGTGTATCAACTAATAAGTTTACACTACATAATCAACAGATCACATCTAGGCTAAGACCTAATGCATGTAAACTTTGATAGTCACAGTACCTCTTGTTTTCTTGTAGCACTTCCATTTAACAGTGCACGTTCAGTGTCGTGAACATCAGGAAGGTGTGAGAAAATACATCTAACAAGTTCATGCATTGTGTGGCGAGCTATCCGTTGCAACAACTCGCATTTTGTTCCTGCTTGATGAACTATACGAAAACATGTATTCACTATAGTGCAAACATGCTGGTTACTCAACATAACAGATGCTTTACTCTTCATGCAAGCCAGAAGAACCTGTAGTATCTTCATCAGTACCACTTCCTCTGATGCAGGATCGGTGACCTCAAATCGACAACTAGTGATGGCATCAACTAACAAGTTCATGGCATCTTCAACATTTACGGAATTTTGATCAATCACATCAAGTGTTAAGATATTATAAACAGATGACAAAGCAACACCAGTGATTGGTGCACCAGTTTCATCAGATCTAATCACATCCAAAAATGGCTGGAGATACACAACAGGATTAATGGTATGCCACTGATGCTGCCATGAAAAAATTTGCTTGCGCAATGCCTTTAAAGACTGGATTAAAGAGTGTTCCAGCTGATCATCACCGGATATATAACGACTGCCCCATCTTACATTCCTCCTCATAACCGCTAATACAGAACCTATTTCTGAATTGATGATGCATGCCAATGTAGCTTTATTTGAATTGGTTGCCTCACAGTCCTCGGGTTCTTCCTCAATTGCCTTGATCCCAGTTTGCAGCTTTAGACGCCCCATCTCTGAACAATATTCTTTTGAACAGAACCCAAGTTCTAGCTGTATTTACCAGCTTCTATATAGAGAAGGCAAAGAAGCATAGGCAACACATACCTAGTTGAAATTCAACATACCAAGTAAGCTAACTGAAGTATAACAATTAATCGAGAGGCATAATTCAAGACAATCGTAATCATATCATATGCAGACATTTAGACTACCATAACCACTCCCACTAATTTTCAACAACCATAACTTCCCGTCTCGCTCTATAATTTAAATGTCTTTACAAGTACACACACCATCTAAACACACTAGAAATAACTCAAAAAACCTACACTACCTTCACTAATAAAAATGTAGGTTAAACTTCATACATAAATTCCAACTTAAAACCTAAAACTTTCACGCAACGGAGAATTACGCATTCAATTTCCTTTCGAAAACTAAAGATTTGATTCTAAACAACTTAAAACCTAAAACAACACTAAACAGCTCGCCCCAAGAAAAAGTGAACCAAAATTGGCTCTGTTTGGTTCCATTGATCTCGACATTGGCCCTTCAAATGCCGAATCCGAACTTCGGACGCCAAATGTGCTCCGAGCATCTGGTTTGGCCGAGACTAACAATTCAAATTCCAAATTTTCGTTTGGCTACTTACCAAGCAGTCCTGCTTTCAACCTCGCCTGCGATCCCAAGCCTGACACCTCCCAAATCCGGTTCCTTCCTCTCCCCCTCCGGTTCAAGCCCAACTGCAAGCTTCGGGTTCAACCGCTCCGTTCTCTGGTAACAGATCCAGTGGACCGTGCGATCCATTAATATCAGAAAAATAAAAAAAAATAAAAATTGCAAATGCGAAGCAGATTCCATGCGAGTGAAGTTATGTGAGAGAGAAGAATTTACCTTGCTTGGAAAAATGGAAGAGCGAGGAATCCGACCAAGGATCTATGGGAAGAAAAAAATGAAAGGAAGAAGAAGAAGAAAGTATACCGGCAGTAAACAAGGATCTTTGTGTTTTAATAATAATAATAATATCTTGGTGTCAATTAGCATTGACCTTTTGACCAGAGCAGTAAGCGAGAGATATTAAGATCAATTCTCGTTAAATTATTGTAAATATATATCTTGATAATACATATCACTATTTACTATTATGTTTCATTTAACACATTGATATCAATCACAAGCCGGTGGTTTAGTGATAAAGGACGGATTGCGAGGCTTCATTCAAACTAAAAATCCGAGGTCTCGGGTTTGAAACCTGCTGCTTGTGTGGAAGTCAGACATATGGCCAGAGAGAGGCTGAAATGTCTATGTGAGTCTTCTCGACCCCCAAAAATGATGGATAATAATGACTTATCATCAGTTGTCCCCTTTTTAAAAGAAAGAGACACAATGATATCAACCTTTAATATAATATAAGATTGGTACTTTGTTACTTTGGTGGAATAGCATATGCAATATTGACCTTATACGTGGTTAAAAATAGTTAACATTCTTAGGTTGATGAGTTTCACTTCATGAGATTATAAGTATGAGGTTTTATTTGGCTTCTTTTTTTCGTTTAGCTTAAACTAAATCGCATTGCACCATTTAACGTAAATTGATTGAGTTGTAATTTTGCAATATTAAAATTGATGCAAACATAACCGCACTCACCATACAACTAAGACAAAATGCGTGTTATCACAAAATTTGCTTACTCGAAGTTATAGAAAAACTGAATATAAATGGTTATCTTTAACAAACATACAAATAAGACTTGTTATTACAATATGATATTCATCTTTACTTATTAGTACAATGTTTTACATTCATCGTACCTAATTGGCAAGTCGATACCTAATAACTCAATCATTGTGTGCTTTAGTCCGAGTCCAGTGTCGTTGTATATTTATAGATAAAAACTATATTTCAAAATTCAAATCGCAAGATTTGGGGATCTCACTCATAGGTGTGAGCAAGTTTACAGAACCCCGGCCCCATATATCCAAATTCAGATCTTACCGTTATCCGCTGACACAAAAGTGAACGAACAAAAATTCCGACTGAAAATTCGCAATGGCGCTTCTCAACGTCTCCACGTGCTCTTCCGAGCTCCCACCAAAACCCTCCATCTCTCCCCAACAAACCTCACCCTTCCCGCCAACACCTCCATCTCTCCGCCGGCTATCCTGCGCCCCAGGTACACTGAGCACCTCGTCTCCTCCTTCCGTCCGCCCTTCGTCCCCTTTCTCTTATTCATTTCAGCATATTGCGCACTGCGCACACCTCGCGTACGTTAGCCAATTCGCTCTGATGATTTCTCACTTTTCAAATTTCTTTCGCAGGTAGTAAACAATCGCCTCAAAGCTTCTGGAAGCTCTCATTGTCGCTGGGAGAGTCCGTTTGCAAGGCGAGCCTGATCGCTCTGCTCTCCGCTTCTGTGTTCGTAGCCGATCCTGCACTCGCCTTTAAGGTAAAGCTGTTGTGCCTTGGCCCGGTTAGTGCGGAAACAAGATTCAGATTACCTCACCAAGATATATACCCAACAGAATAAAATACAAGAAATAAAGACATCCAAAAATTTACGAAGTTCGGCAAAAATCTGCATACGTCCCGGAAAAATGTTACTTTTCACTATGAGAATAACACTACAAGTTACACATGAGTTAAATCGACATAACTCAATCTCAAATCGCTTGTACATCCACTCACAGAATTTTCCCAAGAACCTCATTCTACCCCTAAGAGTTCAATACTTTTCACCTAGCTCTCTTGATTTTCTCTCACCCGTGCCCATGGTAGAGCCAAATGCTCTCACCATCTCTTTGGATGCTTTCCTGATGCAAGCCTTCTCCCTCGGCAAGCATATCCCAATGCAAGACTACTGCCTACACTTATAGGCATACACCAGCAATTATGCCAACCACCAAGACCAAAAGTCTTGAGTTCACATGGCATATATTCAACACTCATTGGCATACCTAATTTGAAATTCCACCGTAAAACCAATTGACAATACAGGGAGTAACCCAAAACCATATAAGCATATAGCAAACCTTGTCCCTTACCGATATGGGACAACTCTCAACACGCCTCCGCACGTGTAGCAGATTTTCAAGCCTACACGTGGACAACAACTAGGTAGCGTGGAGTGCGTGTGGCCGTTTGGCTTCACACTAGGACAACCCGTTCTGATACCATGATGAAATTGAGGTCAATTTCACCATAAAACCAATTGACAATATGGGAAGTAGCCCAAGAACATATAAGCACATAGCAAACCTTGTTCCCTACCGATGTGGGACAACTCTCAACAGTACCTAGCCTATATATAGAGTGCAACCCTTTTCTCCATCTGCCATTTAATGCATATAAAAGAAAGAATGCTCAATTGCATGCAATCCCACAAAGTCAAGACCTGCTCCTGCTTCCAACGCTGCTTGTGGCTGTCACAATGTCTTCCCTTGAACGAAGACTTCCATGCCACAACCGAAAGCAAAACACAAAGTCACAAATGGCTGCTGCATTTCCTTGTAGCATTCACAAAGTTACACTTACAAATTGTTGCCAACTCATAAATATATGAGCCAAACACAACAAAAGCTTCAATCCTGAATGCCAGTATTCTGTTTGGTTCCCAAGAAAGTGACGGGAAATAAATCAATGTGCTTAAATATCGTCTCGTTGTTGATGAAAGCGTGGAGGTCCGTACGGTTCGGAGGTGACTAGGGGCCAGGACCTCACTGGCAAGGGCTTTAGCGGCAAGACCTTGATCAAGCAAGACTTCAAAACGATCCAAAATCAATCGATTTTGTGAAATGCTGAGTGTTTGATGTTTATTGCATTCGAAGATTTTGAATTTTTGTGTGTTGATTTTGTTGCAGTCGATATTGAGGCAAGCGAATTTCAAAGGCGCCAAGTTATTAGGTGCTAGCTTCTTTGATGCTGATTTAACAGGTACATTTGTTTTGAATAATTTATTATCACAAATGCTGTAATCTTCGATTGACGTTGGTACGTGTTGCAAATGTTTAGGAAGGACAAGGAAGAAGGAATGTTTCATATATGCGTTGGTTCGAATCGCGGATTTTTATGTATCTGATATGCAGAAAAAGACCGTGGTTTATTCGTTGTTTTATTTACTCTGATATTGTTTCTCCTGGGGCTGATCTTTCTGATGCAGATCTAAGAGCTGTGGACTTTTCCTTGGCCAATGTGACAAAGGTGAAGTTTGATGGAACATTTAATTTACATTCTGATTAATAAGAATCCTAATTTAGATGCTCCGCTGTCAGTTTCGTTGGTAAATGGTGAAAATTGCAGATAGAGGGATAGACTGGAATTGCAGTAACATACTAATATGTGTGGACAATGTGTCCGAAGCTCCCATTTCCGGGACTTATGGGACACCTACCACGCCTTGAGCAAATTTTCAGTTGGAAACTCCTGCGGTGTTGTCCTTTTTGATGATATTATGGAAGAAGTTTCATGCTTGATCGGGTTTTTTTTAGATCAGGCTCTGGTTTACTTATGACACGAGTATCCATGTTCTATGTAAATGATGAACATGACTAGGGGACCTCTAAATCCTTGCCCTTCAAGCTAGCAGGTTCACCATTCTTCGTTAATCCGTGGTCACTTAGTGCCATGATACTTATTGTTGTCTTGGAGATGCGCTGAGAATGTAATCGGTAGATCATACTGATCAAGTTAACAGAAGTATCTTGAGGTATAATTTGTACAAAATAGCTAAACATGTCAGTCTATGTGACAAGGCTAAACTTCAGATTCATTAATGGAAACTGTTTTTCTCTACCAGTTCAGCCAAACCTTATATTGATCAAGATTTCCCATTTATGAAGGTTTTGTTAGTTTTCACCCCCGAGTGTAGTTACTTCCTCGTCCCTTGGCCACAAAGTTCAAATGTTCCAAGGAAAAAAAGTGTAGAAATTTGTATCCTAATGTTCTAAGTTCGAACTTCTCACTCGCACATGTACCACTTCTGCAGGCAAATCTGAGCAACGCTAGCTTGGAAGGTGCAGTTGCCACAGGCAACACATATTTCAAAGGGTGAAATAAATGTCACGGGTGCAGGTATGTAGAAATTTGCTTAATGCTAACATTGTTAATAGCTTGACTTAACACTTTCCACTAGGGGATTTCATCTCTAGGTTTACCATTTACTCCGATCTGAGTAAAAGATACTTTATATCTATGCATTTATCTTCACAAATCTGCTCCATTTTACAAGCAGCTGTTGTGTTAACAGGGTGAATCCGACAACTGGAAATCCAATACGCAAAACCTTGCTCTGCAATTAATAGATGTATACATGTATGGTATGTAAGTAATTGTCCCTTCCATTTTTTCAGATGTATACATGAGCGCCCACAACTAGTTCCAGCCAGGTACAATCTAAAATAAACACTTGTATCGTTTCTTTTTCTGTACGTTTTACCTGGTATTGCCTATTACATTCACTGAAATTTCGGTTGTGTGTTAATGACCATTGTCGGAGGCTTAGGTGATCAGTCCGCTGAACTCTTATCTGTTCATTGTTTCTCCAGACTCCATGGACAAGTAGACCATTATTGGCCTCAGCTTTCACCAGGTATTACGTCTTAATTTATCGCTTAATTTGTTCAATGAGATCATCATATTATGCTTTTGCGTCTTAACTCATCGTTTTTATCCAAATAGATTAGCTCCACTGAGAGATTAGCAAATAGCAAACCACATTAAACATGTTAACCCAATGTGCTTAGTGTAGTGATGATATTCGACTGATCCACAACGTTTGATCAATTCCAGTCTGTTTTGCTTTGAATATATTAATTCCCCATTAGTACTTAATCAACCTCCTATCATTACAAATTGTAAACTTTCCCTCAGTCATAATAGCTCCACTGCCTTTTTACCTTTCCCTTTCCCTCCTTTTTTGGTTGCTTTGTCCGTAGACCTTTCAAAACCACCAAATATGCTTTCAACCTTTCCTTTTCAATTTTTTTCTTTATTTTTCACCCTTTGAGTAGGCAAATGCAATGAGTTTTGGAGTGGATGGGAAAGTTGTGGATTTATCGTACCCTTCTTCATTTGCTAGTGCGGCTGCTTTCAGGCCATTTGGTGTGTCTCGCTACAATTGGTCAAGTTGCAAGTGCAATTTTAACTCTTGTTGATATGAGCCTAGTGCTTCCTCTACCACCACTGAAACTAAAAAGCCACCCCCATCAAACTTTGAAAAATTGACACATCACTCGCACGTATAAGGAAAGAGAAAAATGACACAAAGTCGTCGACTAATTATTGTGCAAATTATGAGTCTGTTGGATATATCAGATATGTCGTTTATCCTTTGTTAAGCACAAGTAGACTAAGTATATCAAGTGACTGCATTTTATTAGTACGCAATAATTTTGCGTTATATGTGTGAACTAATCTAAGCCTTCGTATTATTGCTTGAGTAGTTACATAAGTGGACAGGCTGAATGGATCTATATGAGTAGTACGCTAATAAGGACCCCTCCCACCCCCGGGGGCCCCAAACCAAAAAAGTGGCCTCTATAGTGCCGCATTGCATAATTTCCTAAACATCTACATAGTAATTGACTCCTTGGGTTTGCATGCCCTAATTCTAAGCCCCATGCCTCCATTCTTTATGCTTCCTCGGTTCTTAATCTCACAGCACTGTCTTCGTGGAGCCTCTTCCTACAAAAAATACAACCTTTAATTAGGCCACTAAATTAAGCTCAAAAGACATGCACTAATCCAATGTGCTATACGATTAGGCCAGTATTATAAGCTAATCACATCGTACTAAAACGCATTATACGTAATTGACTTATGATACTGTCACAACGACGTCCTAATGCAAAGAAGCTTTCCTTGTGTAACACTCAACACATACGTAGGACCCATATGTATGAAAAAGGAATACTCATTTGTGAAAAGAGTTAGGGTTTACCTTTGTCCAATAGTGAGGGTCCATCTTCTCTGAGGAGACTACAATCCTCTGCACTGCCATTGCATGGGCATACTCTTTTTTCTTACATTGGTTCCCCTCATTGGCCATAAACCTCTTGTAAATAGTCACAATCCCACTCTTGCCGACAACAACCTGCTCCAAGAAGTAAATGATGGGCTGCTGACACGGGTCGGAACTCACGGGTCGGGTATTGAACGTGAAAGGTCCATTACTCCAGCTCCTCCACGTCTTGAACGTCTGCAACGGCATCTGAAGATCCATAGCTCCGATCAATGACGGGTAAAGCTGAATGGTATAGCCCCATGAAACGGACATTGACCATTTACGCCGGTGATCGTAGCAAAAGCTCTGTTGTAGGATCCGGCCCGGGTCGACCCGGTATGCACGAAGAAGGGATTTGAGTGAGTCTAAATGGGTCTGGTCTGGGAACATGGGTTTCATGGAGTCCAGATGGTGAAGTGACACAAGTGGTGCCAATGGGTGCGCTGCTAAGACACCATAGGGGTCCCCTCTGATGTCGTACTGAAAAATTACAAAATACCAAACGGGTCACATTCATATTCTATGGTCAACAAAAAAATCCAGTAAGATTTTTTAGTGACAAAATATTGACGGAACAATGTATTGTCACCGAGCATTATTAGACCAAATAACCGTATTTCACTATACGTTCCATACAAGATGGGTTTCTTAAAACCTAACAACCTCAATTTCGACCATAAAATTATGCTGGTGAAAGCTACTACAGCCTTATCAAAGACTCACCCACCAACCATCTTGCGTAAATGGTTGGAGGAATTTAAATGGTACGAGATCATGCCCATGATCTATGGACGAAGGATTTTTGAGTCAAACTTGGTAACGTGAGTAGTACGCAAGGACAAAGATGACCCGTTATTTTCACCGGAGCCACCAAAGAAACCTCCAAAACATTTCACACAGTCAGTATCACATGTACGAACGATTAACTTCCTTGTTACGGTCAGTGTCTTATGAGATAAACTTACACATATCAAATATACGATTATCTCTATTTCAAACCTACATAAATTTTTTACTTTTTTCACGTGCTAATGCAGAGACGATAATACAAGTGGTACACCATATGTTTTAATAGAAATGGTGGGAAATTTTATTTTTTAAGTTATTAACATTTTAACACACATATTTCTTCATTTGTTTAATAACACGTAATGTACCATTTCGTATACCAATCACATTGAAAAATCTAAAATCACATTGAAAAATCTAAACCCTAGTGCGATGGTACGAGACTGGTATAAGATATGGGTGTGTAAAACTACGAAATTTCCTCAATCTGGCACACTTTACACCTGGCAGGTGGGAGCATAGCTACCAAACTTTTTCCAATAGCATGGCGCCATAAACGCCACAAAACAGGTGTGGTAAACGGTACATATTCCAAGTCTATCAAAGGCAACTGCTTGCTTAAAGACAGAGGAGAGAGATTTAGGCCACCAACGCTAATCTTTGTCACAATCAATTAAAAGAATATTCATTAAAGTAATCCTGTGAAGAAAAAAAAAATGCAAATTCAAGGACACGTATTCAACTTTTTGCTATGAGACACGACAGTCCAAACACATGCATGCAGCTTTTTAAAATCGTCCGGATCTCTTTCGTCAATGAGATTTGGAGATTTAATCATGTGATTCAAATCCTTAAAATTTCATCTAACGATTTGTAAGTACTGATCTTTTAAAAATTATAATAATTTTTTATTGTTAAATGAAAATTTTAAAGTCTGAATCATTTGATGAAAAGATCTCTTCCCTTTAAAATCAAATATTATTCATACAGAGTAACTATAAAACCTACCAACAGTAACATCGCATTGCAGGCATGCTTTGCCACGTGTCATGATAATAATAATATTCTTTAGGACCTTAAAATAAACAATAATATAGTTTAGGACCTTAAAGTAAACAATAATATAGTTTAGGACCTTAATATAAACAATGATATAGTTTAGGAACAATAAGAAAATTTACACCTTTCTAAACCTAGTACGTTTCGAGTTTCGAGTCAATCGTGTCTAGTACGATTTTTTATACGAATAAGCTATATGAAGATATAAATAAATTAAAATCAGGCGTGTGTCGTGACGTTTACTAACAATAAATTTTTCTGCGTTTTTGTTGTTAATTTTTAACGTAGGGTTTTAGTCTTTCTAAATACAAAGAGAATTATTGCTTCACCAATAAAAATCAGCTCTAATCATTTCAAATTTTCCGAAAAAATTGACTCGACTCTTGAGTCAATTAATTCAAACCATTTTTGTATTATGATTGACGAGGTTAGGTGGCAGCTCACCATTTGGTCCTCCAGCACAAATTTCAAAACCCCGTCCTCTACTCCACACACGTGGCGCGAACCCAATGACCCGCCCACATTTGCCGTTAAAAATGCGTCACGAACAAAACCAAAAACTGTTGACCCACCACCTCCGTATTCCGCCACCCTTTCCCCTAGCTGCTAAGTAAAACAACCAAACGCCGCTACGTGTAACCAAAAAACAAAGCAAGAAAAGTATCGACGTACCTGGTGGAACCCACCGTGTTTAGTGAGCGGCACACCCATCTCGCTGACGCAGGCCCACACCCGCTGATCGGAACCGTAGAAATTGTAGTACCTCTCCAGACAGCCGTCCATCATTTCGACCAGCCGCGCCGCGAGCGGGTAGCTGATCGCGAACCCGCCGCCGCCAAACGCCATGTCGTACGCGTGCATCACGTCCTGCTCCACGCTCTCCGAGTTCCCGCCAATGTAGTACATCCGGTCGTGGTCGTAACTCGCCAGCACCGAAACCAGGTTCTCGGTGAAAAACACCGTGTCGTCGTCCCCCATCACGAACCACCGCACGTTGGGCAGCCCGACTTTAAAGCTCTCGTACACAATCCGCGCGATACGAACCGCCGATTGCGAACTCGAGTACCTGAAGCGGGTCCAGTCCTCCGACACTCGGTACGGAATCGAACCGGAGAAGTCCGTTTCTTTTTCGGGTTTCGCCTCCAGCCATACGAAACCGCGGGTTGTGCTGGGGTCCCACCAGAGTTCCCCTGACCGGCTCCGGTCGTGCCACGTGGTGAGGGAGGCGCCGATGCCGAAGAGAATGTGGGAGATGCTGGTGGGTTCTGGTTTGGGTCCGGGTTCTGGTTGGGGTCCGGGTCCAGGAGCCACCAAGTCGGTTCCGGTCGGGGCGAAGTCCGGCACGGGTAACCAGTGTGATTTGGTGTAGAAGGCGGAGAAGAGCGCGAGTGAAATCGACGCCAGGAGGCATAGGAGGAGGCCCACGCGCAGGCAGAGGGCCAAATAGTAGCCAGTTTTTTCCGGGAATGCGAACAAGTTGGAAGCTTTGAGCTTGTCCAGCCCAGTCGGACTCGTTTTCGGCATTTTTTTTCTCACTTTTACCCAAAACCCCCAGCACAAGTTCTAATTTCGACTCCGGACGTCCCCGGGGAATTGGGTATTTATGAAATTGCCCCGAACGAACTGCAGAAAAATCTCTCATGTACGCCCAAACCCAGAAATTCTCCGGTATCAGAGAGCTTCTGGTTGAGAGGAGATGAAAGGGTCAGGGTAGGAGGAGACGTGGGAATGATCGGCACAATGATAAAGCGTAAGAAAAAATAGTAAGAACAACAGGGCTTTGGAGAGAGAAAGTATGGGGAAATGGTTGTGGCCTTGTGGGACGAAGAAAGAAGCAAATATATGGAGGAGGAGTGAGAAGGCTGGCTTTTACTGTTTACAGTTTTACAGAGATGGGATAACTGGGCGTGGTTAATTTCTGCTGGCAGAGGTAACTATTTGCACGCAATTTTAGAGGCGTCGTTCGTTTGCCCTCGATTTTTTTGATAGGTGTAGATAGGTGTAAATATTGTAGAGGCGTCGTTCGTTTGCCCTCGATTTTTTTGATAGGTGTAAATATTGTAAATATGGAAAATATGAGATGCGGAGTGAAAATATATAGAAATATGTACAGTATATATTCCGCTTTAGATATTTTATTTTGTTTTTAGGAAGGATAATCAATTCGGATTTCATAGGATTTAAAAAGATTTTGTTAAGTAATAGATTTCAAATAATTGTAGAATCCTTACAACTTTCAAATAGATTTTCAAGCATTTATGGATTTTGATTAAAAATTTGAATGGATTTTGAGAGATTTCTTGTCATTTAAAGAATTATTTTTTAAATAGAAAATAAAGATTAAAAAATAAATAAATAAACTTGAAAAAAAAATTTAAGAACTTTACCCAGTTCTCCCTATCCTCCATGTTTTCCCAATGCCCAATTCTCCCTGGCGAATTCCACCCATTAATTTAAAATACCTTGCCATCCAATGTAAAATGCCCATTCTCCCAATCTTTCTGTTTTCTGGATGCCAAGTTCTCCTGACCCTTAATTTAAAATGCTTAGTTCTCCCAACACTGTAAATAGGTTTACTCCTATGTAAAGAGGAAAACAATCTTAGTATTAGCAATGAATGCGTAGATTACCTCGTCAGGGAGGGATGCAGTGGATAATTAGCTTGATTTGCCTTTGTGTGTTATACACCTCCAAAAAGAGAGAAAGAATCTCGGTTGCAGAGTGGAGAAAGAAAGAAAGCTTGATTGCAGAGTGGAAATTATTACCCTATCCATTGAAATTATTTGATTTGCCTTTGTCCATTTCAGTGAAAAAGAGAGAAAGAATCTCGGTTGCATAGTGGATAATTAGCAGGTAAGATCAAATATTTTCAATGAAATGGGAAGAGAGTAAGAAAGAAAGCTCGGTTGTAGGGGTGTATTCAATTGAAAATTTAAGAGACTTTAATGAATTTATAAATCCATGGATTTTTATGGAGTTTAATTGATTTTTAGAGATTCCATATAAAATTTTGATCTAATTCCCTCGAAATCTCTTGGGGAGAGGTGAGATTTGTGAATGCTAAAATACACTACGAAATCTCTCTAATTCCTTCTAATTCCTCAATTTTCTCAAATTCTTTAAAATCAATTTCTAATTTAATACATCTAGAACGTTATAAACTTATTTAAAATCCTAATTGAATACACCCGGATTTTTAAGGATTTAAATAAACTATCTTAAAATTCTAATTGAATACACCTTGAATTTCAGAGAATCACTTAAAATCTTGATTGAATACGCCTAGATTCATTAAAAGAATTAAAATCCTTCAAATTCCCAATTGAATACACTCTCCGTAGAGTGAAGAGAGAGAGAGAGAGAGAGAGAAAAAAAAAATCGAAGGGGGTTAGAAAGAAATCCTAGGGGTAGATGTAGGATTCTTTATGGTCTTTTTCAAGCTTACCATTTCTTCTCAAATCCTACAAAATCACTCATTCAATGAAATCCTTTAAAATCCATACAAATTTTAATACATATAGATTTGCATAGACTCAAT
The DNA here is from genome assembly GCF_019419815.1 of Pyrus x bretschneideri. Classification (NCBI taxonomy): domain Eukaryota; kingdom Viridiplantae; phylum Streptophyta; class Magnoliopsida; order Rosales; family Rosaceae; genus Pyrus; species Pyrus x bretschneideri. Next base: position 2,197,622 of record NW_025999635.1, read on the forward strand.
AAAAATCCTTTAAAATCCTAGTTGACTACATCAGGATTCTAAAATCCTTTAGTTGACTACATCTGTATTTGAATGGACTCTCTTAAATTCTTTTAAAATCCTAGTTAACTACACCTGGATTCTAAAGTCTTTTAAAATCCTTTAAAATCTATCTAAATCCTTATTTGACTACACCCCCTTATCCTGTTCTTAGGGTTTGTAATTAATTGGTAAATAAGTTTGTACTTTTAGCAATTTTGTCGAGGGAATTGTGGTTCCGATTTCAAAGAAATCGTCATGCATTATTTCATGACGATATTTTATAGTTGCGAGTTAAAACTTTAAATTTAACATATTAACATGAGTCAGCGAAAATAAAAAGTTACGTAGAATAAGCAACCGGCATTCATGGACATGGACATTCTTTTGAGAGAAAATACAACATATGACATACATTTTGACTTTTAAATGTTAAGAGTCAATTTCTTGGTTTAAACATTATTACTATCAAGCGGCCGAGATCCGCATGATACTTTGAAGTTTTAACCATCATTAGTCATTACTCATGTGGGTCACTTATCAAGCATTTTGACCACACATGAATCAAATTCGTTTTATGCACCATTGGAATCACCCATTAGTTAGTGACTAAGCCTCAATATTGTCGCTTTTGATGGAAGTTATTTATGTTCGCATGTTTGTGAACGACTCGAAAAAAACGTAAAATGAATCTCGGTGTAGCAATAAACGTTGAACGACTTCAGTTATGAGTTTGGTATCAATCCTGTGAAATTTCATAGGCCCATGCATTGTCCGCTATTAGTATCACTGATAATTTAACCACCTATTATTTAGTATTGAGTTTTATCATAAAAAACCTTAGTAGTATTAGGTGTAAAAACTCTAAATATTAATTGTATAAAATTTTGTCATATAATTGATGTGGATCATATTCTCCAACATGCCCCCTCTGCCCTCACGAGTGACACTACATAGGGTCGCAAGGGAAACCAATTCCTACATCAGAAACCAGTTAAGTCATTATACCAGAGCTAACGCAACTTTTTGAGAGCCTAATCATCATTCAAGTACTAGGGGCAAAGCAACTTTTCAAAGCCCAATTATTTAATATCGTTAGGTTTGAGCTAGCATAACTTTTCGTAATCCTAACTTAAGGAGGCAAATTCGAGCTCAGTAAATTAGGCCCAAGACATGTTGAAAAAATAGCTTGCTCTGGTACCATGTGAAACTTTATAGGCCTAAGCATGATCCACCACCAATATCACCGATATTGTCTCAACTTCACCACCTATTATTATGTATTGAGTTTTACCACGGAAGGTCTCGGTGATACTAGGACTGAAAACTCTCATATATTAATTGTATATAATTTTGTCATATGACCAATGTGATATCCTATTCTCCAATAAATCCAACCAATTTGAAAGATTTTTAATGGATTTTCTTTTACATTAGAGGTTGATGGAGTCTGTAGTGTACCACCCTCATCACCCACCCAACACAAGCAGGTCTTTAATTCTTAGTAAAAAGAGAAATTTGATGAAGAGAGAGAATGCCAACTCGTTGCTAGTGGGAAATTTTTTATTATGACGGAAATACGGATAATATATCACTCGTTTTTATGTAAGTGATGAAAAATTTTATTTTTAAATTATTAACATTTTAACACATATATCTCATAATTTATGTAATAACACGTAGTATCCGATCACATTGAAAAATCTCCCATTGCTAGTTCTTCTTTTGTTCTTTTTCCAAGCAACAAACCCTTTTACTTTATTAGGTGTTTAGGACGACGGACCCCCAACTAAATGGAATCATGTGGGAAGCTGATTATGGTCTAATTAATTGTTTCTATGATTAAAATATAAGAAATTTTAACGAAAAGCTTCGGTGCTGTTCATTTTAACGAAAAACCACATTTTTATACTAAAAATTCAATTATGTTACTATTCACTTTAACATTTATTTTGTCCTTATCGTTAAAACTCAAAATTTTCAAATCATTTTTATTAATTTTTCTTAAAATTATAATGATTTTGTATTTGTCTGAGTTAACAAAGCACTCACTCAAGCACCAAGGTTGCATAATTCAAAAAAAAATTCTTCAGAAGGGGACCAGCAGGTCACGACCACATCAATCCATCATTTGGAGACCAGAAATATTTACACAGGCGTTTTAGCTTTTTCTCAACCACTATCGTATTATTCACCGAAGCATTTCAGTGAAATTGTTTGGTCTGACGTGCGTAGAAGTGTATTGACATTTATTTGATTGGTAATCTATATGTAGCCTTGTTCCCGTGGGCCATGACACATTGGGTCCACTCCGGCACCGTGGACTTGATTTCGGGTGTAGGATGTACAGAGTTGTCTAAATAAAATAATTAAAAATTCTTGTAAGAACTGATAAGGATGTGCACTAGTCACTTGTAAGGACTAATAAATGTAGAGCAGTTTCAACCACATGTGAAACTTAATAATCATGTGTTTTACAATATGATTAGTTACATACTCTTAAAATTTCAACCTTAACATTCGTCATGATATCATAACATGTTCATCCATATGTGAAATGCGATACTCAACAATCACGCATACTTTACGTCAACCAGTTAAATAGTTTTAAGATCGATAGCTCAATTCATTCACGTTATCAAGGTGTGTTCGACTAAACGTGAAGCCCAACAACCAAATGTAACAAATCAATTGTTTAAACAAAGGTCTAATTATATAAATAGCGCATGTGGTGATAGAATCTTCGGAATATATCTACCATGGTTTAAAAAAAAAAAAAAAAAAAATTAAGAATCAAATCCTTGTGATGAACTGTTTAATCACTAACAAATTTTATCACCAGAGTTTAAATGTTAATTGTTTTACTCCTGAAATTATAATCCGATTATCCTATCATCACGATGATCATTTATCCATTTATTCAAAACACCTCCTATTTGTTATCAAAGATGGAAAACTCTTCCTTTCTTGCCTGGTCATTTCAATGTGGAACAATTATTATGCTGCAGTTTATGCAATGCAGCCCGTCTAAAAATGTACCACCAAACCGGACCCAATGACTTAAAAGGTTATGGTCCTTCAGTTTGGGCCCTCTTTTCAGGTCCTAACGATCCATGTGCAGCACCACGTTCTATTGTCTAGCCATGGATGGCAAAAGGGAAGTTATTTTATACAGGCTTCTTTTTATTTATGTTTTTCGTTTGATTTATTCAACGAAAATCACATTAAAAGAAAATGAGCAAAGTGCGTAGAAGGAGATAAGGAGTTCGTGAAAATCATTTCCCATTGCAAAAGTGTCTCGACAATGATTAGAAATTATCTACGAACTATAGATATGGGACTGAATTCTATATTTACTATGTTTATATGCTGTTTTTTTTTCTAAATCTGAATTTAACTAAGTTGGCTAAAACAGTGTGCTATGTTTAAGCTCAAATTTCCTCCATGTAGTTTAGATGAATGTATAATATATTTATTCTTTCATTGTCAATAAAAACCCATTTATTTAAAAGAAAAAAGAGAGAAAAAAATAAAGACAAATTTTAAAATTATATTATTGATTTCTTGGGCCACTGCCATGTTGAAGAAGCCCAAATTATCTGGTAATATTGTCCACAACAAGAACAAATAAACAAGTCACAAGTGGCCTTTTACTATGATGGTGAAAATGTGTTGAGTCATTGCATGATGACGTGATTTCAAACCCCATCGGTAGCTAACCTAACATTTAATCTAACTAAATTTATTGTTTGACAAAAAAAAAAAAAAAAAAAAAAAACCAACACTTTTATAAATCTTCAAGGATAGGGGATGAGGATTTCAGCTAAACCACACAATGAACACAACCTAAGTTGGTATCTAATTTATCATCCACGAGATTCGAACCTAAGACCTCTCACTTATAAATGAAAAGGAATACTACCAGATTGTAGTACTGAGCGCATTGTTTAATGGGATAAGTATGACGATTATATATTGATTAGTGTCAATTTGAACTTATAGTTTGGGCTTATAGTTAAAGTTAATTAGCATGACGATTAAATATAATTAAAGTTAATTAGTATTTTGATTAAATATTGATTAGTGTCAATTTGAACTTGTAGTTTTAATTATTTTTCAAATGCATTTTAAGGTGAATTAATCCTTCATGTGCGGACACCCAATACAAGTTAGCAGTATTTGCTTTTTCCATTGGCCTTATTAGATATTGCATGTCTTTGTTTTTAGGGTAACAACCTCTTAACTTATTTCCAATTCTTTTAATAATCCAAAAACCTCTTATAAGCATGCTCATGTTAGATCCTAAACACAATTACTATACTTCTCATGTTATATTAACAAGGGAAGACAGCTACAAGAAATATAAGAAGTAAAAAACTACAAAAAAAGAAAAAAAATAGTTACGGCCTCGTGATATTTGTTTCCTTAATTAGTTTTGAAAGACAGTAAAAAATGGTTGCGTTGGACGATCTTAAAATTGTGCCATACTGATTTTTATTTTTCTTAACTATCGAGATTGGTAGAGAGAGAATCGAACAAGGTAATGCTATCGATTGGTTTTACTCTTGATTATGGTCCATGATTAATTACTTGGAGTCGTTTACTATAGGTTTATAATAGAAAACGAATTATACCTGATCAAGAATATATAACTTATTTGGAAGAGCTTGTAAAATGACTTAAAGCGCTTTAAAGCTAATTCTTAGTCAAAATGCAAGTGAATCCTAAAAGAGTACTTGAAGAGCTTCCTATAAGAAGCACCAATTTATGTGTTTTATGTAGAAAACACTTCAAGTGTTTTTGAAACTCAAAAACACTTCAAGTGTTTTTGAAACTCAAAAACACTTTAACCAAATATACTTTTTCAACCATTTTAAAAGTAATTCTAAATAAATCTTAATATTTATACTGCATGAATTACTCAATATTCAAACGTCCTTACTTATTTAAACTATTGCTTACTTCTTCTTTTAGTCCCCAGGTGTCACGCCATATATACGAGTCTATGACTGGATTTTATCTCAGTCGGCACATAGAATATTAAAGGTACAGATCTCTAAATAATAGGTTATTCTTAATTAAAAAGGTTTATTTATAATTATTTCCTTGTTGTCTTGTAATCAAAGTCATAAATATCAAACGATTACCGGGATCTCATTCAAATTTTCTTGTTCCACAAGTTGAGAACGAAGACATTTTAGATAGAATCCTACAAGTAGGAGACAACCCTAATATATAGTATTTTATGTTTTTTTTTTTTTTTTTTTTATCAAATTAAATCAAGAAGGCATTCATATACAGTCTTTAGTAGTTAATGCTCTAATTTTTAAAAATTTCAGGGAAAATTGGCAACATACACACAACCTCAAGCTTGAAGGACTTACGCGTCACTTAAATGCCAGCTAATACGGGTATAGTTTTACGTAAGAATATACAGATCATCCACCAACGAAAACTGCTAGCAGCGAAGATCGAACTTAGATTAGAAGTTAACTACAAGTATGTCTTTACTAATTGAACCAACACGGTTGCCGACTTGGATTGTGATCAATTAAATGGAGCATGTTTTATATAGCGTACTTTCTGTAATTTGATTTTGTGTTATTTGATGTACAGTTGATATTATATTACCGAAGGAGAATAAACAAACCCGTACAAACAGAACAACTAGAAGTAAAAATCAATGGAATGCGGTGAAGGGTTAGGCCACTCGAACTAGTATTACAACCTATTTTCATTCCGCTCATAGCAATTATGTAAAAAACCAAACCTCCGGATAGAGTACCTCTTGTCCCTCCAACACAAATACAACTAAGAAATATTATCCTGTATTATAGCCTTACTTTCACTGATTTGTTTAGGGTTTTAGAATTACACAAATCTTGACCAAACCCAATTAACAAAAAACGGTTTTTGAAATAAAACATCTGGCCACTACTAAATGAAAGGGAATCAAGTCCAGCAAATTGTCTCGCTCTAAGCTCCTAGCCTCCTAGCTTGATCTTCAGAATCATAACATACCTACCATGCATGAAAGCTTTTTTGTCTGATCTGCTGCAGCCTGCAGTTGAGCAAATTCTATTACTCTAATCCAGAATTAAACCAGGGATTAATTTGGCTGTGCTGTCCTGAAGAGTAAGTGGATTTTAAAATTAGAGCTTAAAGATGTTTTTGTTAGCGTGAGTCATAAAGGGTATGTAAAGATTATGTAGATATTATAAGTGTTTTCTTTTAGGAAGGTTAGAGATTGTGTCCTTTTATGTTTCCTTGTGTGATTAGGACTGGATGTATACATAATATACCCGTGAAATAATAGATGAATAATTCCTGCCGTATAATTCTACTGTTTTACATCCTGGATTTGATAGATTGACTTCAATGGTTCCGATGGTTTCTTGTTGTATTTATCCTTCTTGGCTTGAGTCAAAGAATCAAAAAGCATTATGTTCGTATTGACCGTCGTTGTTCCACAGTCGAAAAGTTACACAGTACCAGCCCAAAAGTTGGACAATTTAGAAGTACTACGATCAAACAGGACATTTGACCATTCTATAACCTATTATTTTATCTAATCTTAGATTTTTATATACACACACATGCACGCACATACACGTGTTAATTAAGTCGTTCAATATTATGATCTCGTGATATTCTATTGTATTTGTAAGTGAGAGCAAAAGTCTTAAGTTCAAATCTTATAAATATTGAATTTGATATCAATTTATTATCTCACCTTTTAATATAAATAACTGTAAAAATATACATTCAAGGGATTACTCTTGTAGAAAACGAAAGGGAAAATTTGAAATAGGTTCAATTTTATAGGCCACTTTTTGAAATAGGCCTAATTTTTAGTGATTTTTTACTTTTAAAATAGGTCCAATTTTTAGTTATTTTGGATCCATATCAAAAGATCCCAAAACGAAAAACTTCCAGCTGGAGTTCGAACTCTCACAAATACATTCCACCAACTGCATGAACTACAAACAAAGGGCGTTTAGTACGTCATAGACGTGTGTTAAGATAGTTTTCATATTCATGTGTGTGTATATATATATTTGTACATATGTATTAACTAGAACAGTGCTTACTCCACCGAATACGTTAATTTATTTGGTCATTAGGGTGGCAGGTGGCCTCATGCACTGGCTTGTCAACTTTTAATTCTAGTCCCATAATAAAATATGGATAAGGATTGTATGCCCTCCCCTTCTGATGCTCATTCGTGTCCTTTTGTTTTGTATGATTACGATTAAGTCTCATTAATATTTTATATTACTTTTTTTTATAGAGATAACAAGACAAACATGAATAGTAATATAAAATGTTGACATAGCTTAATCATGATTACATAAACAGAAAGGTATGGAAAGGCACCAGAAGTGGGAGGCAAACAATCCTTGTCCATAAAATATAGAATAGAAAACTCCATCTGTCGTTTGGCAATTAGCTTAACCTTGTGCATGCATGGGGCAAGGCATCCGATACTACTGGGCAAAGTGAGGGATAAAATTTAGAAAAACTTATGAAAAGAGTTCGAAAATTTTGAGTTTTAACGATAAAGACAAAATAAAGAGTAAATTGAATAATATTATGATTGACTTTTTAATGTAAAAATATGATTTTTTATTAAAATAAACAGTATACCAAAAACATGTCCGTAAATTTCCCATAAAATTTTGGGCACCACAAATATAATCACAGGTATATTTTGTGATCACGTATTACAATAAAGTCGGATATTACATCTCACTTCTGTGATATATTAACAAAAATTATATTTATGTTACTATGTATTATTTTTAAGTAAAATAATAACTTTTTATGTGGTTGTGTAAATTTTTTTTTGCACTGAGGATATATCTTTAATATTGGAAAACCAAAACTCCAATTTGGGGTCACAAGGCTTCACTACACTAAAAATAAGTAGACTAAAAAGCCCTTAAAAAAAAAAAAAACCAAAGTTGATAGAAAAATAAGAGTAACGATAGGGAGATTAAGTTTTGTAAATTAAATGATATGAAAGTTGACAATTAGATTATTGCTTGGATAATGTTAGGGAGACAAATTTTTAAACCAAATTTTGTAAACTAAACAATGTGTTTGTGATGATTGTATTATTACTTAAGTGTTGATTAATGTGCTTATTTCCTATTGTTGACACATCATTTATTTTACAAATTTTATTTATAAATTTAGTATCCTAACATTATCCGAAAAATAATGTAATAAATATAGCATTACTAAAAAAAATCGACGTGCTGAACCCCTCAATCGGACTACGAAGAAAAGTGTGTGGTAATTAAGGTAATATTTTTTAAAACGTCCCGCAATTCATGGATGCGACTTAATTAATTTTTTTTGTACATTTTACTACTTTTGTTAACTTGGTCTTTCCATATATATATATATATATATGATCATATACGTGCTACGGCTAGAAATATATGCAGCTTAACTTTAGTCATTTGCACCTAGCTAGCTGGGTTAACTGCCGCATATTATAAAGAATATTGACAACTAATCACGCTATCAGAAGATAACTAATTTTATCAATTTTATAATTGTACAAGTAATCCGTATATTGACCTTTTAAACTTTTTCTTCAAACACGGTTCACCAAGAACAAATTTAATTAATGGATATTTTAATATTAACTTAGACAACGAAAATATAAGCAAACACTTAAAGTCTTAATCTTCTATCAAGATTATTTGATGTAATACCTAGTTCCGTATAATAAAGTAATAAATATTATTATTTATGTTCAACAAAAAATGTCATATAACATATTGACTAGCTAACTTGGCGTGATATGGAGGAAAATTACGAAGATTCTGCACAGAAGAAGAAACTGAAGTGATCAAATCAAGACTGGGTCTTTCAAATGAACAAGCGTCACCATGTGGAATTTATGAAAATGATACTTTCACCACCATTAAATTTATGTGCCCATGAACCTTGATCCAACATGCGACATTGGGTTAGATGAGGAGCTACTACGAGTAGTGTTCCTCTAGGGCTGTGTTCTTTCGTGTAAAACACAAGAAAACAAAGGGAAGACGACATGAAAAATTGAGTTGTATAGTATTGTATGCATCTTAATTAAGGGGCTTATTTGAGATTAAGAGAATTGTTATTGACATTCTAAAAATTTTATTTTTTACTTTAAATTTTTTATAAGTAGAAAGAAAATACACTTGTGAAGAGTACCTAACGAGATTTTTAGAGTGCTAATAATAGCCCCGAGATAAATTGTATTTATATACAAATCAACATATATGATGTGAAGTGATAGTAATCTCTAACTAGGTAGTAAGTTAATACATTGTTAGACCATCTTCAAATGACATGTCAAATCTTAGATGGAATGCCAACTAAACACTTTTGACAGCAAATATTGCTCTAACTGAACAGTCTTTTAGCTGACCTGGAATGGCAGCTAGGCCTTATAACATCTTCAAAGAAGATATAAAAATATCCAAATCAGCAATAACAATAAAAAAAGATAGTTGCAATGCTTTCCAACCGAGAAATCACATCTGATGTGGCATGACATGAAATAGTAGCTCTCCCTCTTACTGTCAAATTTGATAGCAGCGTCAAATATTTTTTTATCAGATCTGCATCTTCCAATCAGGACGAGATAGAAATATAGGTCATGGAGGTGTTGTACGGAATGAAGAGGCAGCCGCAAGGATCGACGAAGCAAGAAATTACAGCCACCGACTCGATTAAGTTTGAATCCAGAGAAACCAACAACAAATTTACCAGCGACGCCAAATCGAGAGTTTCGTCGCCCATCTCGAACTCGCCTTGTGTGGTTCCTCAACTGATGTCGCATTTCCCTCATAATTCTTGCTCATTCGTCACGTCCATGTCCGCCGCGGGTGGATACTATAAGCTCACTGAGCTCTCGGTTTTGTTCATTTCTTTCAGGGTACCCCAAATGCTCTGTTTGGTTGCTGAGGGACTGAGAAAAGAGATTGAATTAGTTTTTTGGTTAGCAAACAGAGCTAGGTTCTTTGTGTTTTTATGGTGTGATGAAAATTTAGTGTCTTGGTTTGAATCCGCAGCCCCCAAGAGGAAAAGATCGCGACCCGTGAAGTATGAAGACGAGAACCCATCAATTTTTGCAGTTTAAAACAGTCCCATTTCGTCTGCAGCCAAAGTGGTGGCTCATCAACCTTCAAAGGTTGAGACCCAAAAAATAATAGTTTAATAAAATAAAATAAAAAGAAAATAGTGTAATAAAATAATATTTAATTTGACATACCGAGTGGAGAGCAAAATTTTGAAAAATGTCAAATTCAAATTTTATGTTTAAAATTTGATATTTGGAGAGGCATCAATTTTGACACTGCCTTCATTTCTACTTTATTATTTTTTTAATTCATGGGGCCCATAATCCACTACAAGATAAAGCTTTAAAAATGATTTTATTGTTTATTTTTTTTTAAAGTGGGCCCTATATGATAGTAAATAATAACTAACATACCGGTTGGGTCTTTCCTCACCATTTTCAAGCAGTTAAATTATACCACTGTCTCTTTAATTCCTAAGGTCCCTGAGCCGACAAACATGACCCAACTATGCCCTATAGCGCTTTGCAATGTTCTCTACAAGAGGCCAAAGTCATTGTGAATTGCTTAAAGGGTCTGATGGATGTTATTATTTCGACTCAACAGGGGACTTTTGTTACAGGCAGATTGATTTCTAACAATTCCCTTGTAGCCTCTGAATTATAGGTCACTATCTTCATAATCTTCGACAAGGTAAACGGGGGTATTTAGCCTTGAAGCTTGATATGAGTAAGGTGTACGATCGTGTAGAGTGCAGCTTTTTCAAGAGAATTATGTTGCGACTCACCTTTGACCCGCACTGGACTGAGTTAATTATGAGTTGTTTTAGTTCGGTCACTTACTCTTTTTTGGTTAATGGTGAAGTTACAAGTTATATGTGACATCTCACATCGCTCAGGGGTGTGATCCTTATATGTATATTCTCATCTCTACCTAGCACGAGACCTTTTGGGAGCTCACTAGCTTCGGGTTTCGTAGGAACTTCGAAGTTAAGCGAGAAGGGGGCTAGAGCAATCCCATGATGGGTGACCCACTGGGAAGTTGCTCGTGAGTTCCTAAAAACAAAACCGTGAGGGAATGGTAAGCCCAAAGCGGACAATATCGTGCTACGGTGGTGGAGCGGGCCCAGGAAGTGATCCACCCCGGGCTGGGATGTGACATTATATAGCTCCCATTTGTGGTATTAGGCAGGAGGATCCCATTTGCCCTTATTTATTCATCATTTGTGCGGAAAGCCTTACAAGTTTGTTTGCTCGTTACGAACGGCTTGGCTGTATTCATGGGGTTTTTATCTGTCGTGGGGCGCCTAGCATTTCTCATCTTCTATTTGCCGACGACAACTTCCTGTTTATGAAAGCCTCTTTTAAAGCGTGTTGGTTCTTGAAGCAAATTTTGTGTCTCTATGAGTAGGCTTCAGGACAGTGTATAAACTTTTAAAAATGTGCAGTGTCGTTTTCGCCCAATATTAGGCGGGAAATCCAAGATCAATTAGCTGCGTATTTTGGGGTTATGCGTGTGGAGGTGCACGATCGTTATCTTGGTTTGCCTATTGTGCTTGGGATAAATCGCTTTGAACGGTTTTCTTATATTAAGGATCGTCTTTGGAAAAAGTTGAAAAGATGGAAAGAGAAATTACTAAGCGCTGCGGGCAAGGACATTTTTATTAAGATTGTAGGGCAGTCTTTGCTTATTTACTTGATGAACTGCTTTCTCCTTCCAAAGACATTCTGTGAGGATCTCCAGCGCATACTTAGCCAGTTTTGGTAGGAGGGATGGTGAAGACTCTCATTGCATCCATTGGATATCATGGGAAAATATGTGCTGGCCCAAGGAGGAGGGTGGTCTTAGCTTCCGTTCGTTATATGATTTCAACCTTCGTCTCCTTGCTAAACAAGGGTGAAGGTTGATTCAAAACCCAGATTCTTTAGCGTCTCGGTTATTAAAGGCTAAGTACTTCCCTCATAACTCTTTATGGCAGTCATCTTTTGGGTCATCTCGTTCTATGTGTTGGCGGGGCATCTTCAAAGCTAGATCGATCCTTGAAAGACGGATTGGGAGTGGCACCTCGGTTTGAATTTGGCATGATCGATGGTTAGATCGTCCTCATTGGTTTATACCTATCATGCCTTCCTCACCGGTTCCTGGAGTAGAGTTCACTGCAGATATAATTGTCATGGAATCGGCATCTTGGAACTATGATTTGGTGAATAAGTTATTTCCTCCATCAGAGGTAGCTTTGATTCTTGCTACTCCACTAAGTTGGAGTTTGTCCCCGGATAAGCTAATATGGCATTACGATGCGAAATGTGTGTTTTCAGTAAAGAGCGCTTACAAGATTGCTTTTACTTGTCGTTTTGAGGCCTCTTCTTCGCATTTAGTTTCGAGGGGAGTTCTAGTTTGGAAAGCTTTGTGGAAGGCTACTATCCCGGGCAAAGTTCAAATGTGCGTTTGAAGGGCGTGCAGAGACATTTTGCCCACTCGTGCTAATCTGGTAACCAAGGGAGTTGTGGTGGATAATTTATGTCATTTTTGTAGTTTTTCTTCGGAGTTGGCGCTACACGTTTTCACTGTTTGTCGATTTGCTTATGCGGTGTATGATGTCTCTCAACTAAATCTGGGTTTGAGACTTCCCATGAATGCTTCTTTGTGTGATTAGTTGTCATTATGTGTGGATCAGGTTTCTTCAAGTCAGTTTGCGCTAGTGCTTATGATTATACATGGCATTTGGCGTGCTAAAAATGCCTTGCTTTGGGAAAATAAAGTGGCAAACCCGACCTTAGTCTCTTATCTTTCCAAGTTGCAGTTGTTGGAGTTTATTAAAGCTAGGCCTGGTCCTATTTCACATCCTCTGCAGGTGCTGACGCGTTGGAGTCCCCCTTTGGCTGGATAGGTGAAAGTCAATGTTGATGGTTCTTTCCTTTCTGGGTCGAATGTGGGCGGTGTATGAGGGGTATTTTGTGACGAAGCCAGTAGCTATGTTGGAGGTTTTGTTCTCCAAATACTTTATGCATCGTGCTCCACTATGGTAAAGTTTCTGGCAGTCTGTAAGGGAATTTGTTGGGCAGTGAAAAGGAATTTAGATCATATTATTGTGGACTGTGACTCGTTGCAGGTGGTTCAAGCTGTTGGCAGCCGATTCCAAAGGTCTTCTCCTATGAATCTTCTAGTGGATGACATTCGTGCTAGTTTGTGAACCTTTGTGGATTCTCAAGTTTATTATGTGCACCATTCAGCAAATGCTGCGGCACATGGTATGGCCAAATTGGCTATGTCTTTTCCTATTGAGTTTTGTTGGTTTGAGGAGCCTCTGGATCCGATTGTGGAGGCCCTCGTTGATGTTTTTTGAATTATGTTGATTCAATAAAAGCTATCGTCTCTCTTCCAAAAAAAAAAAAAAAAAAAAAAAAAAACCCGGTTGGAATATAAAGAAATTTGACATCATGCTTCAAAATGTCACATTAGTCATTAATTAAGAATTTGATAGAAAAATTTGACATACCCATTGAAGATGCTCTTAATCATATATTTGGTGCAGCCCTACCATTTAACCTCATAGTTTACGCTTAGCGTTAATTACTATACCATGTTACAATGATAGTAAGTTATCATGATAAACATGTATTTATATAGTAATTATGAGATAAAATCTGCTAAAAGTGGTTGACAAGCCATCTTCTCCTAAACAATTGTCTGGATAACTTCCTATGCGCTATGAAAAGGACTAAATGATTAGGACAATTTGCACTGAAAACCATTAATTTTGCAAATTAATTAACTACATATCTCATCGAACTAACAAGAGATCCAAGAAAAGGCACCAGGTGGACCATGTTAACTATATCATCGAGATATACATAATTATATATGTTATATCAATTTCTCCCTCACTTCGCAGGTCTTTGTCTTGTCTGTGGAACTCTCTTTCTCCTCACGGATTGGTCTCCCTTCCCCATATTCTTCTAGTCTCCTTACGGATTGGTCTCCTTACTGCAAATGTATGGCTCTTATCCTACATATTCTTCTAGTCTCAAAATTAAATGGTTCCCATAGAGCCATCATGCTCTTCTTCTTTTTCCTTTCTTTTTCAAAGAATAATAAATCCCAATTGGTTGATGGGTACAAAGTATAAACTTGGAGTGAAATTTCATTTCTATATTAATAGTTTCATAGTTTTATTTGATCGAAGAATATTTATGGCATGGATACAATGTCATGAGTAAATATCTCTATATAACATTGTGTCGTTAACATGAACTGTCATGATGTAGGAAGCTGCTATTTCAATCCAAATTAATTTGGTGCATTTCTAGCTACCTATAGGTAGCTTGCATATAGCTTAGGCATTTCATTTCGATCATTATTTGCGAACATTTCTATTGTTTTCCTCTTTATACATATCAGTTATCAATTATCGACAGTGTCTTCATGGTGTTTTCATGCATGTGGATCAAAGAAAGTGCATGACAGTTGCTCCTAACTAATTGGGACCCTCTATAAATTCCCAAGATTATACTAGAAACAAGGACCGTGGTGGCAAAAGAGCTAAAAACCAAAAGAGTAGCTTCATTGCTAGAGCCAAAATAGAGGAAATTAGGAAACGCACGGCGTAAAGCTAATACCAAGACCCTTTCAGCTGACCTCTTTCTCTTACTCATATATTCTCGAGTTCCCACCATCATCATCTTTACAAATCAGACAAAAATGAGAGAGGGGAGATTCAAACTATGATCTTCGGTGCGAAGGTAACGCTGGTCTATCATATTAAAGCTTTATTGCCCATATTGTACTATTTAAATTTATAAAATTATTGCTCTCGATCACTTAAAGTTATAAGTTTGGTTCACGGATCAGAATTGATTATTTAAGTTATTCTCCCTTAGTTATATATTTCACCTCATGATCTCATATATACCTCTACTTTAGTCTTATAAGTCTCTCTCTCTCTCTCTCTCTCTCTCTCTCTCCCTCTCTCTTGCTCTTTTTGGTGGGTATCTGTTGTGGATGGAACAAGTTAAGTGCTGGGGGTGGCTAAACAGCAGGAAAGAGAAGATCTTCAACTCACCATCATCATCATCAATGAACTCATCAGCACTCATGAGTGGTAGCTCATCAACATGGGAAGAGAAGGCTTTTGCTGAAGATGCGGCAGGGCATGGTCCTCTTGGTGGTTGCATATGGCCTCCAAGATCTTACTCCTGCAGTTTTTGTATGAGAGAGTTCAGGTCAGCTCAAGCCCTAGGCGGTCACATGAATGTCCACAGGAGAGACAGAGCTCGACTTAAGCAATGCCTTAACCATAATACTATTGCCACTACACATGATCCTCATAATGTCCCACACCATCATCATATCCATGATGCACATGATCATCATCATGTTCCACATCAACATCATATCCCTGATGCACATGACCATCATCATCATCAACATCATCAGCCAATAGCCTCCACAGTTCACAATCTTGGCCCTAATAACATCTCATCATATCCTTTTTCTTCACCTTCTTCTTCTAGGGTTCCCTCGTCTGCAGCTAATTTACTAGCTATTCAAAAGGAGAATTCAGGTACTGAAGAACCAGCTTTTTTTCTCTCTCGTCCTTTTTCATCTACTGCCGCTGCTACTGTAGCTCCATCTTGGTCATCAGATAATTCAAAACCCGATGACCAATTGGAAAAGGAGAATATGATCTGGGAAGATGACTCCGTATCACTTCTAGGTAATTATGATCATGGTGATCACTATAATGTCGAAACCGATTTGTCGATGGGCTTGAATATCTCGGTTGTTAGCAGAAGTAGATCACAAGGAGGGTCTTGTGGGGAAGAAGCAAGCATAAGTTGTAAGAGGCCTAAGACTACTACTAATACAGCTATTTCTTCATCATTTCCATTTTGTCTCCAATCAGAAATAGAGGTAACTGGAGCACTTATTGTGGCTAGCTCCATGGAAGATTTGGATCTCGAGCTCAGGCTTGGTGACCCTCCCAAGGTGAAATGAAAGTACAGTTGGCCTGGCCAATCGGCTTGCAGTTGTATTATTGGCTAGCTAATCATCTTGATCATATTAATTAATTGTTGCAATGCTTTTTATTAATTTTTAGGAGAGAATTAGAAGAAACTAATCACTTTCAATTTCTTTTTTTCCCTTCATCTTTTTCCATCTCTTTCTTGGGAAACCCGTAATTAAAGATTCAAAGGGTAAGAAAACATGCCAGATTGAGGTTTTATGTGCACATATTGAATTCTAGATTAATTGATTGCACTTTATTTTCTTAATTATCTGCCTTGTCAATCAAATAGTCATTTTCCAGTTCTGATCCACGGAGGGTTTTCAGCATATTAGTTACTATATATTGCTATATATTGATGTGATGATAACATGTTATGCTTGAAACTGGAAGTTAAATGGCAGAGAGCATACTGAAAAAGCTACGGTAGAAGTTAAAATTTTATCTCTTGATGTGGCTGGGAAGATATGATGATTAAGTAGTGTTGCATTAGGGTTTATGAGAGGTGGGATATATATTCCATTCCACCTGATAGATAGCTATATAGATGGAGGTCCAAAGACATATAAAACTCCCATCAATTTTTTCAGATCTACTAGGTACCTGTTCAGGTTGTAAGCAGAAATTCAAACAAATACACAGTAGTTACCATTAGTTGAATGCCAGTTCTCAGACTAATTGAATCATGAGAGAGAGAGAGGAGGTTTCTTTGTGCTTGTTTTTATGTTTATTCATTTGTTTCTTACCTTTCTGCCAAAGAGAGGTAGAAACTAGGGAACTTAACTGTATCTGTGAAGTTGTAAATTGTTGAAAGGACTGACTAGTAACTGACATCAAAAGTCATTTCAGCTACAATATCCCAAAGTACTGAAAGAATTAAGATTAATTAATAATAATTATAGTATATAATCAACGTGAAATCAAATCAAATCCCTTCTTAAATTCTAAGATTTAAGAAGCACTTCTATGGAATATGGATCTGTTGATCTCTTATGTAATTCTATGCTACATCATTCTCTCTAATCCTCCAAATAGTCCACCAACCGAGGGGAATCAAATTCGATTAAATAATGTAATCCACAAATTAAGAGCTACCATTAATTAATCCGGGCACAGAGAGAAACAAATAATCCTTTGTTTTTACTTTTGGAACCATTCTAGCTACATGTTGAAACCCTCAACGACCGATCACCAAACCTAGATAGAAAGGAAAAAAAAAAAAAAAAACCTAAGAATGGAGAGCAACTTTCATGACACGGTTACATTGCTATAAAAAATAAAAAAAAACCTTATACATGACCAGTGGTGGATCCATGATTTGAACATTGAGGGATCCCGTGTTAAATACAAGTTTTTTAGATAGGAACAGAGACAGAGCGCGAAATGTGCAAAACAAAAATCAGTTTATCACTTGATGGGCTTGTTGTGCACATGTCAACAGATATCGGCATATGCTGAAACAAGCTGATGAATGATGTAGGGAGAATTTGTTGAGTATTGTCGATGCAATACATTACATCAAACATTTAATAGGCACAAAAGGAGCTCGTACCAACCATTCGGAGGGTTTCAAAAGACTTTCACATGTATATTTTCCGGACTCGCTCGTCCTGGGACCACCATGGTCTCTATTTCCATCTGCTCCTTACATGACACTGTATATCATTAGCACAAAACGTTACAATGGCAGTGTAATTGTGCCATAAAAGTCTTCTCCTAATAAGTTCTCAAAATTAATGTCAAAATTTCAAAACCCTATATAGACGAGACCCCTATCTGGTTATAGTAGTGCAGCAACCCTAGAATATATATATACAATGGTCTCTTCCTGCAGAATACACGGAGATTCCTTCTAAGGTTTAATGTGTGTTTTTTCCAACGTTTTCTTTATAAGGTAAAACGATGATGAAACATCGCTTTTGACTTAATGCACTTTCAGATGATCTCTTCTCTCTGGAGGGAATTTATGTTACCCCAACAATATTTTTACCACTTTTGGGTGATGGACGTGTGAAAAATGAGAAAGACTTTTTACTTTTACATATATGTGCATGCTTTCATCACACACACATGAACATTTACATGAGCAGGAATTTGGAGGTGGGTAAAAAGGGTAAATAGATATGGAGTTTTCCTTTGGTTTGGATGAGGAACCTGTTTCTGTGTAAGGAGGGAGGATGGAGGATGGAGGGAGGGAAGGAGGGTTTGAAAAGGTAACGATATTATTTGGGGCAGTGTCTGGTCTGGCAGTTCAAGTAGTTTCGTTGGTCTGGTTCTACTTTTTACCAGTTATCGAGGTCTGCAAATGCTATTGAGAGTGAGGTTAATTTAAGGTGCAGTTGTAGAGCCAGAAAAGCACATGGATATGAACTGTCTCTCTCTCTCTCTCTCTCTCTCTCTGTTTGTTTCTTTCACTGAAGAGGAAATTTTTACAAGGGAATGAGGAGATATTGTAGTACTCCTCAGCTTTAAGTGAGCTTTTGACGAATTGGATGGTTATCTTCATAAATGGCTTGTTGCTTTTGGTGGGTTACTTGGTTTTGGGAGTATGCGATGCGTATCCGTATTTGAATGATTAAACCGAGACTGTTCAAACCCTAATCATGCAATACTTATCCGTCCAATAAATTGGTGAAGCTTATGCACCAAAGTATTGTAGTATTTTCGCTTTTGCATTTAAAAAAAAAAAAAAAAGCGTGTAAAATGAGCTTCTTTATTGGAATGCATTAGTATTTGGACGGTTAATTTTATTTTTATTATTATTATTTTTTTAACAAACAATATTATATACTTTAAGGAGAATAGAGTGGATTTAGCCTCACAATGATTAAACTGAGACTGTTCAACCCTAATCATGCGATACCTATCCGTCCAATATATTGGTGCAGCTTATACACCAAAGTATTGTAGTATTTTCGCTTTTGCATTTAAAAAAAATAGCGTGTAAAATGAGCCTCTTTATTGGAATGCATTAGTGTTTGGATGGTTAATTTTTATTTATTTATTTATTTTTAAACAAACAATATTATCTACTTTAAGGAGGATGTGGTGGGTTTACCCTCACAATGAGCTAACAATAACGTGATTCAAATTCGTCTTTGGCGAGAATCAAACATAAGTCCTCTAACTTACAAGTAAAAAATGATACCATTAGACCACAAAGCTTTGTAGCATTTTAGCTTTTGCACGTAAATTAACAAGCATGCAAAAAGGGCCTCTGTATGCTTAAGGCATCTGAACCAACGGCAGTTAGTGAAGGAAAATTTTGTTTGGGCCAACTTGAACTGTGTACTGGGCTGGCCAGAATAGTACAAAGATTGGAAGATAGGGGAATCGAACACCCGCACTTCGTGTATGGGAAATGTTTATAACTACTTAAAAAGAAAAAGTGGCACAAAATAGAACATTTAAATAGGGGTGGGTGCGGTTTTATTCGGGGTTTTTTTTTTTTGCTGAAAACCAAACTCAATTTACTGTTTGGTTCGACTTTTTTGGTTTCTTTTTTCTTTTTGTTTTTTCAATTTTTTCTTTTTAACTTATAAATTGGAGAGAAAATGAAGAGAAAAATAAAATCTAGGGTAAGGCTTTCTACATATTTGGGCCTACAGTTAAATTTATCTTTGGATTGAAATTAGACTAATAGTTGATTTGAAATTGAGCTTGAAAAACAAATACTTAACATAAATAAATAAATGAAATATTAATTTATATGTCATTCAATTCGATTCGGTTCAATTTGATTTTTGAACCAACAAAATTGAAACCGAACCGATAGTTTCAATTCGATTTGATTTTATTAGCATTAATTCCCTTTTCAACCGGTTCGGTATTTGGTTTTCTGAGCCCATCCCTAAATTTAAATGCTAAATTTATTAACAGTAAATTTTTTCGATAAATTTAGTCTCCCTCGGTTGAAAAAAAATAAAAATAAAAAATAAAAAAAAATAAAGAAAAAAAGGGCCAATAGAAACGTTAGTTTGGTACGTCTCTTCTGTACATTGGAGGAGCTGCTTGGCCTCTTTGGCAACTTGCGGTCAGTTTACGGTTCACTGAAGTTTGCTTGCAAACCGCGAAAATGGCCAAGGCAGAGAGCAATTACCCAAACGCCAGATGGTCTCTCCACGGCGGGGCTGCCCTCGTCACCGGCGGAACTCGTGGAATTGGGTCTCTCTCTCTATTTCACGCACACTTTATCTTACAAAGTTCTTCAATTGGTCTCATGGGTTTCTTAATATCTCAAAGAACATTAATAAAAACTGAATTTTTCGTTGAAATTAATTGTTTGGGATTTTATTTTTCGGTCCTATTTGAATTCAGGTACGCCGTGGTGGAGGAGCTAGCTGGGTTCGGCGCGGCGGTGCACACCTGTTCTCGAAACGAAGCAGAACTCTCCAAGTGCTTAGAGCAATGGAAGGCTAAGGGCTTTTCAGTCACTGGGTCAGTCTGCGACACTTCTTCTACAACCGAGAGAGAAAAGCTCATGGATCAAGTCGCTTCCACTTTCAATGGCAAGCTCAACATACTTGTAAGCTTCCCTTTCACCCCTGTGTCTGTGTGTTTTGCTCTCTAGCTGTTTGTATAAATGCCCCAAAGAAGAAATTAAAACTTTTTGATGTTTCATAGGATGAGTAGAAATGGGTTGTGGTTGTGACTTCGATTCCAGTCTCGAATTAAATAGGCGTCTTTTTGTAGAATTTCTTTGAATTTTGTTATGGGATTTAGGTAAACAATGTTGGGACTAACATCAGGAAGCCAACCACTGAGTACGCTTCTGAAGAATATTCATTACTCATGGCTACCAACTTAGAATCTACGTACCATCTTTCCCAACTGGCACATCCTCTTTTGAAAGCATCTGGGCGAGGAAGCATTGTGTTTATATCCTCTGTTGCCGGGGTGGCCAGTATAGCTTCCGGGTCCATTTATGGAGCAAGTAAAGGTGAGTCATTGCTCTGTTTTGGTGTCTTTCTTTGCCGCATATTATGGATTATATTCGATTGAGAGCGAAGGAGAAAGCTAAGTCTTGTTGGTTTGTCACCAATTTTCTATTTTCAGCTGCAATCAATCACCTTACGAAAAATCTGGCTTGTGAGTGGGCGAAAGACAATATCAGGAGCAATGCTGTCTGCCCTTGGTACACTAGAACCTCACTTGTGGAACATGTAATTCTCTTTCCTTGCTATGGCCATTTAGGTGCTACACATATAATCCAATATTTATTTATTACAACTTTTCGTGTATGCGCTTTAAAGAAGTATTACCATTTTCATACCATGTCTGTTCATCTTGAAATGCACTGGGAATGCTTAGACTTATTTTTTCACCCTATAATGCAAATTACATTGATTGAGAGTAAGTTAGTTCTATTTTCTCGGGTTATTATGTATTAGGATAGGGAGTTGTATGAGTTCCATGGTTACAAATGTAATCATATATAATGGATAATGTCCAAATGGTTTCTGAAAATATAGTTACAAGAGATATCGACGTGCATGTACGTGATGTTCAACTTAGAATAGTGGCAAGTGATCATCAGATAGAATGTACGAGGTTTCAGTTCAACGTATAAGACTTTGAACAATATCTCAGGATGTATAAAGGTATGATTTTGTAGACCCTTCTGTGGGGCTTCAACCCATATCCCACTCACCCCTCTCTTTCAAAACCTACCATGCTTTTCTAGCAAATGATATTTGATAAGTACTAAATTTAGTGGGACAAGTTTCTGAGGGATTTATGCAGGCATGTGCCAAAGGTTTTAAACTTCTGATGAATCGAGTCTTTTTGGTCTGACTGATGAATTTGTAGTTAATCACGGGTACGCCAGGTCCCCCGGATACTACTAATTCAGAAATACTAGTCTGCATTATACGCGATTACGAAGTAAACAAATCTTTAGGGTATGAATGCAAAAACCTTTGTTCGTAATCATGTAACGCCTTTAAGCAGTCATTGATGTTGATTGATATTATAGTATTTCTTTCGACAGCATCTTTTAATCTTCCTGTATGCTCAACTTGTTTGAGAATAGTTTTTACGGCATATCCTTAAAACTGACTCGCAATTTCTTTGTCTCACGGAGAATAACTCTTTTCCTTTTCATACGTATGCGTTTACTTTGCGAGGAATGAGTATTTTTAACACCATGGATTCTCCTCTCAATGGTTGTGTTGCATTCCTGGTAGTCTTTTATCATCATACTGAAGCATCGTCATCTTGTTTGCCCTTACCTTTTGCACCTCATATTCCCAGGAATCAAGTACTGAAACCTTAATTAGTTTTGTGTCCCACCATACAAGTGAAAACGAATGATCATCACTGGATCAAGCTAAGGTTTTTATTCTCAAGTTTAGTACACATCCAACATTACGAATCTCTTACTGTGATATATTAGATATTGCACGATAAGAACGGGTCGGGCTAATGAGTTAGGATTAGAACATGTCCAAGATTCGATTTTCTGGAATGTAACTCAAGAAAGAGAACTTTAGTCCTTGCATTGAGGTTGACTGAGTACATTTTATGCTTATGTAAGATTGGATCTGCTGTGCAATTGGAATGTATCATGTGTTGCCTTTTGTTTTAAGTTTTCAAATTTAGGGTTTAACAAAGTTTCGTGGTTTCAGTTGCTGGATAACAAGGAGTTTTTGGAAGAGATAACGTCGCGAACTCCGCTTGAGCGCGTTGCAGAGCCGGAGGAGGTGTCATCTCTGGTGGCGTTCCTTTGCCTGCCCGCCGCATCGTACATCACCGGGCAGGTTATTTCTGTTGATGGAGGAATGACTGTAAACAGTTTCAACCCTACTAGGCGGCCATTTTGATCCGCTTGTCTCTCACATTCTTACCATGCTTCCTTTGGTTTTGCACATTTTTAAGATGAACGGATTTGTACCGCTCACTCGTACTGTTGTGGTGACATCCCTGGGAAAAACAATTTATAATTATGGACAAACATTGGAATAAAATTGGTGCAATTTTGAGGAAACACTTTAAAATAAAGGAAAATTAATGAAAATGATTTAAAAATTTTGAATTTTATCTATAAGGACAAAATAAATGGTAAAGTGAATAGTATCATGATTGATTTTTTAGTGTAAAAATGTGGTTTTTCATTAAAGTAAACATTACTGGGAGTTTTTCATTAAAGTTCCATTAAAATAATCATCATGCACTCCTTTTTTCTTTTTCTTTTCTAATTTCATTATTAACGAGGAGTGCATAATGATTACGATGAAGTGTAAATAACAACACTCTGCTAGTATATTTGTGATTAGCAAAACCTAGACCTTCTAAAATGACAAGATATTAACACTTTCGAAGCTGTCCATCTGTTTCTTTCAACGCTGACAAAATTTAAATATGGCCCTTCTTGCATTTGGTTTAAAACGAATCTAGCGAGTTATATAATCCTTCGGATGCTCTAGTAAAATGCGAACGTCCTTCAATTTGAGTTGTCTAAGTTGTGTCACGTTTTTCTTGCACCCTTTGTCTGGCGCTTTCTTGCGTTCGATCTACAAGTTAAAGTAGCTTATAATTTCTTCGAACCTTAGTGTTTGTACGATACTCATCAATTTCGAAACCACCGACTACTCCAACTTCATACTTTCAGCAACAATTGCGGCGTTCACTCTGAGCCACCCTGCTCAAGTCCTTGAGTTCCCCTCTAATCAAGAAACCAATCACCACATAATATAGGTTAACACCAGAATAAAGTCTCATATTATCAAGAGACCAATCAACACATGACAAATGTTAATAAAGCACTTAGAGGTCCCACATCCATCATGTACACAAGCTGGAAAATCTCCTCATCTATAAAACAGATTATACAATTAATCTCTAAGGACATTATTGTACGTAAATCATTATTAGAATTTCCTAATGATGATTATGCTTAAATCTATGTATCATGTACACTCGCTTTTATTAATGAAAACTTCTTTACCGTCGTGAACGTGAATGAGAATCCTCTTTTGTGAGGATTTCGTTCATTGTTCATTGTATGATCAGTTTTTGTCAAGTACTGTTTGTGTTTAATTTTAAATAAAAAAAATTTAAATAATTTATGACTACACGATGTACGACAAACAAACACAACTAAATAATCTTTAAGATCCTCATAAAGAGAATTCTATTAGCTTGAACGTAACCTAACTTAAAGCGAACTATCCATCTCGTGTTTACCTTCCTATCTATGAACACTCTAGCATTGAAATTAGCCCCTATGATCTGTTTGTTTGGTGAGAAAATGTTGAGAAAATAAAGGGTAGTAATAATGGCACCACATGGAAAACGAAAATATCTTACGGTTTGCAGACAACTGTAGAGAAAGATGACGACGTCGCGAGATATTTTCTGGTGAAAGGAAACCTACCTTACCAGGAAAGCAGCGCATCTTTTCCAAGTTCCCCATCTGAATTTCAAACCAGAAGCAGTGACGTGGGGGGCTGGATCTGCGGGTTTGTACGTGTCAACCGAGATCAACGGTACAACGTTGAAGCTGCAACGCAAGCCTCCACGTCTCCGAAACCATCGAAGCTTTTCGATGCCTTCTGTTCTCTTCCTTCCACCTTCTGCAATGTCGTGTCTGTGTTGGGAATTACCAATTTCCAATACGTGTTGCCTTCTTGATGCATGTTGGGTTTTCTGGGGGGATATATATATATATATTTTTTTTGCTCTTTGTCCGATTGCTGAATAAAGAGATATTAGTAAAGATATTTTTTTAGTCAAAATTGAATTAGCATGACTCTTTACTTTGATGTATAAGATTTAAAATTTTATATAAGTAATTTTTAATTTTAGATTTGGATTCTATTCAGATTCAAATTGTGGGGATTTTAGGGATCCTTACATCTTAGTCATTTATCGTACATCATGTGATCAGAAATCATTTATTTTTTATATTTAAAACTAAACACAAATAGTATCTGACGAAAACTGACCGCACGATATCAGATGAACGGCTAGGATGTGAGGATCCCTAGGATCTCCACAAAGTGGATCCAGAGAGGATCCTCTTCCCTTAAGTTTGTCCACATCAATCATTTTAGTAATTTCGTGAAAAAGTATTTACCAAGTAAATATCAGTTTTATTGATTTCAAATAGTTAAACTTATCTCGAACACCATTTTAGCTTAAAATATTGCACGAACCATTCCAACCTAACTATCTTTCATGGAGCAGTAGGCTAAGTATTACAATGGACAAGAAATAATGTGATTCAGAATTGCCTATGACAAGAATCAAACATAAAATTTTACACTTACAAGTTACAAGTAAAAAGAAGTACTCCTAAATTGATGTAGTATTAAGTAACAACGTTAATTTCTTTTTATTCTATTTTGAATGATTAATAAATGTTTTTCCGTATTTTTATGATTATTTTTGTTTTAAAAATATTTATTATAACAATCAAAAGATAAATAATAGTTTAAACGAGACATGCTGAATAAAAGAATTTAAAATAAAAAATTAAAGTAAAATATAAGCCTTCAAATTTAAATTTATATTTATTGAATTCTCAAAATTGTAAAATATAAGAGAATTGTACGTTTTATTGAATTATTGAAAAAACACTATCGTGTTTCTTAAAAAAATAATAATAATTAAAAAAATAAGGATTTAAGAGGAAGCAGCGACCAAGATGGGTGAAGTGAACCGTGGTCAGAGGAGGACGTTGAGGTTGAGTCGAGTCTGAGTCAGTTAGGGAAAGCGACTTACCTTTTATGACCATTGACGTGGCACTTCATACCACTGGTAGGTCACCACATGTGGGGACCGGGGACTTGTTGCTTGACAACCCATACCCTTTACGTGGCAGGTGTTCACCGGTTGTTCCACTTGCCATGAATGCTATGCTATGCTGACCTTTCTTATACGGGCACTTCCATTTTTTTATTCTCTCTATAAACGCATGTAAATGAAATTCCCAAAAAGCTGTTTGGTCCTTCATACGTAGGACTGGTTTAGTATTGCTGTATTTTAAAAAAAAACTGTTTTTGCTATATTGTGAAAATAAACTGTTTTTAAGTGTTTACCAAACATTTTTTTAAGTTTAGCATTTTTAAGCGTTTACCAAACCAGTACCTAAACTCATGAAAATACAACCAAATAAAATATCAAACTCTAAAACATGTAATTAAATTTGACAGGAAACGAAGTAAAACAAATAAAAATATTTATGCATTGCATTCATAACGAAGGGAAATGAAAAAGGAATGCTTTAGAATAACAAAACATTTAATAGTTAATTAAAAATTATTTGAAGCTACTCAAATTATCTTTGCTACCGTTCCACATTATGATACATATTAGCATTTCGGTTGGAAAACATTAATGTTGTCTATTTTTTTTATTGTTATTGCTGATGTGTTATGACATCTCTTTTGGAGATGCTCCAAAAAGCCTCTCTCAAAGTGAAAATTTTTATGAACTCTCTAACACCTAACAATTTAACTTTAATTTCCGTCAAACATTATAAAATATTATGCCAAAACATGAGGTGTCACCATAGACGGTAAATGTATATATCATAGAATAATACTACATTTCAATTCTTTTTATAGACTCTTTTCACAAAAATTGTGTAGACATCCCATTATTGGGAAGGTTAATCTTGATAAAGGTTTTCACAAATAAACTTCGAGCATGAAATAGAAAACAGAACATAAAGTGTATGATTTATGCAAAGTGATTACAACAAGTTCGATCAATTATCGTTTGTGTTTTTTTGTGATTTGTCATAAAATTATCGTTTGTAACGAAGGCAGTAGTTATAGAGATTGTAGCTTCCCTATGATTTCGCTGTTTGGTGTTTTATGTGTCCCGAGTAAAGTTGATTTTGGGCTCTTTTGTGTTTTATAGTCAATTTTCTTGTTGTGCTTATTTGGTATTGTACCTTAATGTAATGCTTGTTTTATTTTTGTTGGTAATATATTTACCTTTGTAAAAAAAAAAAAATAAATAAATAAATAAATTATTTTTTTTATAAATTAATAAATAGAAAAATCTTTTAACCAAAGCTTAGCTGTTGGTGTTACTCGCGTGTGGGATGGAAAACCAAACACGCGAATGTCGTATTCTCATAAGGCCGCCACGTGGTGGTATATAGAAGCAGCCATTAAAATAAATAATTTTCTCTTTTCCAACAGTAGACTGTAATGCTATTGTACAAAAAGAACATACTTTTTTATGTTTTTTATTTTTTGAAACAAACAAGTACTAAATGGCAACTAAAGAACATATATTTTTATTTTTTTCATTTTTGTTAAAACAAACAATATTTAAATTTTTTCAGCACACTAAGATTCACAATGAATTAATAATAATGTGGTTCAATTTTTTTTGCTAAAATCGAATTTAAAACTTTTTACTTACAAATGACGAAAAATACAATCAGATTATAATACTAGGTGGTAAGAAACAAATATTTAAATTAAAAAAAAAAAAAAAAAAAAAAGGGGTCGGTCGTCCAAGGACCACATGCGTGTCAAAAAAAAAGGACACCGCTTATACCTACCGTGTCACCACAAAAGTAGGCCACGTATAATATGGAAAAGGCCAGAGAACGTGTCCAAATCGAGGGATGGTGGAGATGAGATGGACGGTAGATGGGCTCTCTAGTGTTCAGTAGTTCGACGTCATACCAACTGGACAGTGTCCGAACCTGCCCGAGATAGTGATGGGCAAGCTGCCCGTGATTAGGCGTGGTGGCCCCCAGGTGAAATTGTTGCGGGTTGATGAGGTGGCGCCCTTCCCCCTCGTTTAGAAAAAGCTCCCCTCCGAATTCATTTTATTGAAATCCATTCTCTCTCAAACCATCAACTTTGAACTCTTCTCTCTCCATTTACGTTTGGAGAACTCCAAGCATCCTCTGAGGCGTTGTTCTGGATCGATTTTGGTTTTGTTCGGCTTGATTTTGATTGGCGATGGCTGGAATTTGCTGCGGTGTTGTTGGAGAAAGCGAGGCGTCGACGACGACGACGACCATGGACGCGAGACCGAGGAGTTCGCGGCGAAGGAGATTGGACATGTTGCCGCTTAAGTACATAGCGGAAATGGCCGTGCAACCGACGGCGGATAACGGGCGGAAGCGGCAGAAGGTCGATCTGTACCGGTCATTATCGTCTGTACCACAGAAAGCAGCCGAAGTCTCCAAAGACGGACTCGAAGAGTCGCAGCCTAACGCAACGGTGCGTTTTATGGAAGGTCATGTTGGTGCAAAGACTACACGCGGAGATGTGTCTAAGTCTGTCCATTTGGAAAACGCAGCGGTTCAGATGCCGGTTCACGACAGTCCCCGGTTCGGTATGACTTCGGTGTGTGGGAGAAGACGAGATATGGAAGACGCCGTTTCGATTCACCCTTGTTTTTTGCAAAAGGAGAATCCGGAATCTAACGGAACTCACTTCTACGGCGTTTTCGACGGCCATGGCTGCTCTCATGTAAATCCACCAATCCTACTCAATTATCCTAATTAATTTTCGTTGTTTACTTAAACGATTCGCTTTGGATTTAATTATTCGGAGTATAATCTTGAGTTATCTTAATTTATTTTCTTCCCTATAGGTGGCCTTGAAGTGTAAGGATCAATTGCACGAGATCGTAAAGCAAGAGCTCGAAACCGAAGGAGAATCGGTACAGTGGAAGGACGCCTTGGAGCGAAGCTTCTTGAAGATGAACGAGGAGGTCCAGCAAGGGAATCACGAGGCGGAGAGGCCGAACTGCCGGTGCGAGCTCCAGACTCCGCAGTGCGATGCCGTTGGATCTACGGCGGTCGTGGCCGTTGTCACCCAGGAGAAGATCGTCGTCTCCAATTGCGGTGATTCCCGCGCTGTGCTTTGCCGAAGCGGTGCTGCGGTTCCTCTTTCCTCCGATCATAAGGTGAGCCTTCAGCTTCTCGCTTTTTCCCGAGAAACAAACATAAACCGCGGAAGAAAATTAAAATTTATGGAGATCTAAATCTCATACAAATTCAATGAACAGAATTTATTTTTTTGGCGCGTGAAGTAATTTGAAACGTTCAATGAGTGCGCGTAGAAACACGTTAGCTAACATGCGATTATTTTAACTGTATTTTTGCAGCCAGATCGACCCGACGAGCTCGTTCGGATCGAAGCAGCGGGCGGGCGCGTGATCTACTGGGATGGCGCGAGGGTCCTCGGAGTTCTCGCCATGTCGAGGGCCATCGGTGACAACTACCTGAAGCCGTACGTGACATCGGAGCCGGAGGTGACGGTCACGGATCGTACGGCGGAGGACGAGTGTCTTATCCTTGCCAGCGACGGCCTCTGGGACGTGGTATCGAACGAAACCGCCTGCCGCGTCGCCCGCATGTGCTTGCTCGCGCAAAAGGCGGCGGCTTCACGGTCGGCGTCGTCCTGCTGTGACGCGGCGAGGAGGTCAGACAAGGCGTGCTCGGACGCATCCATTTTGTTGACGAAATTGGCCTTGGCGAGGCACAGCAGCGACAATATCAGCGTCGTTGTCGTGGATTTGAGAAGACCGGGGAGGTCCTAAATCCTAAATACGAGGTGGTTTCATTTCGGTCTGACGATATAATTACTAATGTAGCCACCGTATGAGTGGGAAATTACAAGACTAGCTTTCGTTTGTAGGGCTGCTCTTAATTTTCTTTTAATTAACTAGTTTAAGGAAAAGAAAATTTAAATTTTCTTTGTAGGTATGGTTTGGGGTTTTTTTTTTATATTATTTTATTTAGAAGGTTTTGCAATATTCACATGACCGCAGAAGGTTGCGGAAGTGTGTTATTATGCGAACTAAATAGAGAATGTAAGTGTATAATATTTTCTTCTTTGAACTTTTAATGTTTTGTTGTTTCTCAAATGCTCAAATGCAATGAGTTTGCTTAAATGTGTTTTTATTCAACTTGGGTATGAATGGTTTCATTAAACAAGGAAACCAAGGCTTGTTAATTGAGATTCAGATGTTCGATGTTAAACGTCGAGATTATTCATTGTGACGATATTTTTCAGTGTATTGAGGATCATGATTTGGTATTTATATACTTTAAAAAAAAATTAATTAATTGCATTACGATACTAGATTGGAATTTTTTTTTTTTTAAAAAAATTATCTAATTATATTATAACGATTGATATAGTAGGCCACTCGTTAAAAAATATCTCCCTCGTAACATAGGAAGGAAGTGTTGCGCTTGACATCGAACATTTGGCCCCTCCTTGCGTCGGAAAGATCTTAACATTTTCTCAATTTTCCCAATTATTGACATTGCATTTTTGTTTTCTTACTATAATTGAAGAACAAGTATGTTGTATGTTGTATACAAGCAGGGAAGCCATGTGTTGTTACTCCGCGTGGACCTGGCATACAAGTCTTTTACATGTATCGTTTTCTTAACAAATTGAAAAAAACGCAATCCGTTAAGCTAACGAAATTCTGTAATTGTTTCCGAGGTGTTAAATCTCGAACGAGATTGGTCTTTCATTCGGATGTGCTGGTAAAATTGATGGAAGGAACATTTGAGTCCGCTGCAATGACGATAAGACTAATGAGTTGTTTCGGGACCCCATCTACGATTCTCTCTCTCTCCGCCGCCGTGTACGGATAACGGTGAGCTCCCTTTCCGCCATCTGGGTGGCCGCGGCTGTATAAACGTAGGCCTCCCTTTCAGCCTTTGAGGTGGCCGAGTGCGCAGATCTTGGGGGCTCCACCACCCGATTTTTATTCCTCGACAACAAGTGAAAGGACTCTCGCACAAAAACACTCACATTGTCCTGCTCAATGGGACTCCGACACGTAGCGTTTGGCATGTGTTGCTGGCCTCGTGGCGTCAACATCTCGTAGCTGGCCTAGATTTATTTAGATTTTGATGGCGACGGCCACGGACCCAAATGTTACCTGAAAATTAAGGAACAAGAAAAAGGGGAAGAAAGTGAAAGGGGTGTGAATTGTTAGTGCATCCTTTCTTAATTAAGAGAAATCGGAAGAAAATAAAAACGTTAAATCGTGGTCCGTTTTGATATACGTTGGGAGAAATTTGCACGCAATTGGAAATATATGTTTGTATCGTATTGATTGCGTGACAGTTTTGTGTTTGAAAACACGCACGTGAATATCTTTCTTGCCGACCGTTAACACATTCTCCTCGTATCATAATAAGTAATTATGGGTATGATATTTCTTGAGTTTCAAATGCATGCATTCTATGTCGATACATATATGATCGTCAAATTTTAATCTAACGGTTTGAGTCACTTGGAATGGGTCACAGATAAAGTCTAATGGTCGAAGGAATTGATGCAACTAACAAACATTCTATCTCTATTTTTTTGTAGAAAGTAATCGTAAATTCAAGTTTTATGCATCATAATTATTGAATAACTGATCATGTGACCGAAAACGTCAAACTAATAAAATAAAAGCTATGCGATGCTCGTATATATATTTGATCACTAATATTTGATAGGTCATAGGTGACCAATGTTCTAGATTCGTATCATTTGTGATTCTAAATTCTGATAATATGATTCTAATTGGTCGGTGTTGCCAACAGCAAAATTATAAAATTCCACTTTCAATTGGTTGGTCTAATGAAAATTTAAATACTACTCAATTTTTATGAAACTATGTTCCTTCTTGCTTCCCAGCAATTGTTTGATCCAATTTTCTAAGGGCTTGGATTTAGTTTTGGTCTCCTTCTCAGTCTCTGACGTAATTGCATTCTTTTGAAGGGAGGGGTGAAAATTCGTTGGGTGAGTTCATTCTTTGGTTTCTATCTTTAACATATTTACCATCACGTGGGGTTTCAATCTAGTAATGCATTGTCATGTACAAGTTTTTGTAGTTACATTACTAAAATAGAACATCAAATGACGAAAAACTCGTTATATATAAGTTGCCGTTTACAAACACACACAAACTTTTATGCTTTTTGATTAATCATGTTTTTCTCGAATCACTGTGACAAACATCTTAGAGCTTATTTGGCTGTGCTTTTAAAATAACTGAAAACGCTTTTGGTGAAAATGTTTTTAGAACTAATCCTTAGTAAAAATAAAAGTAAATCCTCTAAACATTTTAAATGCTTCATGAAAGAAGTACATAATTAGTGCTTCTTGCAAAAAACACTTCAAGTGTTTTTGGAATCCAAAAACATTTTCTCTAAAAGCGCTTTCAGTTATTTAAAAAGTACATCCAAACAAACCCTTATTAGTTTGCCCCAAAGTTCTAAAAGACAGTAGACACTAATCGGACTGTGGACTGGGGCCTAGTGCTTAAGCGGATAGGCATGGCCTAGGTGAACTAGACGAATTTAATTAAACTATTATATATCGTATAAATAAGTACTTGTTTATATTAAAAAAAATACATAATTGTATTGGGATACATAGATTGAAAAATCGAATGATAAACAGATTAGAAAATATTGACAACATGAAGAACCATAATACAATGAGTGTTCATCCATGTATTCAACAAGTCTCTTACAATTTATTAAAAAAAATTAAATGCAACATGAATGTTGTCTATTTTATTTCTAAGTGAGTCATGACCTAAGTGGGTGCTTATGTGGTTCTAGGTGTCAAGTCTCTTACAATTTATTAAAAAATAAATAAAATGCAACATGAAAGTTGTCTATTTTATTTCTAAGTGAGTTGCGACCTAAGTGGGTACTTATGTGGTTCTAGGTGTACTAGGCGAGCGTCTCGACGGACTAGGTGGGTGATTAAGCAAGTCTAGGTGTCTTATCTTAATTTTCAAACACCTAGAGATTAAAGAGGACGGTTTCAAATGGTTAAAAATTAATTAGGATGGTAATCAACCATCTAGATTCTTAGCGGGAATTTTAGAACAGTTTGCCAAACATATCATTGCATATTATGGAGGAGGATTCTCTACCCTCTTAATCTCTTTACCCTTCCATACCTTTCTATTTGAACGATCACGGTTAAGCCATGTCAACATCTTATATTGATTTTTTTATAAAGATAATAAAACAAAAAATAATGTGTGAGAAGAAAGAATGAAATGGGATGTGAATACGAGGGTAGATAATCCTCCACTGCATATTATACTATGAGGAGCAGCACCAATCAAATGATAAAAACGCATTAGGGATTTTGACTCAAACCATATTAAATTAAACCAATAGTCTGATTACGGTAGAAGACCACATCACTGCTTGGGATGCAAAGTCAGAAGATCGATGATTCATAGACTTGAAAACTTCCATTCAACCTGGTATTGCGAAACCATGGACGGATTATTATATGATTACTTTTATTATTATTAATTATTAATATTTTCTGTAGAATATTTCAATGCGGATCGTGGGGATTGTTTTGTTATGCAAAATTGCAAAGGGGGATGCACATTTGTAGCCATCAGCGCAGTGCAGAGGGGTCTTGACTCAAATGTCACATGCAATATTTCCTATAAGTCATTTTGGTTCGAAGTCGTGGATATGCGTTGGAGGCTGACGCTGGTTATGAGAGTGATCAATTTTCCTTAAACTTTTTAGTCACCAAAAAGTAAAGGAACCCAAAATAATGTATTTTTTTTGGGCCAAAAAGTATTCGGATTAGATTAGATCAAGAGTTCGATTCTTTTTGTTAAATCGAGAAGATGTGTTGTATTTTGCAAAGGTATAATTAAGCATATTCTCTGGTTTATCTATGACGATTTAGAATTTGAGACAAAAAGAATTTAGGTTTGATTCCGAAATTATTAGACAAAGCATAATGTTCCATTTTATTAGAAACACAAGTCAGACAACTGCATGCTTTCAAGTGGAAGCTTTCTGATCTCCATTTTAATTGGAAATGGAATTTTAGCAGGAAAATATATTTGGAATAAGATGTTGACAAATGAATAGAGCCAATAACCACATAAACAACGGGCTCGATGGGAATGCGGCCCATTGAGCTCTGGCCAACTCATTTCGGCCCATATTGCGTATAAAATGATGACGCTCAACTAATCCACACTAGCACCTTGAGCGTTGGCCTTTTTAGAATTGGGTGAAATCGAAATTGGGTTGCTATTATTGTAGCACTTTCAAGTAAGCCCAACAAACGGGTCATGTTTCTCATTTTCTTGTTATACTCGTTATTTTAACAGGTCGTGTCGTGTGTAAACTCGTTAGGTAACGGATTTTTATCAAGTGACTTGATAACGATCGATTTGTTAACACGTCGTTTAGTTTCGTGTCGAATTAATGGTCATGCAAAAACGTGACATGCTAATATCTAGATCTGGAAAACGATATCTTACAGGGTCTTAACGGGAAAAGAAAAAATTCACATAAAGAAAGTAACAAAATTCAAAAATGGGAAAATAAAAATCCAGCTTTCGACTCAAAAGGAAGAAATCAGGTCCGGTTTAATATGAGGCGAGCCTGATTATGCCAAATAGGGCTAGACCGAAATTGACCCATTGGGCCTGCAACTCTTAATAAGCACGTGGTCCTCCTCAGCTATCAATATCATCGGTGGAAATAAATTACCCCTTTTTTTAGCATAAATTTTTGAAATGTAATATGAACTTTACGTTTTTTTAATTTTTCATATGAGTTTTTGATTTTTCAAGCAATTTTTCACATCAATTGTAAAAAATTGTTAATTTTTAATCTCACTCGAACTAAGTCTTTTATCTAAAATAAGCAACGTGCCTTGTGCAATTTATCTATGTAGTCTCGATAATTTTCGTCCACATAATTTATTACTCTTGCTTAATATTTTCTATATACTTGGGTAAAAATTTATTTAATTTTGTAGTATACTACGGTGTTTGCCATTTTTAATATATAAGTGTATAATTAAATATGCCACTGAATATTATGGTTTAGTAGTATTTATCTTCATTTGTAAGTGAGAGATTTTAGATTCAATTATCGTCAAATGTAAGTTTAAATCATTATTGCTAACTATTGTGAAATTTGGCCAACTTCCTTACTCTCGTAATATAGGTACTGTTAGTTAAGAAAAAACCTAATAATAAGGGAGCAGAGAAATTAAAAAGTGAAAAAGTAAGGCCTGTAACCACTATTTCAAAGAACCAATAGGATTGGAGAATGCCTAATCTCTATGTCTTGCTTTTTCCCTACCCATCTTCTCAGCAAAAACCAAACGTTAAATGGTTTAATGAGAAACGGCATCTCTCCTTGTACATAGACTATATAGTATATACCCCTTCAACCACAAACAAACTAAATAATAATATTAAGGAATCACAATATAAAAAGCAAAAACTTTTATTTTTAGATTTTAGAAACTGTGCTTAATTTAATTTGAAACCAGTAATTTTAACTTTCGTTTGGACAAACTTCTTAAATTTGTGTCATGTTACTGAGTTAAATAGTACAACTATGCATCGCGTAGAAAAAACTAGATGATAATATTAAGTCAACTAACAATCCAAAAAAATGAAAAAGAAGAAAACGTATTACTTTTGTGTACTATAAATGGTACTTGTTTTAATTTGAAAATAGTAATTTTAACATTAGTTTAGACAATTTTTATGAGTTTGTGTTATGTCATATGAGTTAAATAATATAATCATGCATCATTAGAACAAACTAGATAATAGTATTAAGTCAAATAACATTCTAAAAAAGCCACTTAGTACTGCGTCTAATGGTATTCCTCTTCACTTATAAGTGAGAGGTCTTAGATTCGATTCTCATCCAAGGCGAATTTGAATCACATTATTGCTAGCCCATTGTGAGACTTAGCCTATCCCCTCCCCCTTAGTGTAGATAATATCGTTTGTTAAAAAAAAATTAACAGTCCAAAAGAAAAAAAAGAAAAATCTTTGCATTAAATAATACAACCATGCATCATTTAGTCTAAAATACTGCTAAAAACATAGAGGAAATAATTTGATAGTAATCGTAGGTGGATTCAAGCGCGACTCTGAAACATAATCAATTGAGGTGGGATCAGATGCATACTGCAGTGGGCAATGAAACCCCGTTTTTGGGAGCTGCGACAACCTGTAGTGGTGGAGTTGAGGTAGCAACTGACTCCTAGTTGAATAATCTCTAAGACGGAGTAATTCAGTTTGCAAATGACTTATGAAGAACTAGATGCTCATTTTGTGGAAGAAAAAGGTATGAAGAAAAAACTTGGCTAACGTCTGTTAGAGGCAAGAGGGCAAGCATTAATATAACATAAATGTTGTTCTTTTGTGATTGAAAGGTCACGAGTTCGAGTCATGAAAATAGTTTATTTACAAAACAAGGATAAGGTAGTGTACGATTGACATTTCTCCTCGACCCTCGCAAAACGAGAAGTCTTGTTGGCTTAGGATTGCCTTATAACGTGCACTAGGGGCAAGAGCTGGAAAAAAAAATTTGAGGGCTAGGTGTTAGGTAAAGTCTATAGAAATCATGTTCATTAAAGCTTTTTTTAAATATATCCGAAAATTAAAATTCAACGGGACAACAATACAAAAATTAATTTGTAGTAAATAACTATAAAATAATTGAAATATTTCAAAGTTTTATGATGAGAATAAGTTTGAAATATTTCTTGACAAAAAAAAAAAAAGTTTGAAACATTTTAGAAAATTTTGGATCAGAAATTTTAAAGTTTTTAAATCTTGATAGGCATTTTCAATATTCATCCAAATGTTTTCAAATATATTAGGATGGGAGCATTTTTGCTCACCACTATTTAGTGTGGTGTATGCTCACTACCCTATTTATCAGCATTGGATGATTTTGAATTTTGAGATTCGTGTAGTGTATAAGCACAAATCTCAAAATTCAAATTCATCTAACGGTGATAAATAGGATGAGCAAAAATGCACTTGTGATAAAAATAAAAAAATAATGACGGAATGAAATTCTAATCCATCATGCACCCATAAATTCATGGTAAACCAATTTAATTAGGAATTCTGAAATCCAAAATTAATTCATGCGACTCTTGTTTGAGTTTGACCAAAAATTGATTTATCATGTCCCCACATAGACAAACAAATAAATAAATGAGGATATTTTTGCTCATAATTTTTAAATGATGATGATATTTATTACTTTATTTATGAATTTATATTTAAAATCCATTTAGTAGATAAATACAATCTCAAATTTAAGTTCATTTAACGATAATATGTAAAATCCCTCCAACGTAATGAGCAAAAATGCACTCAAATAAAAATCGAAGGGAAAATCCTTGTCAATTTCCGGGAGCTTTGGTTTTGACTAGACATCTCATATTTTTTCACGGTCTACTAAACCTACTTTCTCGTTTTCCCACCACTCCCAAAACCGTCTCCATTAATCAGAGGAAGAACCCGCCATTACACTCACCGGGTTCAAACCCAAAACCCATGACCCTGCATTGACCCCTTTTCTTTCCCGCCATCCAATCAGAAAAGCGGCATCACAAAAAGGTCAACAAAACCCTTGTCGCTAAGCAAAGCAGTACACTTCTACTGTTAATCGCTCTGTCTGTATATATGTGTGTATTATGTTTTGTTTGTACAAAGTTTTGTGCTTTCTGGAAGAACGGAAGGCAATGTAGGCGATCAGAGATCAGGAGTCTTCGAAACCCTAGATAACATTGCAGTCAATTGCTTCTGTTGATTTTGACTGCTGGGTAATCGGTATTTAAGGTCAATTCAGTCTTTGATGTTTCCCATCAGTGAAAGTTTTGATCTTTGGATGTTTGTGCGTCTGGTAGAAGTGTTTTCAATTGTTTCCTCCTTTTTTTTTTTTTGTTGATACTGGGAGGAGGAGAATTGAATTCGGACCTCGGATGCTGGGTTGAATGCTCTTAACCAACTGGGTTACGATCCCCTTGCCAACTGTTTAACTTTTAAATTATTGATTTTTGGGGGTTTATTGCTTATTTTCCAATTGGGTTTATGCTTATTTATTATTTAGTGATTTGTATTGTATGTACTTTTAGTAGATTGCTTGGATACTCAGGGCTGTGTAGGTTTAGCAAATGTAGAGAGAAATTAGCAAACAATTCTCAAAATTCAGATTATGTTGGTTTCCAGAAGGGTATTTACGATTTGTTTGATTGGTTGAATCTTGCCGGGAACTTAGTATTCGGACCTTGTACTCTGCTTATGTTATTAGTGCTGGAAGCCATTTTGCTCTAGAGATTTGACATTGTCTTATGTGAAACAGTAGTGAATAATGAGTGCCCAAAGTGCGTTGGATAACACCCTCAGGGAAATACTACAAGTTGTCCAACCCTCGCCCAAGGATTGGACAACACGGTTGCAAATCATTCATGAGTTACGAGAAGCCATTGAATCCATGGAAAGTTTAAGAGGTGATTTGTGTAACAGTTTCATGGTTGTACATTCTACTGTTAGTCGTTGATTCATTATAAATGCTCATTCAGCCTACCTTTTTTTTTAACGAGCTGCAGTTTGTAATGAGGAAAAGATAACACAATTTTGGTTTTGACATAATTGGCATATTAACAGGTGCAACTGTGGAGCCATTTGGGTCATTTGTGTCTAATCTTTTCACAATATGGGGGGACCTGGATGTTTCAATTGAGTTTACCAATGGTTCATTTGTTTCATCTAATGGAAAAAAGCAGAAACAGCGTTTACTAGGAGATGTTATGAATGCTTTGAGACAGAAAGGTAGGATCATTGTTTTATCTTTATTAATTGTTTATATTTTTATTTTCAGGCCTCCTTACTTAAGCATATATCCTAATCATCTCTGGGAAACTTAATGCGTTAATTAAAAGAATATGTTGGCACATTTGATAAATATTTCCTGGTAATGGCAACAAATTATGCATAGGGGTTGGTCTTGGACTGTCATTTATGTATGGGTTTCCTGAGTATGAAAAAGAAACAAGGAGTGTGTGTATATGTCCGTATATCTGTATTTGGGGAGTTTTGTTTGTTTAATTACAGCCTCTCCATTTTAATTTCGAACGAATATTCATATTCAGGTGGATGGAGGAGGTACCAATTGATACCCAATGCAAGAGTTCCCATTTTAAAGGTTGAAAGTAATATCCAAAACGTCTCTTGTGATATTTCTATCGATAATCTGAAATGTCAAGTGAAGTCCAAACTCTTGCTCTGGATCAGTGAGATAGATCCACGCTTCCGCGACACGGTTTTACTGGTATAGTGATACTACAGATTAGAGTTCGCTTTCTAAAGGAGAAGTGTATGTATCTGACATAATCTTCTAGCTTTTGTAGGTAAAGGAATGGGCAAAAGCACACAAAATAAATAATCCAAGAGCCGGGACTTTCAATTCATACTCTCTCACGTTGCTTGTGCTATTCCATTTTCAGGTAATCTTAAATCCTCATCTCTGCCTTCTGGTGTTGACCTGAAAGTAATTTAAATTGTGAGGGATTATTTAGACTGTTTTCACTGCACTTTAGTATATCTATGATGGTTGATATCAACCTAAATTGCTGGAAGTAGATCAGCAGCAAATTCTGTAATCTTTGAGATGGTTCAGTCTCTTGTTACTTCCATCATCTGTTATCAATATATATGATTAAGTTGTGTCTTGTGTGTAATATATGCTCCTAATTTTAGCTTATTATATTTCTCATTTGTAAATTTTCTTTTTCAGACATGTTCACCTGCAATTTTGCCACCTCTTAAAGATATATATCCTGGAAATATCATTGATGATCTTAGAGGTACTTTTCATCTCTCAACCGGTGACCCCATTTTCTATATTAATTGGCTGCTCGTTGTTGGTGAAATTTGAATAGAAGTTGTTCTGTTAGACAGTTGTTTGTACAATATGAGAGTAGTCTTCTCCCTTTGATGTTGTCGTTGAAGAAGTACTGGTTTGTTAGTTGAATTATTGTAGTTTCAGATTGCTCTCCTATGCAGCAAACCAAAACAACCAAAAGAAGTTCTTAGTTGTAGACAAACCAAATTATAATTTCAATCTTTTAATTGCTCTGTTTCTTAAGTTGCACCGTCATAGTCCTTCTACTCAGAGTAGGGACGATTTGGGTAAGAAGTAGAGCCAGCGTATGTTCTTTTATTAGTAAGTTTGCATATGCTTTAGATAATCCACTGCGGTGAGATTGTCGAGTTAACTCTTGTCTACTTTTCTCTACTGATCTCTAGTGTATACTGTTAGTTCATACATTTTTTACAATATTGTTCGAGACATATTATTGAGGGTCTTTTAACCACGTTGATTAAGTGTTTTGTAGTATTTTAATAAGAATTTGTTTGAGTATACATAATGGTACCTAACATGCGTCGGACAGAGAATTTGTTGATCTGATTAGGACAACTATCTTATTACTTATGCTATATGCAGGCTTGAGGGTTGATACAGAGAGACACATCGCAGAAACATGTGTTGCAAATATAGAAAGGATAAAAAGAGCATACAGCATGAGACCAAAAAACAGAAGTTCTTTGTCTGAGCTTTTTGTCTCATTCCTTGGGAAGGTATTTTCTACATTCACAAATAACTTGAATCGTAGTTTGTCGTGTTTTTAATAGAGATTGGTATGCTCAAGAATTCCACTCCTCCCTTTCCTCTGGAACGTTTGGTTAGACATTTTTCAATTTGATGATGGTTATTTCATAAATTTGCAGTTTTCTGACATTAGTACGAGGGCTTCAGAGTTTGGAATTTGCACTTATACCGGACAATGGCACGCCATAGAAAGCAATACGAGATGGTTGCCGAAAACTTCTTATTCCCTATTTGTAAGTCCATCCCTCTTTCTCTTTATCTTTTTTAGGACTTTTGATTATGGCCTTTTTGTTAATGATATTTATTGCTGTAACCACTGCTGATTTTGCTACTGGAATTGGTGCATGGACAGATTGAAGATCCTTTTGAGCAGCCAGAAAACAGTGCCAGGGCTGTTAGGACCGGTGAACTGACAAGGATATCGGGAGCATTTGCGATGAGCCACCACAGACTTATCTCAACCGATCACAGTTCATTTTCTAACATGCCTGATCAGAGGTCTCTTCTTGCCACCCTAGTCCGACCGCAAACTTCACGTCTTATTGTTGGACCACCTCTTAGGAATCCGGTATACAATCCTGAGCACCGCCAACCAACTCATCCACAACGGTTCAGGGCTGAGAGCTCACGTGGGCGAACACCAACCAGCAATAATGGTGCTCGAAAACTAACTCATCCTCAGGTGAACCAACTGGTGCCCTCACCTTCACAAGTGCAACCTCTTCTGGTGCCCATGCTAGTGCACTCACGCTCACAAGTGCAACCTCCTCAGGCGCACAAGCTAGTGTACTCACCCTCACAAGGGCAACCTCCTCAGGTGCACAAGCTAGTGCACTCACCCTCACAAGTGCAACCTCCTCAGGTGCACAAGCTAGTGCACTCACCCTCACAAGTGCAACCTCAATTGCAGACGGCGGAGCCAAAACGGTATGACAATAGGTCAACCACGGGGCCAAAACAGTATCGCAACAGGTCAACCACCATAAAACCTCCTCCGCAAACACACCAAGACCGACCGCAGCAAATGTGGAGACCAAGATCTGATACATGCTGAATGTGTGATGTGAGTTTTTCCATTCAAGCATGCATTGCCTGGCTTTTGATTGATAAGTAAGAAACATTTCTAGTATGCAAGTTGGATCGTCACAGCTGGTTCGATGCAACCTAGAATTCAAGTGAGAAACAAGTGATTGAGTCTTTGTTCTTTTGTTTTATCGACTGAAAGATTACGCTGGTCCGTAGATTCCCTCGGATTGGTTTAGGGTTCATCAGTCACTCTCCTGCACAAATGGAATGTGCATGATATGTGTGTATAAGACAATATTGATGGTTGGTGTAGATTATGACTTAAAGAAGCAAACGGGTTGCTTCTACCCAATTTCTCTACCTACCATTTTCAAAGATGTCTAATTTGGACCCAAGAAATGACTTTTCCGCACCTATTTCAGTCTTTCTGCACACCCATATTTATATGTCTATAGATTTTCGTCTGACATAAACAAAAGAGCGTGTGAAAATCACTTCTCGACGGACCCCTCTTTTTTCTTTCCTGTCACCCTTTTACTGTCTGAAGAGCTTTACTGAATGAGTTTCTTTTCTCTGTAAAGATGACCATTAGAAATGAATTTTAAAAATCATGAGAAAATCATAATCTAAAAATTGAAATTCTTGTATAT
This sequence comes from Pyrus x bretschneideri, assembly GCF_019419815.1. NCBI lineage: Eukaryota > Viridiplantae > Streptophyta > Magnoliopsida > Rosales > Rosaceae > Pyrus > Pyrus x bretschneideri. Next base: position 2,239,844 of record NW_025999635.1, read on the forward strand.
TGATACGACCAACATTTACAACATGCATCAAAAAATTGAAATTCTTGAATACATAAATCATAATCCAAACTCACGACTATGACGAATGTGTGTGTCATGTACCAACTCCAATCCTTATTATCCGCCCCGGACGGAGGTTCGACACTGATCTGAAGGTGCCCTACCCAATCTCTGCTACTGCAATCTACAACACAATGAAAAGAATTCTATCAATCTCTCTCATTACATTTGCACCGAGTCTGTCCGATCCATGGCATCGTCAAATGATGGTTTTAGACAATCTGGTTTGCTCGTTTTCCCCTCCAGAAAATTAGTAGGATACAGTCTGGTATCATTTCCCAATGCTTCAACTATGCAATAGGCGTTTATCGCCAATAAAGAGTCTATAACTTGCATGAGGCCCCTCAGATGTGTCTCGTAAATTGACGCCCCAACCCATGGCATTTCCGATTGCTTGAAGTTCATACATGACAGAAATAGAGTCACGGATGTATGCACGACCACCAGGTCTTAGCATCCGGTCCATCTCAAGCATGATTGTGGAGATATTGCATCTGTTATAATGGTATGAATCAAATCAGGCCTTACAGAAAGAAACAAAAAAGGTGTAAAACTGCCACTTTACCCCCAATGCATCTCACTCCCACCCCAAGAACAAACATCAAATTAATGGAATGAAAACTTCAAATCAAACAATCAAGCATCATCATGGTGTTAAAACTCAACCCCAAGCCAATGGAACAAAAAGAAAGAATGTATGCAGGATGATCCCGACAAACCAAATGTAATTCTGCATTTCATTTCTTTTCCGGTCATGATTAACCATTACCGAACAAGAGAGAGCCTTTCCATTTTCCCAACCTTTATATTAACAACTTATCAGAAGTTAAATCCAACACTGTTCTAGAGTAGCTCTGTTTCAAATTAATCATAACTACTAATTTTTTGAATATTAGTTCTCAGTAAAATGTAACTCGCCTAATTAAGCAAATATTCTTGTGCGGTACCATCTAAAGCACACAAGGACAAGATAGTGATGGGAAATACATAAAAACTCATTAAATAATGAAATTTTCAGATTGGAGGGTAAGAGAAAGAAGAGAAGGGGAGAGATCACCTTTTTTTCTCAATAGAGAAAAGGCCGCCTGCATACAATAAATCGTATGTCCGTGGGTATGTATCAAATGGTTCACACCTGATACATATAATGCCAATGAGTAACTTTTAAACCAACTGAACTTATTATAAGCAGCAAATAAAGAAAAACAGTTGGTAATGTACCAGTCATGCATTACTCCAATGAGTCCACGGTCATATATAACAGGTAATGTGTTGGGGCCGCTAACAGGAACCACATTCATAACCCAGCAATTTAAATCATGTTCAATTAGTGCAGCTGCAAATCTGTCAACCAATTAAGAGACCAGAAGCAATGAGAAAAATTTAGCAAAAAAAATAGAAAAGGAAGACCAGTCGAGCACAAGATAAATACATTACCCTCCAAAGCCAGCTCTCATGTCCATTACGTTTCTTAATCTAAACTTCTTCCATTGTAAACCACTAACATAACCTCCAACTAACTCATGGAAATATCTGGATTCTGCTTTAAATAGCTCCTTTCTGGATATAAAGGCATCAATTTGTATGCTCTGAAGCCTATCAGGTGGAGTTTGCAAACGGTCCGGCCATGCTGTGACATTTGCTCCATAGCCATTTTCAGGAAGTCTTGTGATGCATGCCTTCAGATCAACATACCTGACTCATCATACAATAAATAATGTAACCTTATAGAACAAGAGGCAAGTCCTCTAAATGCACATGAAAGCTCTTTTGAAATAAAACAATACAATTATCCGTAGAACTAAACTTAAACTATGAAACTATCAAAGAAATGGTCTTACATTCAGAACTAAAAACAAAATATAAAAGGGAGTCCAACATTTTCATAGAGTTCCTTACAGGTTTATTCCAAATTTATCTCCAATTAAAAGTATGTATGGCTTTAATGCAAAGGAAGGTGGTAGGAGGGAAAACAGTTGGTATGCATTTAATTAATATCTGAGTTTGATGAACAACCTATCTTACATTAGAAAATTTTCAAACATTGTTAAGAGAGGAATCACGGACATACCAAACTTTGTCTGGGTCATCACTTGGATCACATAATGGAGGTTTGGTTCCTTCGTCCCGATTCAGATAGCAGCTGTTGTTAACCGGCTTTTTCCATATTGCAACATAGCCCTGCTTTGACACCAATTCCCAGCAAAGCCGCGTGGTGAGGTTAAGCATCTCTGGAAAGGGAAAAAAAGAAAAATAGATTTTATTTTTCCCAGGCCCAGACATGATTACTAAATCAACATAGAGGATATATTCTTGTCAGGTCATGGACCAAAAATTAGGCTGCTTCTATTAAACCAGTGATGTTATCAAACAAGAAGTTAGTACACAAGGTTTAATTGTTTCCCAGGTCCAGATATGATTACTAAACCCTTGCGCCCACTTCTCTTCTCGATCCTTCCACATTCTTGAAACTGGGGACAGAGTCATATATTATGCCAAAATGACAGCTAGAATGGAAATTTTCGTGTGCACCAAACAGCATTTTTTAACGAAGATGGTGCTTCCAGTGGTGGAAAGCAATCGTGTGCACCAAACAGCGTTGTTGTTGTTGTTGTACAGTCAAACAGAAATGATAGGTTATAGTTTTTTGTGGGATAGAGAATTGATTAAGTGGAGGCACAAAATGTTGTTTTGCTCTCAATTCATCTGGGTCAGGAAATGCTAATACAAAAACTGCAGAACTTTCAAACACTAACCAGCAATCAATACACTACTAAAAAGTTTCACCAAACAAATCTTTCGCAGTAATACCTTGCCACTGCTCCTCTAGAACTTCTTCGTGCTTATAAACTGGCTGTGCTGCCCAAGCGAAGTATCCTCCTGCCCTGAGCATCCTATTAACCTCAAGCAACAATATGCCATCTACAAAACAAAGAAGTGAACGAGGTAAAGAAAACACAATCAGAAGATATTCCCCTACCTAAGTGACCATCTTGTAACTAAGGCAGTTCACTGGAAAATAAAAAGTTAAATATAAGTTTTGCATACCGTCACGAGTCCAGTTAATCCTACATCGTGAACAATGTATCAGGTCAAATGCCTGACTTGGGTACAATAAACGGTGAGTTGCAAATGCTGCTACCATTGCAGGCACACCGCGCTCAAGAGCAAATTGAATCTGGTTCTCATGAACGTCTTTAGGTGCAACTGACATAGTAAGGACATCTCGCGACAGCAGATACGCACCAAAACTCGCAACACCACATCCGACATCCAAAACAACTCGGACACGCTGACCGAAGGTGATGTCTGGGACCGCCTGCACGATTTATACTATGACCATCAGAAAAAAACACGATATAACAGTAATCGAAAGGTCAAATTACACATTTCCCAGTCACGTCGAATTTAAACAGTATTAACCTTAGAAATATCAGTCAAGTAACCATCTGCTCCATGTATAAACTGTGTACCACCTCCCGGAAACTTAAACTTGTTCTTCTGTCTGGTAATCCAGTTCTGACCCCCTTTATCTTCCACTAATTTTGTATGAGGTACATTGAAGAACCAAACCTGCCAAGAAGTGACATTTCATCAACAAAGTTCGAAAAGATTAATGCTTTAATCTTAAAAACAAACACACACATAAAAGAAACTTTAAAATCTCCGAAAATACCTCATCCCGGCTTTTAGGCCACGGAATTGGGGTCTTGTAGCTCTTGGGCGGCGGAACCAAGCAATTCAAACCCCGACCAGCCTCCGGGCAATGCCGCTCGAACCGCTCGCCTTTCGCCGTCGATTTCAGCCTCTTAATCACCTCCACATTATCCAAACAAGGTATGTACTCGCTCATACTCTTCGGGCAGAGCTCGAACCTCTTCACACTCACCCGACCCTCCCCGCTCCGCTCACTCTCCGCCGCACTCCCGTTCTGGCTGCTCCAATTCTCCACCACCTTATCGGGATCGAAATCCCCGACCTCGAACTCGTCAGACATGGTGCCGTTCTCGTCGACGATCCCGAACCTCTGGACCACATCGGGCGGCGGCGGAGGCGGCGGAGACGGAAGCAACGGGGGTGGAGCTAGGGTTTCGTTTATGAGGGCGGAGAGATTGAAAGGCTTGTCTAGGTTGGGCGAGACGGAGACGGCGGAGGGTGCTCGGCTCGTGGTGGTGGTGAAGAAGAGTAGCTGCTGGGACCCATCGGACCAGTGCTTCCCGAAGTAGAAGAAGGTGACTGCCATCATCACAAATCCGCAAACTTTCAGGATCAACGGGATTCGCAGCCAATCGCCATTGCCCAAAATTGTCATGATTTAATCTTTGGGATAATTAGTTTAATTCAATTGGGCGGAATCGGAAACGAAGAACGCCGTCGAAGCGAAACGAGACGCTGCGTTTTGGTGGGTTGAGGAATCGGAACTGGGGTGGTCTGAGAGTGAGAGCAGCGAGGATCTGAAGGTTGAGTGTCGGTGCGGTGTGGCCGAGGAAGAAGACAGACACTGTTTGACGGCTTTGCTATTGTCACCGTCACCGACGGAGGTGTAAAATTATTTTGTGGAGGGAGTGTGAGATGGTGACACGTGTGCATTTGAGAGGAGGAAATTGCAGTTGTCAGGGATGAATGTTCCGCGTTAAAGGGCGGGTAAAAAAATCCAAACAAACTGTAAAAACAGATTAGTTTGCACTGTTCATGTTTATTCATCTTACTAATGTTAAATTTAAATAAGCAAGATGATGAACGCCATCTTCACTTAAGGACGGTGAGAAAAATTTTCCTAAATAAATAAACAAATTTAAGATTTTGAGCAAATAAATAATCATCTAAAAATTCATCACGTTGAAGAAATGTTAAGGGGATTATCTCAAAGTGTGACCCTCGTTAGACTATCTACCACCTTATGCTTTGGGCACAATATTATAAAATGTTAGCACGGAAATTAACGTTAAACTATGAGATGACAGAGAATTTATAGAAAGTTCCACTTTGAGAATATCCCCTTGGTATTCCTCTTGTTTCGAATGTTATGTACTTAATTTTTTATTTTGTGTGTGTTGTTCCAACTCTTGTCATCCAGTCCTTCGAAACTGATCCACTTCCGTTTCTACTTTACGTAAGCGGGTTCGAGCTTTTTCCAACTGGTCCAGGCCCCCCTCCGGCAGTCGTTAGATTTGATGACAATCTGCTAGTTATATTGTGAATCTTTTAGATAAACCTCTTAAAGAATTACAAGGCCTAGTATCTTGCGATGTGTGATTTGTTCGAGTCCAAATAACATACATATGAAATGACATTTTGATTCGTTATTCATAAATCAAAACTCAAAAGATGGTCGTTCAGAAAGTCTCTTTTGTTGAATTCAGCTCTCTCGCGCTCAATCCTAAACTGGAGCATGAACGAATCTTTCAATTGCATACATGATGGTTCGTAGAATTATTTGTGTCCATGATACACGTGATTAGTGAAGAGAATTGGGCCTAATTTCGTGTAATTAGGTTGCTAATTAACCAAATTAATACACTCTACTTTCAATCTATCTTCTTCAAGTCCATTCCGACACGTCAACAGAACCGAAAGATCTAAAATTCGAATCGAGCCCCGTAAAACGACCCGCCTAACCCCAGAAACGACGCCACCAACTTCCCCCCTTAATCTTCTCGAGTCTTCGTCTCTTCCGGCGACGCATCGTTTCTACTCCCATTTCGCCCCACAAAACCCAAAATTAGGGTTTTCCTTACCGAATTCTTCCCCCCAATTCGCCCAATTTACATGTTATGCCAAGGCCGCGCCTTGTCCGATCGTACTTGTAGGGTTTCAGCTCGGACCGGCCTGTCCGATGCCGCCGATTCGCAAACATTCTAGAGGAGCGAAATCGGGTGAATCCATGGGGAATTCGAAGCCTGGGTCCGACCAAGAGTCGTGCTCGAGATCGATCAGCGAGACCGTGAACGGGTCGCACCGGTTCACGATAAAGGGGTATTCGTTGGCCAAAGGCATGGGCGCCGGGAAGTACCTGACGAGCGATACGTTCGCAGTGGGCGGATACGATTGGGCAATTTACTTTTACCCCGACGGTAAAAACCCCGAGGATAGCAACGCATACGTCTCGGTTTTCATTGCTTTGGTTAGTGAGGGTACGGATGTGAGGGCTTTATTCGAGCTGACGTTGGTGGACCAGACGGATAGTGGGAAGGACAAGGTGCACAGTCACTTTGATCGCGCGCTCGAGGGCGGACCGTACACGCTGAAGTACAGAGGCAGTATGTGGTATGTGTTTTAATGGGTTAATTGGCGGGTTTTCTTGCTGTAAAGTTCTGATTTTTATGATAAAATTGAGTGCATTCCTGGTGAATTGTGGGTTAGGGATAGGTTTTAATGTGTTTTATGTGAACGAATGGTAATTTAGCAGCTTGGTGATCAATTGGGTAATTCAGATTTTAATGTGACCGGTATGGGTGTTGAATTGGGGAATGTAAAGATGAATATTGTGTTTTTTCAGTGGGTCTGCATGTGATTACGCTAGATAAGCATGTTGTTATATTGGGGGCTTTTCGCTTAAGTGGCAGTGAGCTCTGCAGCATAGGTGTCCAGTCCTTAGGCTTGCTTTGAATAAATGAGAGAGTTAAAAATTAAAATGCATAAAACTGTAGGAAAAAACTTCAATGGATACTAATTTTGTGAAGTATATCATTGTTTAGACTGATGTATGAATTTGTATGTTCATCCAAATCTTAAAATGAATCATTCTACTTCGGTTTTCTTGTCACATTGTTATTAGTAAAACTTTGAATTGTACATTTATTTAATAAATCACTTGGAAAATCAACACAGCTAAAGAACAAGGACTGATTTAGATTGGTATTTTTTTCTCCGTATTAAATGTAAAACAGAACCAAAGATTGAAGGTCTGATTAAGACCCGAGAGACATCCCACGTTAGAAATGTTATTTATAGATAAATTATTTTATCCGATGATTGTTATTCATATTAAAGATTATATTTTGGAAAAACCTAACATTTCATTATCTGTGTCTACACTATTGTTTACCAGAAGACTACCTGTCAACTGTTTTTGCAAAGTTCTAATTTGAGAAGTTCATCATTTATCGTTTATCAGACTGTTTATAGATTCCTTGCGGTTTCTGTATCTTATTTTCCAATTTTGGTTAAGCATACTGATTTGCGAATATTGGGAGTTTATGTTCAGGTAGGAACCTTCTGCAAGTTTCCGTAATTAGATTTATTCTTGTAATTTCAGGGGTTACAAGAAATTCTTCAGAAGATCACTCCTAGAAACTTCTGAGTTCCTTAAGGATGATTGCCTTGTATTGAACTGCACTGTTGGAGTTGTAAGAACTCGCCTTGAGCAACCAAAGCAATTTACAATCACTGTTCCATTGTCAGACATGGGACGAGACCTGAAGGACTTTCTAGATTCTGAAGCTGGTTGTGACATAGTTTTTCAGGTTGGTGATGAACAGTTGAAAGCTCACAAGTTGATTCTTGCTGCTAGGTCTCGTGTATTCAGAGCGCAGTTTTATGGACTTGTCGGGGATTGTAACGTAGATAAAGTAGTTGTGGAGGATGTTGAGCCCTTCATCTTTAAGGTAATGCTTCATGATCTTGATCTTGTTGATTCCACCTCTTACCATCTGAAACTAATAGAAAACGATTCTAGTGCATGATATGTGCGTTAACATTTGTGCACTTCTATGTCTCCATAATTGACTTTCACCTTTTACACTGTTATTAGTAGTCAAAAGTTTCTTCTTGAATTCAGTTATCAAATGAACAAATAAGAAATCTTGGGATGATGAATAAGTGTGGCAGATGCTTGTTTTATTTTGTAGATTGGTAGCTATCAAGACCAAGTAATAATTATAATAATTACAAGTTCTCATATGATGTATAGAGTTGTTAAATTCACGTAAATATAAACACTTATTTATAGGTTAAAAAGATTATCTGGGAAAGTGACCTATGTTTCTTTCATGTTCCCTTTAGCACTTAAACTACAGTGCTTGTTGGGGTCTGCTTGTTTGGCGGTATAATTATTACAGGAAGGCCCTAATATGAATTGGAAAGAGTCATCTTAAGGTTTGAGTTTATTACTGTCGATGTTTGAGTGATTACAGATATAATTAAATGTGATAAATCAAAAGGAGCTGACGGCTTGTCTGGATTCAGATTCAACAAGTAATTAAGGGTACATGTGGGAGTTGAATGCTTAGAACTGAGCTCTAATAAGTGAATATTTGAACCAGTTTGAGCTTGTTTCAGTAACATGTAACTGTGAATATTACACTGGTCCATTTGTCTTTGTTTCATTAGTTGAGATTTAGACTAGAAGTTCAGCTCCAATATTCACAGTGATTCCTGGCAGATGATGCTTTTTTACCGTAGTGGCGGAAAGCAATGATGCCTATACACCTTGGTGTGGGTCTGATCCTACCGATCCCCCTCCCCCTACTAACAATTTAACCCACTAATGCAATCGTTTGTTAAAAAAAAAAAAAAAAAAAAGAAGACTTTTCCTGTTAAGTTTTATTCGTATGGTTTTATTTATGTATTCTCTTATTTTGAACATGTTTAATGAATTTAATAGAGATCTTGTTCTTTTTTTTTTTTCCAGGCAATGCTTCTCTTTATTTACACAGACAAACTTCCTGATATACATGAAGTTATGGGCTCATCACCTTTGTGCACATTCACTGTCATGGTGCAGCATCTGTTGGCAGCTGCAGACCTGTATAATCTAGATCGACTGAAATTGTTGTGTGAATCAAAGTTGTGTGAAGAAATCACTACTGAAACAGTGGCGACTACACTTGCTCTTGCCGAACAGCATCAATGTCGACAGCTCAAGGATGTCTGTCTTAAATTTGCAGCAAATCCGTCAAACTTGGGAGGTGGGTGTTACCCATAGATTCTGATGCTGCAAGGTTTCAGGTTATATCAGTTTTGAATTTTCTGTTTCTTAGTAGTCTCAAGTATCCTTGATGCAGTACCATGCCTGCCTGCCTCATCATACATGTTGCAGATGTCCTTATCAATCTCTATGGTTTCAGGATGTCAATAAGGATGTTCCCTTAAAATTTATGATAATTCCATTTGGGACGGTGGGACCTCTGGTCAGCCTTTCCGTCTGGGTCCTCTGGTCAGCCTATGGTGACAACTTGATATCTGGCTGATCGAGGGGCAGCATTCTGAGAATGGTATAGTAGGATTTCTATTTTGGCTGATTGCATATAGGTTCTTCCCCTATACGTTCTTTCTCCATTAAGTTAAAGAAAGGAAAGAAATACAAGGAATTTCACTGTTTCTCTCTCTAATGGTAGAAGAGTGATTCAACGAGTTGGACCTGCACGAGATTGTCACAATTTACCATATTTTAGACCCTGGAAACCGGTTTTTAAGTTTAAACCAGAAGTGCTGTTAATCGGTCTTAACAAGGCACAGACCTTTCTCCCTGCCCATCTTTTACCATATTCATTTATATAAATATCGAATACAGTTATTTTGTTCTTAGTTTTTAGGAATTAAGCGATGAATGCCATATCGGTTGGTTAATGATTGAATGACCATTTTGAATGGTCTGAAACATGAGTTCCCATAATGCCATTAGTGTATTGATTTAAGTTTAACCGTAGTTCCTTATCCTCACATGGTTGAATGGCATGGTGTTCTGCTGAAAATATTGATGGACATTATCTACCTGTGAACATATCCTAATTTTCACGCGTTCTTTCTCAAAGCTTGTATTTTCCACATCCGTCCGGCTGCAACAATTACTCTCATCCTTTCATAGAGGAACTACTTTTTATTTGCTTTGCATGTAACTGTTTTCATTTTGTAGTTTATGTTGTAAAACTGAATACTGGACTACATGAATCCTCGTGTGTTTTGCAGCCGTAATGCAATCAGATGGGTACAAGCATCTCGAAGAGAGCTGCCCATCAATGTTGGTAGAGCTGCTGGAGACATTTGCATCGGTGGATGACAATTCTAGTCTTCTGTCAAGCCGGAAGAGGAGTGGTAGCAGCATATACGGGCTAGATTTGCCAGCAGATGGGGGTGGGACCGTAGCAGAATCCGCAAATCCCAATGGTAGGCGCGTGAGGCGGCGGTATTAGTGTATGTAGTTTCCTTTAGGTGCCACAAGCCTGGAAGGAGTGGTAGTCATGAATGGCGATCGTGTATTTGTCACTTATCGTCTCTCATTGTGGTAGGCACTCCTTGTATAAAGGTTAATTGTAATTTCTTATCAGAATATCAGGTCCTGTGGCCGGCACTGTTGTTGGATGTGAAATTGAAATTTGTATGGTTACGTTGTGCGTTATGTAGGATTTGTAGGTAGACTCTCCTTTTCAATGGAATGTGAAATTTATTAGAGAAAAGCATAGTGACTTGAGTGTCGAAATTTACTTATTCAGTTTTTGCCTATAATTTGTTGAGGTAATGAGCAACTCGCGGTCCTTTGGTGATACGGAGATTGCTGCCCCGCGGTTGAAGGTCTTCGATTGTTTTTGAAGGAGAACATTTTTGAGATGAAAGGTTAAAATTCTGTGATGTTGTGCACGGTTTTGATACCAACAATGATGAACGTGTATGAGCTCCTCTAAAGTTCATGTTACACACTGACACGGTAATGACTTCAACAAATTGAGTTCATTTGGGGTACATTCTTACTGTTCACCATTTTTTCTACGCATGAACGAGATGAGCCTTGCATGCCCACCATTTTTTCTACGAATCTTAATTGAATATTGTAACGAAAATCAAATTCGTTATGTTCTTGGAGTTAGAAGCATGGTAGAAACAAAAGTACATTAAATATGTAGTAGATACTGCAGGTAGCAAGCTAGCAATTTGAACTTTTTGTCCTGAAGAGAACTTGAAGCATCCTGGACGGTAGTATCAGACCAGAGAAAGGCACCCATTGCAGACTCTCGCTTGTGAGCCAAGTCACCCTGCATGGGCAACCCATATTCAGCAAGAAGGTGGTCGAGCTTCCACTCAGGCATGTCCTGGTAGTCCTTTCTGGTGTATCTCGGGTAGTGAAGAGGCATCTTGAAGTAGCTCATGCTGCTGGTTGTTTTTCTGCTTTCCATCTGATCTTTTCTCTCGTATGAGCTAATTGTTATGCTCGAACGAGATTTTCTTTTGTGGTTTAGTTGGTGTTTATTAGCTTAGTTTGTAGAGTTTATGAGAGTTAATCCTCGAGGCAGGCTCCAGAGGCATGATTAGGGTTCACAAGAATTGGTTGGCATACCTTCTCACAGCATGGTATTTACGTGCATGTGTGCTTCTGCATGTCGAGAGACTCTGAACGCTAACAGCATGACACTACCCCAATGAATTAGCTTGCTAGAAATTATAAGAAGGCTAAACCAAGCATTGGCGACAAGCTACACATACAACATGCCTCAACACACACTTTATGTTATTACGAGTCGGTTCTTTTTCCGCTTATGCTGGATGGATTCAAACCTCGGATCTCTCCCAAATTTCATTGACTTTATAGATGAACAAGTCATATTAGTATTGTGTACGTTTATAAGGATCGATTATACTTCGTAAGTTAGGAATGATTGGTCAAGATTCAACACAACACTACATTTTCTTCGTTTTTCGTTGATTTAGCCCTTGAGTTAATCGGGCATGTAGCACAATTGCTCGATGCGACCGTCTTGGCATGGCCCTTCGCTTCCCCTTTCTGTTTAAAATTGCCTTCATGGCCTTTCCTAATTGTAGTCACACTAAAATGGAACCAGAAAAACTAACCGCTCTGATGCATCATATAGCTTTTTTATCATCCTCCACTTCATCCTGGGAAAACATGTAGCTTTTTTATCAAAGAAGTAAACAGACAATGAAATCTTTGAAACTTGATTGTTTGTGTTGCAACTTCATAATTATTGGAACTTAGGATTGCTTTATTTTGACTACTGGTGTATGTGAAGATTATGGTAATGAAAAAACTTGCTTTTAAACCGACGGAGCTAATTGCCTAGCCTGGAGTTGCCAACTAATAAGTTTGCAAGCCACTTTCAAGAGCATACAAGTTACCTACAGAGGTCTGAGGTTGATACGTATGAACACAATTTTGCTCGATGCGACCGTCTTAGCATGGCCCGAGCTCTCGGAATTTTGACACGATTTGACTCACGAACGTCCTTTAATTGGAATTACTTCAAAATTCATCCATTTGATAACGTTTTGCTCCAGAGGAAGTCGAAAGTCCTATATTGAAAATACAATTCAAAGTATCAAAATTCTTCCAAAATAATAATCAAAATAAACTAAGAATAGGGTTAAATATATAATATAAAATCTACTCATCACTACTCTAACCAAAGTCCGAGCTCTCGGGATGTTTTTGTTGTTCATAAAATGAAAAGATGTTGGAGAACAATTTAGAATAAAAAATAACAGAAATACAAAACTTGAAACACTTATACTTTATTACTCAAAAATACTTGCACTATAGAATGAAATCACACAATAAATACAGAAATTAAAAATGATACTAACTTGAATGAATTAAAGGTAGAGGCTAGTGCAAAAACTATGTCATTCGAACAGTATTTCCATTCCACTCTTGTACTTGTGGTTCTACAACGTCTGCTTGACCAAGATACAACTACCTAATTCTACAACCTGCACTGGATTATAGAATTCTGGCGAATTACGTTGTGTGTTTACTCTCTGTAAGGTTTTGTATGGGAGAGATGGGAAAAGAAAAGATGATGTATGATGGAACTGATACTCCAGTTATATAGGCTCTTTCATACCTGTTCAAATACCTTTTGGGTTTATCTGAAGCTACACCACTCTTTCCAAAGAGTTGTGTCTATTAATCAAAACGTTTTTAATTCAAAACTTAATTCAAAATTAAAATTAATGATTGATTAATTTTAATTCTTAGGCCCCAAGACTCACCTTGTCTTGATTAATTAAAATTAATATTATGATATAATTATCAAGCCTAATCCACATAATTAGTAGCCCAAACCTCAATCCTCATTCCAAATAATCTAACACCTAATCACTAATAAAGATGACTAACTTAATATAACGATTTGAGTTCCGGATGTGACTAAAGGGGCTCAAAACTCCAACAAAAGATTCACCAAAACAAAAACCCTGACAACCTGAGGAGGACATACCTAGAGGGCCTAGCAACGGCATTGGCCCCTACGATGCAGCTTCCCCAACACAATTTCAACTTCCAAGTGACCCCATAAAATAATTTCAATCCAAAACTAAATTAGACGGTGTGAATCTGCAACCTGTACGTGTTGCCAACTGGTGCCTGTAAACCAAACAGTACGAGTCCGTACGACTATGTGTTTCGATAAGAGTCTATAACTCTGTAGGGCCGCTGCAGGGGATCAGATGAACCTCCATCGTAGCCACACGATCAGGTATTGCATGATTGAGTGAGAGGCATATAATTGGAGGGCCCGGATTTGGTGCATTTGGGGTAGCATGTCGTATGGTACATGAGGCTCAGACATGAAACATGTGCAATATCTGCATGCATGATCACTTGAAAAATAGTGGGGACTTTGGGACTCTTAGACTTAATCATCAAACTATATTCCTAGCCTCATGATTTGCTTCAACTAAATTGTGTCACTAAGTTAACCATACGATTCAGGGTGAGGTTCTACTCATAATTGCTAGGGACAGTGGTAGAGTTAGGATGAGAAAGTAAGAGGTTGGAGAGTAGATTAACGGAGAAAATTCGGACTAAATTGAGGTTGAAATAGGTAAATCAATGTACGGGACTTTTTATTGGATAATGGAATTCGAGCTGGACTAGAGCTTAATCTAACCCTTCACGAAGATCTGCCTCTGTTTGGACATCACTTACAACAAAATTATATAAAAGTTTAAGCTTGTGCGTGGTGTAATGTGCTCTTCCAATAAAGACATGCTCAAATTAGTGATGCAACAACTTTATAACCTATGATAAAGTCGAGCAAATCTTATCAGAAATTTCGAATCTTGATGTATAATGTGGAATATTTTAAAAACAATTACGCATAAACAACTAACTTAAGCATTGTGCATAAATCATTTCTCTTATTTTCACTGTTTTCTAGTGTTTGGTTTGAGAGGGGGCTTGAGGGAGATGGGGGTATAGCCATGAGGGATTGTGTCGTACACAAGGCCTAACGAGTAACGAGTGGTTTTACGGATTCGTACTCAAACCACCACTCAGAATTGGACTTGGATTGTCTGCCCTCTTCATCCCATACGGTTTCCATCCCTTCCTATATTATGTGGTCACAGTTAAGCCATGACAACATTTTATATTGATTTTTTTTTTTATAGAAATAATAAGACAAAAAGCAATGGGAATATAAAATATTGACGTGGCTTAACCATGATCACAAAAATAGAAGAGGATGGGAAGGGTATAGGATGAGGAGGGCAGACAATCCATTCCGTCATAATTTGTGGTTTGCAGTCTATCCAACGTTCCTCAGGTGTACATTTAGTCACTTCAGGCATTTATTGTTTTGGGCTGGGGCCTGCGTCACTTTTGATTACATTAATATTTTTACACTAAAAGAAGGGGAGTTCGGCTAAATCATACAATGAGCATCTTAATTTGGTATCAAATTCTCTATCAACAAAATTCAAACTTAAGATCTTTTACTTCCAAGTGAAAATGAATATCATCAAAACGTAATACTGAAGGATCATGTGCCACTTGTGCCAAGCAGAAATTGGTCAATGTCCGAGGGAAGGGACAGTACCAGGGCACACTGGTTCGGATTCCAAGTTAGGTTTTATGGACTCTCTCTCTCTCCTTCTCTCTCTCTCTCTCTCTCTCTCTCTCTCTCTCTCTCTCTCTTGTGTGGATTGAATTGATTCGGGAACACAATAACAGAAGGTCATCCATACACATTTATACCAACAGTACTATATCATTATTTTTTTTGGGTAACAAAATATTTAGAGGGAGAGGAGGCTACCTATCGAGAGCTAGATATACCACAAATCTCTTTAAGGATTTACAGAGGGAGTCTTATTTTAAAAATTAGGAGATTTGAGTTAAGATGCTGCTACGATGAGTATTCCATAGTTCCTATAGTTGTCAAGCCAATTGCAAAATTCATACCGGGTGGGTGGTCCTTATGAAAAACTTTGTCATTTTACTGAAAATTATTTGTAGCATGATGTGTAAGTACTAAGTAGCCATCTTTACCAAACAAATAAGGAAACATGACGTATATAGTTATATTCCAAAAGTGACTTATCATGCCAAGTTGTTAGGATATTTCTAAAAATAGAATAAAATAAACCTTAAATAACATATCGTTCTAATAAATTATTAAAAATAAACAAATTATTCTTATACGATTTAAAGTAAATAGTATTATATCACAAAAATGTGGCTATTAACACGACATTTTAATCATTTTTTTAAAAAATAAAATAGAACGTCTCAAATTTAAATCATTAATAATGAGTGCGATACGTGAATATAACTAGTCAATTGTGACTTATGGCAAGTCCTACTACATTTTTTGGAATATATATACCAAAAACGGAAATTCATTTTTTTTTTTTTTTGAACAACGATATTATCTATATCAAGAGAGAGAAATGTGAGCTTAGCCTCACAATGAGTTATTAATAATATGGTTCAAATTCACATTTGGTGATAATCGAATCTAAAGTCTCTCATTTACAAATGAAGAGAAATTTCATTATATCATAGTACTAAATGGTATCAACAACGAAAATCATAGAAAGAATCATTTTTGAAAGGTCCCGTATCAAGGATGCGGACGCGTGGCACGACATAATCATTAGTGATCGCATCAGATTCTACCACGTGGTGTGATAGCAAGGCGGCCACGCCAGCCCCGAACATGCTCTCTGGAGTTTAGGGAGCCGACCTTCGGAAGCTTCCGGGAACTACTGGCTCGCAGCGGCCGAGCCATCTAGGGGTCCAAAACGTGCCACGTGTTCAAAAAACCACGCGGCATCCGACGTGGCGTCCCATTTTCTTGAATTTGATACGGCCCCATTTTTTCGCGCGACCCAGCAGGAACTAGGGCACTGTCGAAATCGTATATAACAAGTCCACCGAAGCTCAAAAAACTTCAAGAAATTTCTGAAACTTCCGAAAACGAGAAACGAAAACTCGAATTTGGAACCGGTTTCCTGTTTTTCGGATATTTTCGAGCGATGAATGCGGAGGGGAATACGGAAGAGGAAGTGAAGATGGAAGAGGGGAAAGAGAATGTGGTGTTCATGTGGGGGTATCTGCCCGGAGCTCTGCCGCACAGGTCGCCGCTTCTGTCGCCGACGGTCGTGCGGGCGGCCGGAGCTGAGTACGCGTGGAAGGATGTGTGCGGTGGCGGCTGCGGCTTCGCCATGGCCATTTCAGGTGCTTTCTTCGAACTCTGCCTTGGTTTCCTACTCTTTCTGACTGCAATTTATATCTTGTTTGGTTGCCGAGAAAACGTGGGAAAGTAAACGGAAGTAAAGCTTGAAACTTTATTTTTTATGCTATTTTCTTGCTATATACGAAAACACACAGCTTTAGTAAAGTTAGTGAATTTAGTTACAGAGTTGTTTTTTTAGTCGATATATATTCTCAACTGCTCTAATTTACTGCGAGGGGGAATTTCAAACTGGCTGCATCGGGGATGCAAGAACCAGCTTGCTCTGGGTTCGAGTGGCATTTCACCCCTAACCACAACTCATTCGCTGATTGGGCACACTGTCTTGGCAAACCGGCTTTAACCCGCAATTGCTTTAATTTGTGGCAGTTGATACACACTGTTATTTTTCTCCCGAATGCTGTTTTACCGTATCTGTTTGTGTACGTTTTCTCTTCAAAGTGCATTTCTTTTTGCTTCTTTATGATTCTTTACTGTTGCATTTTGCCTCAGAACCTGGAAAGCTTATTACATGGGGATCAACAGATGATCTGGGCCAAAGCTATGTGACATCTGGGAAGCATGGGGTACGGTAGCGCTACGTGATACGTAGTTCATTTCATTGATTTTTTTTTTTTTTTTTTTTTTTTTTTTTTTGTTTTTGTTTTTGTTTCTTGCTGGAAGTATTTGACATTGTTCTCAATTTCACATGTTTAAGGAAAATCCGGAACCTTTTCCTCTTCCAAATGATGCTTCTATAGTAAAGGCGGCCGCGGGTTGGGCCCATTGTGTTGCAGTCACAGGTAATGCTGATTTCCCAACTGCATTTTTCTCAAAAGAGTGGATTTTTCGCAATTAAGCGCATAAAACTAAAGTGACTGAAACAATTAGTTGGTAACTAATTGAATTGTGGAAAGAACTTCAGTTTCTGTGTTCCAACTTTATTAAGCTATTAAGAGTTGGAGCCAGTTAATAAATTTTGGGTTTAATGCAGATAATGGACGAGTTTACACATGGGGATGGAAAGAGTGTGTTCCATCTGGGAGGGTCTTTGGGGAGCAATCTATGGGGTCAGACGGTGAAAAGGATGCATTTGAAAGGCAGAATTCTTTTATGACCGAGCAAGGTAGTTTATGTTTGGCCTCTTTTTCATGACAATGGCAAAAGCTTGTTCTTCATTCACTGCTGACTTATTTATGTTTATGATATAGTTAGCCCTCACTGTCATGGCTCACGATCCACTGCCGCGGCAGTTTCTGCTAGTGAAGAAAGTACAAAGCGAAGAAAATTATCTTCAGCAAAACAAGCGGCTGAATGTTCATCATCTGGTGATGAACCTCCGTCAGCATTGCCCTGTCTTGTGGCATTGAATCCGGGAGTTAGAATATCCAGTGTAGCTGCTGGAGGACGCCATACTCTGGCATTATCAGGTAATTTTACCCTGTTCTGATTTATATTTATATGCGATGCATAGTGTCTTTGCATTGGTGGTCATGAAATGAGGTGCGGAATGGAGTATCAAGTTAGAAACTAGAATATTTAATTAATTATTATTTAAAGGAAGACATGATGTATCCTGATTTCCCAAAACTTCAGATAGAGGACAAGTGTGGGGATGGGGCTATGGAGGTGAAGGGCAGCTTGGTATGGGCTCCCGCATACGTATGGTGTCCTCTCCTCATCCTGTACCTTGCATCGAGTCCTCTTATGGAAAAGATGGATCTGCAGGACTGTCTAGAGGAACCATGGGTTCAGACGGATATGGTCTTGGGGTTCCTGGGAATTATGTGAAGGGGATTGCCTGTGGAGGGCGACATAGTGTGGTAATCACAGGTACAAATTTTAAGTTCTTTCTCCAATTATGTATAAGCATGGGCATCCAAGCTGGATAGTACTGTTACTGCCAAGGTTTTTAATTATTCTTAGATACTCAATTGCTACTTCTTGTCTTTAATATGTTATATGTAAGAAATATTCGACTAAATACTGAAGAATCAGTCACCACAGACAGAGCACATTTGAATGATAGAAGCCGTTTTCAAAACTTCATAGTTATAGCTGTTTATAAGTGGGAAGTTAGAATTGATTTGTCACAGGAATGTCATTCCTGTGGTTAGTGTAGCATGTGGTACAACTGAGATGTTAAACGATCGTATGCCTAAATTGTAGCATTTTAGCTTTTATGCTTTGTATGCAGTTTATCTTTACATGTCTGTATTTTATTTTTTTCTCGCGCTTCAGATGCTGGAGCTGTACTTGCTTTTGGTTGGGGGCTGTATGGACAGGTGAGTTTTCTGTATTGTACTCTTTGCCTCATGCTTTATCTTCTTGAAACCATATGCGCTGATCTGCGTTAATTCTTTTTCATCCTTATGCACAACAGACTTCTTGGCTTGTTGATGGTAAAACTGCTATTAATCACAAATATAAAAAATCATCAACTATAGTACCTAAACAAGATGGAACTGGTGTTCCAATCAAGCTGGAATGTCTAAAATTTTAATCCTTGTATCCATCCATACGCAAACAACTAGCCGGAGTTCCCCAAATTTAACCATTCTACTGTACAACATGTAGGTAATGTAGGAACGGCGGAGAAAAAATATTGTAGATCCTTAAGATGAGGTTCACTCAAAAGGGATTAATCTATTCTATTTCTTCTTAACATTACCTATAATGTACTGTTTCTGCACTATTTCTATTATTCAAATGGTGTAAAACTGATTTCCTTGTCATTTTTGTTTTGTTCAAGTGTGGGCAAGGAAGCACAAATGATGAATTAAGCCCGACTTGTGTATCTTCATTACTGGGTATCCGGATAGAGGGTGTTGCTGCAGGACTGTGGCACACTGTCTGCATTTCAGCTGATGGTGATGTTTATGCATTTGGCAGGAATCAGTTTGGACAGCTGGGTACCGGAGCTGATGAAGCTGAGGTAAGCCTTGAAGTTGACTGAAATTTATCCATTATTTCGCTAGAGGTCATGGCATTCTCATCAACTGAGAAGTTATCAACTTACTAGAATGTTATATGATTTTTGTATTCATAGATTTTGTCGTTCAAGCAATGATAAAATGGGACGATAACCATAAATTTCGCCCTTACTTTGTCATATAATGTTGCTAGCATATTGGTAGGGTTACATAAATTAGTTAATCAAATCAATAAACATGTCCCTGCTTTTGTAATATTTTCATATCATCATTGCCAATATAATCGATATCAGAGAAACTGTTTCATATCATCATTGCCAATATAATCGATATCAGAGAAACTGTTGAACTGAATTTTCTTAAATTGTGAACCAGATTATACCAAGACTTTTGGATGCTCCAGTTCTGGAAAATGTGAATGCAAAGATTGTTTCCTGTGGGGCGCGTCATAGTACCATAATCACTGGTATGCTACTGTCCATTTTTACAAGCTTCCGTACTCTTTTATGACAGGCGACTTTATCTTCTTTACCCTAAAGAAGAAATGGTATCCAATCTTTATGTGGTTATGCAAATATGAATATCTCGATGCATTTGGTTGCTTGTGAGCATCTCCATTGGTCCAGGAAACAGGAAACAGGAAACGACAGATGGAGAAAGAAATACGGAAATTTGGTCAGCTCATAAGAGCCTTCACAAGTCCTTATAAAATTCCAGAGTCTGTGTATGGAATCTATGGATCGACTAGGTAAACAAAAAATAGTGAAAGTGTATGAATTTGTAGGTATTAAGGACAAAAATATCTATTCGGGTGGAAATATCAGTTGCTTGGGTTTACAGGAATATCAAGTGATATCATAATTTTAGTTTAGAAGATGTTGAAGTTAAACTTATGAGAATTTTCACCTAAAGAGATTCTTAATTTTTTGTGTTTCATGTAGAGGATGGGAAAGTTTTCGCCTGGGGATGGAACAAGTATGGTCAGGTATTCAGCTGTCATCAACAGTTCATGTCGATGTCGCGTTATGAACTGTATTTTGCTCTGCAATTTTCCCGTTTCTCGTATTGCCTTGCAAGTCTAATACTGTGGTTTTCTGTTGCATTTTCCAGCTTGGCCTGGACGATGTGATCGACCGCAACATTCCGGCTCAAGTCACAATCGACGGATGTGTGCCGAAAAATGTGGCGTGCGGCTGGTGGCATACCTTACTGCTTGCTGAACCTACTTGAGTTCTCCCAGTCCAAGGGCAATGGTACAGTTTTGTTAGGTAGCCGTGTTCAATGTTCATGGAAGTCAGTAACTTATTGGTTCCATGTTCACACAGTAGTTTGGAACTGTATATACATATGTATTTATGTATGTATATGCATGTACTCATTCTTTCACGGCGGACGTCCTCCACGATTGGCGTAATCTCGGGCACGGTTACGATATCGTAATACGTATCAGTTCCCAGATGTACAACCAAGGCTGTGTGAATTCTGTTTTATCCAATTGGAAGTGGCTGTGATGTAATCAAACGCCTTGAAATGTTATGTAATCGTTCTTTATTGTCTTAGGACTCTTGCAACTATGTGGGGAATGCTATGGAAATTTCCTTAATTCATTTTCTAGGAGAGAGACTTACATGCAACCAGAACGCTGGTGATGATGTTTCAAACTTATTATGCACTGTCGTGTGTTTTACTTATATGACATTGATTGATTAGTTTGAAATACCACAAGTTGACGGGTTGCGGCCTGATGTGAATATTCTAATGGAAAAGCTGTTGGAAGTTGCGGATTTGCCGTTAATCCAGGATTTCAACGTCCTCTATATTTGTCCATGCTGCGATGAGGATAGAGACTTTGTTAGGCCTTCTAGATGAAACCTCAACCTCACCACGTTCTCATGTCTCTTTCTCTGCAATTTCCTCTTTTCTTTGTGATTTCTATAAATTATAAGATTTCTTATCGTTGACTCACCGAAATTTACGTTGTAAGGATGTAACACAAAGTGGGAAAATGCCAAAGAGATAATATTGTTGACTTATATAATACAATGTTTCTAATTTTTTTATTCATGTGTTATAGTCCAACTTGACGTAAATTATTAGATTTTTTTTGAGATTCCTTAACTCAAAGAAAAATCTATTCTCCTGTCATTGTCCTTTTTTGTTTTTTGTTTTTTTTTTTCTAAGACTTTGGATGTAGAGACCTCGAGCATTTGACTATAAGAATTCGACGGCCGAGATGAATGAGATGAATGACAAGTAGATTAGTTGAATTCAGATATAAAAGTGAACGTAAAACAACTGAACTGTACTGAGGTCAACTTCAATTCTTGGGTTAAAACCTCAAATTTAAGTTCCAAAACTTAATCTAACTTTTGAGTCTAAAATCAGTTTTGGGTTAAAACTAGTTTTTGGAGCAAATTCCAGCCAAGATTTCAGCACGAGTTAAAAATTCTAGCCCTCTGTGTGTAGACGTGCCGAGAAATGGGACATCTTGCAGGATTGACGCACTAAAGGGAAGAAGAAGCATTCAGCAGAAGGCAAAGCGGACAACGCTAAGCAAAGAGTGGGGCCTAGCTTGATGGGGTTATCGGCCACTCATATGCAATTCCAACAGCTCTATTCAATCGGACATCATGGGTTATTAGAGAGTTAGTTGATCCAACGTTCCAAATAATTTTGGGCTAAAAGTTTAATCCAACACCATTGAAGTAGAAAACAATTTCTGATTAAAATATGAATTTTTTGGGTTAAAATTTTTAAATTTTAACCTAAAGTTTGAAAATAATATGAAATAGCTTTTCGCAAATCTTTATTTTCCTTTTGCATGCCCGTATTTATCTGTTTTAATTCTTTTATAATTTATTCAATTCAAGTGAAATAAACTAAATAGAATTGTGTGAAATCACTTGCCAAACTAATTGACCCTTGATTTCTCTCATGGTAGTTTTCTTTTTATAAGACGATATTCTACTATACGAGCAAGAGAGATTAATCTGGTTATTTAATAAGTTAATCATCTATCGACATGAAATAAAATGACGAGCATCACAGCGAAGGGTGATGAACAAAAATATTCTCTCGTACAGTGGTTAGAGAAGTAGGAAGTCAAAAAGCAAAAACGTGTCAAAACCCAACTTGCATTTTGTCAAAATGTCAGAAAACGACAAAAATTTAACCCACCAAAAAATAATTCAAAACAAGGAATCTTTTCCATTTCCTACCAAAATCCACCCCCTCACCTTATTACTAAACCCCCATCACTTCCCCAACCGCATTTTCCAGCGCAATCACTTCTCAAAAAATGGCCTCTCCGCCCACCCTCCTCCTCTCCGCCGCGCTCCTACTAACCTCCGCCTGGTGCGTACTATCCCTCCAGCGCTGCCCAGACTGCGGCACCACCACCGTCCCCTACCCCCTCAGCACATCCTCCACGTGCGGCGACCAGTCGTACAAGATCCGCTGTTCCGCGGGCTCCCTCCTCTTCGACACCCTCAACAACTCCTACCCAATCGAATCCGTCTCCCCTGCCTCCCAGCGACTGGTCCTCCGCCCCTCCGCCTTCCTCCCCAACACCTGCATCGCAACCGATATAGTCCACGAGGGCCTCCAGCTCAGCAACTCCCTCCCCTTCAACGTCACCAGCAGCAACACCATCCTCTACCTCAACTGCACCGACACCCTCCTCCGATCGCCGCTCAACTGCACGGCGTCGAGCCTCTGCCACACGTACATCAAAGGCACCGGATCGGTGGGCTCTTGCAAGGAATCGCTGTGCTGCACGTTTCGGGCGGGCGGGTCGTCGACGTCGTACATGATCCGGGTCAGAGACTCGGGTTGCAGCGCGTACACCAGTTTCGTGAACTTGGATCCGGGTTTGCCCGTTGACCGGTGGCCCGAACCGGGAGTGGAGCTACAGTGGGCATCGCCAAGGGAGCCCGTGTGTGGGACGCAGGCGGATTGTGAGGGGATGTCCACTTGTGGGTCCGACCCTGCTGTCGCTGGGGTCAGAAGGTGCTTTTGCGACTCTGGCTTTACGTGGGACCCGGTTCAAGGCTTATGCGTTGATGGTGAGTTGCGGTGCCGTTTTGATGTATTGCGTGGCTGCTCAGCCTTTGACTTTGAGGGTCACTCAGATTTTTGAGCTTTGACTTTTTTTTGTTGGCAGATAGCATTGGTTCAAAGGACCGCACCGGACTAATAGCAGGTAAAGAATACTGATCCTCCATAATCTAATTAGTCATTAAAACTGAAGTTTTGAATTTGAAAGGAATTATCTTTTATAATCTTATTTCAAACACACGTTACACAACTTCAAATTCTCATGACATAAGACTTTATGTATGTGTCATAACTTTTTATTTCTCTGACGCATAGTAATCAAAAGGACATCCAGTAGGCAGATCTTAGCGCTATTTTTATTTTATTTTTAAACGCTTAGAGATTAATTGCGGTAGTGATTAACTACTTAGCGTCTAGACGGGACCTTTTAGAACTCTGATAAAAACAAAACAAATTATAGTAAAAGCAAAGTTATTTTTCTTCTTTTGTTACAAACGATACTGGAGGAGAGAAAATTGAACTTCGGATCTGAGACGCAAGTATGAATATTCTTAACTAAGTGAGCTACAAGCCCTTGCGAAATCAAATTCATTATATGCAAGAGAAGTTGTGACAAACCATACCTGAGGTTTATTTTGGTTCAGACATTAAAACCTACAGCACATTTTACAAACTCTATATTTGCATCACTAACAAGAAGGAAATCGAAACTTATGCAGGTTTAACTTGTGGGATTGGTGCAACACTAATCGCAGCCACCATAGCCTTTCTACTCTACAAGCGCCACAGGCGCATCAAAGAAGCACAAGCGCGCCTGACGAAAGAGCGCGAGGATATCCTAAATGCCAACGGAGGCAGAGCCGCTAAAGTCTTCACCGGGAATGAGATCAAAAGAGCAACAAACAGCTTCTCCAAAGACCGGCTCCTAGGCGCTGGTGGATACGGCGAAGTCTACCAAGGTACTCTTGTAGACGGCACTGTCGTGGCTGTCAAGATTGCTAAGATTGGAAACACCAAAGGCATTGACCAAGTTCTCAACGAGGTCCGAATTCTGTGCCAAGTTAACCACAAGAGCCTTGTCCACCTACTCGGCTGCTGCGTCGAGTTAGAGCAGCCTATTCTGGTCTACGAGTACATCGAGAATGGAACCCTTCTCGAACATCTGCAGGCTCGAAAACCTGGTGGCTGGAAACATCTTTCGTGGATGCAACGTCTCCAGATTGCGCTTGACACGGCCGAGGGTCTTGCTTATCTCCATTTCTCAGCTGTCCCTCCAATATATCACCGTGACGTGAAGTCTAGTAACATTCTGCTTGATGAGAGGCTGAATGCCAAGGTTGCGGATTTTGGGTTATCGCGGTTGGCTCACACGGATTTAAGTCACATATCAACGTGTGCTCAGGGAACTCTCGGATATCTTGATCCCGAATATTATAGGAATTATCAATTGACGGACAAGAGTGATGTTTATAGCTTTGGAGTTGTGCTCTTGGAGCTGCTGACATCTCAGAAAGCTATAGACTTCAACAGGGAAGCGGATGACGTGAACCTGGCAGTTTATGCGCAGAGGATGATGTTGGAGGAGAGGTTGGTGGACGTGATTGATCCGTTGCTGAAAGAGGGAGCGAATGCTTTGGAGCTGGACACGATGAAGGCGTTGGGGCTCCTGGCGTTGGGTTGCTTGGAGGAGCGTAGACAGAACCGGCCTTCGATGAAAGAAGTCACCGAGGAGATTGAGTACATTGCAAGCATTGCCACAGCTAAGGCTGTAGATACCTAGTTTTTGTTTACCAGAGTTCTGCTCTGTACAGCTTGAGGAGCAGGTTTTTTAACCCAAATAAAGAGGCAGTTTTGCTCGCTGAAATAGGAGTATGTTTTTTTTTTATGATTTCAAGGTTTAGGGTTTAGTTACGTGTCTTAAAGAGTGGGCATACCCAAAAAGAGGAGAAAGTATGGTATTCGTCTACATCACTCGTCATCTATGTATCAATAGTTTACAACACAGTCAGTTACGTGATAAGTGTCTCTTGCCGAAATAAAGAGGAGGGTTTGCTTGTTGAAATATGAGTATGTTTGTTTATGATTTCAAGGTTTAGGATTTAGGATTTAGAGACGTGTTTTAAAGAAAACTTTTGAAAGTATTGACATGCTAGTAGTGACTAGCGGGCATACCCAAAAAGAGGAGAAAGTATATTATTCGTCTACAACACTCGTCATTTATGTATCATTAAATTATAAACAGTAAGTCACGTGATGAATGTTGTAGACATAATAGAATAATAAAGCATATTCTCTCAGATGGTCAATCATATGGGGTGGCAGCATGGCAATTATGTAGTTGGGCTTTTTGGGTGGACTTATGCCCTTAAAGAATGATTAGCACCAATAATGATGGGCCTTTATGGCCGAAGGATTTTTTTTTTTTTTTAATTGTTTTGTTTTTATTCTGAAAGCTAGCATTGATCAATCATATTAGCTCTAGCAGAGCTGTTGTCAACTCTTTCAAATGATTTCTGTAATCAGTGGAAGTGAGGCCTAAAATAGGCTTTGAACTACCTTTTCCTCAATTTTGTCACTTTTTCACTATGAATTCGAGTCATGTGGCTTCAGAAAATCGTATGATTTTTCTGATCTAAATAAAATAGGTTTTACATGAAAAAGATTTGGTTCAACATGTTCTATTCTATACAGTAGGGGAAGAGTCCGACTCAGTATCCTTAAAATAAATAGAAAAATTAGAACCAAGTCAAGAAGCTATGGTCAACTCCTTCTTGTGCAATGACAGAGCTAGGATTTTTTCACTAGGTGGGCTAGGTTAAAGATTTGAATCTTTATAAAAAAAGAAGAAAAATGTTATTAGCACTCCAAAAATCTTATTCTACAATCCTCACAAGTGTAATTTTCTTTCCTAATATAGAAAGTTTGGAGTGTATAATGAGATTTTTGGAGTGCTAATAACAATTCCCAAAAGTAAACTTGATATTACAATTTTTCACGGTATCAGCTCACTTAAGAAAATTTTCATAAGGTGAGCCAATAATTTTCATTATTAAACAAATACATTAAATTCAAACAAATCCAAACTTGTACATGTACTAGAAGCGATGAGAAAAATGATGTAAGAAAAAGAGATGTTTTGTAAACTGTATTATTAAATCGAGATAATTCAAATCAGTGATTAAAAATATGGTGGGATACATTCGAAAATCAATAAAAATTACATGTAAAATTTATTTTCCACCGAAAGCTACTGGGGATATAGCCCATGGTAGGCCCTTAACGTGACTCCGTCAGTGTTCTTGTGCCAAAGATCTTGGCGCACAAACGGCCACCGAAAACACATTTAGACTGCTCATCCACACTTTGACTTGTGCCTGTAACTAATTCACTAATGTTATAGTATAAACATATGACAAATTTATATTTTAGCGTATGATATTAATATTCAATACACTCGTCGTTACGAGTGAGTTGGTCATGCTACGAGGCGGAGTTCGAAGACCACGTTATAATTTCTCAATTATTTCTTGGCATTCTAAAACTAGTAGCTTAATTGTCCTACCTATAATTTTCATATACTCAACAAAGTTTGTGACGATATGAAGTAAAGTCTAAAGATCTTAGGGAACTTTAACGAAAAGCTCTCGGTACTGTTCATTTTAACGAAAAACCACAATTTTACACTAAAAAGTCAATCATGATACTATTCACTTTACCCTTTATTTTGTCTTTATCATTAAAACTCAAAGTTTTCAAATCATTTTTATTGATCTTGACCCATAAAAATAAGATCAAATTCACATGTGATTTATGCTTTCTTCCAGAAAACACGTGTTGGCCTGACTTGTCCTTTACTAATTTAACTAGCATTCCACTGAAAGGTTACATGAAGTAAAAATGACACACCCTAAAAGGTTTCATTACTAACGTTATTGAAAGGGTAATCGAACATATGACTTCAAGTGTATAAATAAATCTTCTTAATTAACCGCTTTCGTTATAACTCCGTTGCAAATGCTGATGACTTGCCATTTGATCCAAGCCATATCTTTTTGAAAAGACACCAAAAAAGCCAAATTGTTACTTGAATTGGAGACTTCACATCACATTCACACATTCATACCGCTTTGTTGGAGAATGCGCACCAACAAAGATAGGGGTCTGTCGACTTAGGTGTAAACGCTCGTCTGCGATAACTTAATCCACGCCACCTTTGGTTTAATAACACTAAAAGGTTAAAGGTTCGAACCTGAGGCCGGCCACAGGCCACAGGCCACAAGGCCAATTACTTAGAAATGGAGCATAACCAACATATGCATGCATGACTTGCTATTTTGTCAAAGGGATCTAACACCAAAAGGTCAACGAATCTTTTAGGTCATTTGTGTGAAGACGGCAAATTTAGAACATGCTCATGTTGACCAACGTAAGTAAGCCTTAGTTTTTGCACAAGATGACCGAGTTTCTTAATTGTATGATTTGGGCGCATATATAAACGCTCATAACTGTTTGAGTTACAAATTTCTTGTCATGACGTATTCAATGTAAAATCTATATAAAACTTGCTTGTATTTTGTTAAAGTTTGAACTTTGCTTTGTGGTTGAATTTCTCATAGTTGTACGTAATAGTATTAGAAGAGAGATATTATTTGAACCATATTGACTAATTGGAGGCGGATTCGTGGCACCACTTTTTTATACAATTTTTGACACATTTTTTGTAGGACCCACTCTGTGATGTATTTTAATGATCAGTACCGTCTACATTTTAGAACATCATTTATAGACCATATTTGCAAAAAATTAGACAAATTCAAAATCACTAAGACATTCATTTGTAGTGAAGAAAATGGACGAATACGATTCTGCAAAGAAACCCTAAACCCTTAATCCAACAATCATATAGTTTCAGATTTGTGTGATTTTCGGTAAACATATGATCTTGGGGGGAAGACCTAAAAGATAGACAGTGCGAATTGTTAAAATACATTACGGAGTGGGCCGCATAAAAATGTGTCAAAAGTTGTGTAAAAAAAATAGTGCCACGGATTCGTCCCCTTACTAATTACCTTGTCAATAACCTCTCAAATCTATGTGAGTCTCACATGCATAGATGAGTTCCACCTTTGTTATAAAACTGATAAGATAGACAGTAAATGTGGTACAAATAACATTATTCGTAATTAAGATAGACATTAGTTTTGGTGAATATCAACGACCCTTTTTTCAATAGCCAAGCAAAAGTTTAAGGCTGAAATTAGCTGGACTTTGTGCTTATATACTTTGGCTTTGATTTGGGGTTGATTTAAACCTTTATGTGGATCTTGCGTTAGAAGCAAGTAAAATGCATGTGGCTTGGCATGATGCATTGAGGGTGCATCTTTATCCGGAATATGCTTTTTTTGCTGCCTTTTTGGCAAATCTGGCCGCAATTTGCAAGTTGATTTAAATTAATAGGGATTGGTGGATCTCAAATTAAATACGTCAGACATCCTCTGGGACCTCTTCCGCAATCAAATCTTCTCCATTTAAAATAGATGTGAGTTTTTTGTGCTTCTAATTATTAACCGATATATATTAAGTTTTTAATAATAAAATTGAGAAAAGTTAAATTTTTAATTATGTGTCAGTCAACGATTGAGGTCACAGAAATGCCACAATTATTTTAGATGCATAAAATTTGATTTGGCTCATCCCTAGTTTGAGAAAATAAATTTTGCTTAGCATAAAATTTATGAATAATAAGTTAATTAGAATTAATTTATTTAATAACAAAAAAATAAATTTTCATCTACAAAACCCTATTTATGTAGAGAGAGTATTCTTTTCAATAAACGATTACTCTATATTAAAATTATTTAAATTACAATGAGAGAGATTTGAACTTGCGTGAAAAGGCGAGGTGACACACCCCAACTGAAATCAAGGCGTGCTGGCCGTCACGTGAAGGTGACATAGCCATGTGTACAATGCAGAAGCAATATTAATATAAGAAATGCGAATAATTAAAAACCAAACTAACTAGAGCACTAGATAAGTTAAGGTGCAAGACGAAATAAGTGTGAATTCACAACCAGAGCATAAGTAGCCTAAATGCAGTCCAGCAAGACAAATACTAATTATACAACATCCAAAGGTGACCATACAATGGTGATAATCTGTCAGAGCCAACATGGATTCCTCGCAAGCCACCACAAAGCACTCCTAATTAGAACCTGGAGGGGCGCAAAACAGAAAGTGTGAGTGGGCAAAAATAAAGCTTTTCAAAACCATTTCAATTACCAAAGATAGTAACCCCTCGCTGTAAAACCTGTATAATTTCCTAGAAAATAGAATATATATATATATATATATATATCTATACCACAACCATGCTCAGAATAACAGAATTCACAAATATGCCATGCCTATTGATTTGTGCTTAGACTATGAATTTGTATGATATGTGCATATTTTAATTTGACGTGGTGGACGCTCAGGTAAGTACTAGGTGAGTTGTAGATTGTTTATGTGAATTGATGATTATGTGAGATGTGTTGAGAGCTCATAAACCTGCACCCCGGTGTTAGTGCTCCTACCCGTGGTTAGGGCACAATCTTTTACGTGATGTTCACCTCCCGCACCATACGCTCACCTTGCCCCGTCCGAAATCAAGGCGTGCTATGGTGGAGTCGAGCCCGAGATGTGGTGGGGGCCCAGACAAGGATGTGACACAAGGAGTGTAGCACTCGACTCTGATCTTGGCTAAGCCCAAAATTCATAGTGTTTGGTTGTGTTTAAGAGTTAATCACATCCATTATTAACTCTTAAAAAAAAACAAATGGTAGCTTCATCACGACAGTTTATGCTCTAGGATGTCGGAAACACTCACAACAGTTCAATCTCCTTTTGACGATCATTGTGTGATTCTCCAACGCTAAGAATTGACCATAAAAGGTGTTGTGTGAAATGGTTTAGTACCAATTAGAAACTGATTACTAGTCATAAAAAATGAAATAAATCACCTTAAATTACGATTACTATAACTATTCACACCCAAATCCCCTTTTTATCCTTTCCCAATAGAACTCCCTCCCTTTCTAGAATCCATAATTTTCGCCAAAAACAAAAGAATCACACTTTCATACTTTACAGTACAAATTTAACCACAACATAAACAGACGAAAGTACGAAACTACCCCGAAAGTGCGCGTAAAAAAGCCTTTGCTTAGGGCCAGGAAGACTTGGGCCGGATCTATTTCTACCAAATCCACCTAATTCGAAATTCGAGCTGTTGATTACAAATAGAAGGTCATTTAAAAGTGATAAAAATTGTAACCGTTGAAACAAATTTCAACGATCCTGATTCCGAATTAGATGAATTAGGTGAAGAGGGATCCGTAGAGCATCTCTTTCCGAGGACGTGGTCCAAAATTTAATAGAAAAACAGAATTAATATTTTAATTTGAGATCAGCCAGAAATCCACGTTCGTTAATATCCCCCCTCCGCGCGTATAAATACAAATCCGACGCGGCTGGAAAAACAATACCACTAGAGCCAACTCGCTCTCGACGACCCGGTTCCCCACTCGTCCGAGTCCGAACTCGATTTGCCGTGGCGGACTCCGTTCGGGTTTTGATCTGCTGAGATCCGAGGTAATTCAGTGTTCATTGGGCGTCGATTTTGATCGGACGTTTTTGGCAATGTGTTCGCAATTTTGGATTGAATTGTTCAAAAAGTTGATTAATTTGATTGCTTCGATTCCCAATTATGTGAATTTCTTAGGTATTTTGAGCTTTGAATTCGTCGTCGAAGTATTTTTTGGATTAATTTCATTTGTAATGTCAGATCTGGTGAAGTTTCTGTGATTAATTGCGGTGGTACTGTCAGCACATAGAGTTTCTATGATTTTTGTTGGAATTTTCCCGATTAAAGTTGCTCAAGCCATGCAAAAGTTGCGTATTATATTTGGTTAATGGGGAATTATTTAGCTAGAAAGTAGCTTCTTTGGTAGCTGAAATCTTGAGCTTTTCGGTTTTTCGGATGTCGGTGAACCGGGAATGTGAATTTTTGTGATGATTAATGTGTTTGAGAGGATAAAGAAATGACCTGAATGTTGAACTTAGAGTGTATTATTACCTGAGTTGAAGTTGCCTGTACGATTTTCTTACTGTATTAATATTACCAGGGAAGGCAGAGGGCATATCAAAATGAAGGCACTTATTCTTGTTGGAGGTTTCGGGACGCGTCTGCGGCCATTGACACTCAGTTTCCCCAAGCCACTTGTTGAGTTTGCTAACAAACCCATGATACTGCATCAGGTACAATTTCTCTAGCATTTGGGAAATGTTTTCTTTTTTCGCTTGATCGAGTGGATTTCCTTTTGTGGAATTATCAAAAACCTCAAAATATAGTTCTTACATCAAATCCCCACTCTTTGTGTTGTATGTATGCTTGCTTTTGTGATCGTATAAATCATGAAATTTTACAATTTTTTGTTTTTTTACTTTCAGATAGAGGCTCTTAAGGCAATTGGTGTGACCGAAGTGGTTCTGGCTATCAATTACCAACCAGAGGTAGGCGAGGTCACCATTTTGTGAAGAGATTCATGCTACCGAAGGTTTCTTTGAATGCTTATGCTCGGTATCATTTCTGCAGGTGATGATGACTTTCTTGAAGGAGTTTGAGGAAAAGGTTGGCATCAAGATCACATGCTCACAAGAGACCGAACCCCTTGGCACTGCTGGGCCTCTGGCTCTTGCTAGGGACAAACTGATTGATGATTCTGGCGAGCCCTTCTTTGTCCTTAACAGTGATGTTATCAGCGAGTACCCGTTTAAGCAAATGATTGAATTCCATAAAGGCCATGGAGGAGAAGCTTCCATAATGGTGACCAAGGTAACACTAAGTTGTAATTCTACCTGATACTTTGCACCCAGCTTCCTTGGAGCCTTGGAGGCATTTTTGAGACCTTAAGACAAATGTCACTGAAAATAATTTCTTCCTTTCATATAGGTGGATGAGCCATCGAAATATGGTGTGGTGGTTATGGAAGAGTCTACAGGGAAAGTTCAGAAATTTGTAGAGAAACCAAAGTTGTTCGTTGGTAACAAAATCAATGCTGGAATTTACCTGTTGAACCCCTCCGTTCTTGATAAAATTGAACTCAGACCAACCTCAATTGAGAAAGAAGTATTCCCGAAAATCGCAGCAGAGAATAAGCTCTTTGCAATGGTCCTTCCAGGGTTTTGGATGGACATTGGGCAACCAAGGGATTATATTACCGGCCTGAGGCTATACTTGGATTCGTTGAGGAAGAACTCTTCATCCAAGTTGGCCGTAGGCGCTCACATTGTGGGAAACGTTCTGGTGGACGAGACTGCCAAACTTGGCGAGGGGTGCCTGATTGGACCGGATGTTGCAATTGGTCCAGGCTGCGTTATCGAGTCTGGAGTCAGGCTCTCTCGCTGCACAGTAATGCGTGGAGTTCGCATCAAGAACCACGCTTGCATTTCCAGCAGTATCATCGGATGGCACTCCACTGTTGGACAATGGGCTCGCGTAGAGAACATGACCATCCTTGGAGAAGATGTGCACGTGAGCGATGAGATTTACAGCAACGGAGGTGTGGTATTGCCACACAAAGAAATCAAGTCGAGCATTTTGAAGCCGGAAATTGTAATGTAGGGTCGGTGAGAGGTGGTAAGCTACGTTGTTCGATATCTATTTGTTAATTTTATCCTTCCTGTTTCCTTTTTATTCAGCGCAAAGGCTCTGCTGCTCTTTCTTTTGTGTGTTTTTTTGAAGTTTTGGGGCCGTTGTTGTCCTCTGTGACTTGAATTGCTGTGAATTGTGTATGTTTTAGTGTATAAAGGAATAAATTTATTAGTGCCTCTCTGGCTGTGTAACTCATTAGTTTTCCTTTCTTTTTAATTATTAATAAATGATTTTTTATTTTATTTTTTGCATTATTACCGGATCCCTTCCTTCTAATCCACAAAGTCTAGGGATCCGGACCGTTGAAATTTGATCTAACGGTTATAAAAAGAGATATTTTACAAGTTATAATAACTTTAATCGTTGGATCAAATTTTAACGGCTTGGATCCCCAAGACTTGATGGATTAGAAGAAAGGGATCCGAAGAGGATCATTTCTCTGTACTTTGATCTAGGGAGATTCCATGATCAAAGTGTCGGCGGCATATATCATGTGAATTATTTCATTGGCGGACCCAAAACTTGTTCTGTCAAACTTTCATATGTGGGGTTTATGCCAGTTGGTCAAAGCAATATGCGGCATGCTTGTGCCTTCCTGCCCTAGTTTGAATCTCTTAACCGTTGATTTGAGTAGTTTTGTACCGAGCCTTGCCTGGTGTTTTTCTTTCTTTTGTCATAGATGATACCAGAAAAGAGGAGAACTAAAGACAAGTTCGTGTGCATGAGTTACTGCTCTTAGTCGCTTGATCCTCTGCGGATTCGAATATTCTTCATTTTCTGGTCCAATCAGTGACAAAGAGATGACATGGACCACTAGTCCTCCACTTCCTCATACAAAAGGCAAATCCTATGACTCATGGACTTGGTCCAAAACTGCAATTATACCGTGTGAGACTGAGAGATGGGACATAAGTGGAAGTTTAGGCCTTTTTTAGAACCAAAGGAAAAAGGGCGTTAGGTGTTGAAATTATTGTCACACATTTATCTATGACGTGGATGAGCAGCTCACCCATCTTAATCTCCCAGATTTTGACAGACAATGAAGCCCTTGATTAAGTCGCTAATTAAAAGAAAATGAACCAATCAGGGGCAAAATGGGAAATTAAAAAATAAAAAAGGACAAACGAAAAGCAAGTGCGGTAAAAAAACCATGTGAAATTCCACCACACTTTTGCAATTTTCAACCAAATAAAATAAAACAAAGCAAAGAAAACCAATAATACAAATATATGGTTACACTCATGAGACCTACTTCCATTACAAAAATTAACACACACGATCATTTTCAAGTCATGGACCCCACACTTGGAGACGGAGAAGAACTTTCATGCAACGGAAATGTCGTGCAGTATCTCAAGGCTACATGCGCGGCTGACTCAAGATTCTGCCCAGTGGCATCCCCTTTGTACTGGATTTCTCTCCGTATAGAGACCATGGTTCTCAGATATATTTACAGGGGAAGATTGAAGAATATGTAGAGTTTTGTCAAAACTCATACTGCGCCTAACAACCGAAACATGACAATGGACGAAACAGCAAGGAGGAACCATGAGATGAAGGCAAAGGCAACGGCGATTTGGAACTTGCTGCACGGAAGATGCATTGGCCTGCAGTAATTCAAATCTTTTGAGTACAGAACTGTCACCCCCGCCGATGAGCATGCAGCTGCCAATGACAGAGTAGACGTCACCTGCATTTTTCATTTTTGTTAAACATGAATTAATTGATACAGAAATCGCTTCGGTATTTGTACACTGAACCATAAACAGAATCAGAACTCAAAAGTAAACAATCTGTTTAGTAGTGGTAGTGCAATAGCTACAAGAAACGATTAAAGCACAATGAATCTTTATCGATGGCTCCGTACTTGCTGAATGGAAAATTTGACATTCATGCATCAGACCCCAAGTATTAGGATTTAGGAATTAAAATTATGCCCTCTTAATTTCCAAATATCAAGACATTTTACTGTGAAGGTGATACTTTTTCCAGCAAATGTTAGTAAATATTATGTATTGTAGTAGTTTTAAGTGTAGCGAAGGATCCCCGAAAACTTTACTCATTTCTAAGTTAATCAGTATCCTGAAGATCACACATCGGAAGTGAAGTTTTCAGTTGACCATGTTTTCCCAAACATTTTTAAGCTACTTAGTTGTCCCCGATGATCCAACATTTGTTCCACATGATCAGGATAAGTTTCAGTTTATAAGTACATAATTCTCTGAAAACTTCTCCAATCATTGGTCCAACATCTCCAGTACATAAAAAAATAATGCATAACCCTTAAAATTAAGGATGCCACACATACTTGTTTCTGAAAACCAAATGCCAAAAACCAATGACTAAATAAATAAGTGCAGAAACTTACCCAATCCCCGACAACAAATAGGCTCACTAAAATAGGATTTTGCAAGCTTCTCTTTGACCTCAAAGCATGTAAATCAAGGCAAGCAAGTCCAAAACTCCAAACAACTTGAAGCCCCATTGATGCAATCAAATAACTGCATCCAACAAATACAGGTAAGAATTTTACAACTATTCAAACATCGGTAAAAGAGAAGCTCTTAAACTTCAAACTGTTTATGGGAAAGGACAAAAAGAAGAATCTTATGCATTGCAGGGACAGAAACCAATAAATTAGCAGATTATAAGTCCTAACACAAGTATGCGCCAACGGGCACATAGTGGATCGTATTCAAGTAGGCAAAGATATTTGACTCTATGCACCTTAGAAGTTAGACTCACAAATAACACTCTCCAAGTTCAAGAACACAATTGATCAAGCAATTGAGTTGGGAAGAATCATATTACTTATCAGAGCACACAGAAAATAAGGTATTGCTTTATGAAGAGAAAATCAAGTGAATCACACATGTTGACAGATGAAAGCTAGAAGAAAATTTCCCCGGTTACAATATCTCAAGAAAACCTCTCTAGAAGCGGGAGAATTGAAATCATTTGTTCATAGGGGAAGAAAATCATTCACTGTCCAGAACGATAGGAATGACTTCATTGACTTGTTGTTAAGTGAGACAGTGAGAGAGAGAGAGGTGTTATTGGGATGACTTTGAAGGAATGCTGCAAACATAATTATAACTTAAATTCGCCATTGTAACCGTACAAAGATGCCTAACATGTTCAGGTTTCTGCAAACAAAATAAGTGGAGCAGTGTACGATTTTAGACTCCTGAGGTCAACAAACGAGGGTAGACGAATTAAACAAATGCCAAGATTAACCATAGAAGAACTCAAGAACCAAGCATACATTGGGAATATTTTTGCTCATCATCCTCAAGCGATGGTGATGCTCATTACCCTATTTATCACTATCAGATGCATCTAAATTTCGAGATCTGTGTAATGGATAGACATAAATCTTAACATTTACACTCATCCAACGGTGATAAATAGGATGGTAAGCATTTCCACTATTTGAGGGTGGTGAGCAAAAATGCACCCTTTATTCATCCCCATTAATTTCTATGTAGTTGGTAAAACTGAGCAAGGGAATCCAACCCACACCAGTGCACCATTTTGCTTTCTAACTAAACCCATTTTTTTTTTTCCATCAATGGAGAATTCCAGCTTAGTGAAATTTTGCTACAAATTGAACCAATCCGAAATCGATCAATAAAAACATAAACCATTTCCACATACCCACCAGAGGAGAACAAATTCCATGAAATTTTAAAAATGTAAAACAGAAAGAAGGGGGCAAATAATATTTACCAAAATGCAGTGGCATTGAAGAAACCATGAGCAGAGAGCATCACCCCAATTGCAGCAGCAGCAAAACAGCACTGCCCAATTCTCAGTGCCAGCCCACTCACCTTCCCTGGGCTCCCAAACAGCTTCTTCATCCCTTCCCTACCCTTCCCCCCTCTCTCTCTAGATTTCTCTCTCTCTCCAAACTCAAAAGGACCCTTTTCTGAGTCCTACAAAGGAAACCTAACTTTCATATTACTCCACCATTTATGCAATAAGAGCTACAGAACTCAACTTTTGGAGGGGAGGCTTAAAATGTGGGACCTTCAGAGATAGAGTTGAGATTTTTTTCTTTTCTTTTTTCTTTTCGATCAGAGATGGAGTTGAGATTTTTAGCCGCAGAAGAAAAAGAAGTTTGACATGGGTCGGGAAGAGTGGAATGCTCTCATCATCTATCTCAAGAGTCAAAGTTTGAGAGACTGCCTCTCTCTCTCTCTCTCTCTCTCTCTATCAAATATAAAATATAGTTTTTGCTGGTTTTCTTTTTGATTTGGGCCCTCAATGTGAAGAAAAAAAGAAAAAAAGAAGAAAATAATTGTATTTTCAGAGGAGCCCATTAGGTAGATTGCATTTTGCATTTTGTGTGGGCCCACACAAAATTTATGTTTTTGTCCCTTTACTTTGGTGGAGAAGAAGGAATAAAATTTGGGACATTCTTTTTTTTTTTTTTTCATAATCCAAATAATAAATTAATATAACCCAAAGATTAGGAGGATTACATGTGGATGGAATTCTGTTGGCTGGAAATGAAGAGGTTGTTGCTAATTTTACTCACATATAATATTTAGTAGGTTATAGTTTGTAGAATCTAAAGTTTGTCACAGTAACGCACCCTCTCTTTTATCTTGAAATTTTATTTCTCTTTTCGTAGTTGATTAGATTGAAATATCACTTGGATTAAATAAAGACATTTTAGCTAAAATGGTAACTGAGATTGATATAACTCTTCACTTAGTTCATGAGATTTTGAAATCGATAGAAGTGGTCCCTGAATTTATTCGTCATCAATCATTTTGGACCAAAATGACAAAAATACTCACAATTTAACAAACAATGAGCCAAAATGATTTGACAAAAAAAAAATGAGAGTATGTTTTTCATTTTATCCTTAATTAATGAAGATTTTTCACAGAATGACCAAAATGATGGTGGACAAGCTCATAGACCACTTATATTGATTTAAAATCTCAAGATCAAAATGAAGAGTTATGACAATCTCAAAGATCATTATAACTAAAAAGCCCTAAATAAATATATTTAAAATAATATTATAAATAGACCGACAACTATTTTGTTTTTAGTTTTCAACTTTCGTCAAAGTATTTTCCGTACCATTTCATTTTGTTGTGTTCCAGCTCTCATTCCTTATCCTACCTTTTCCGTTCTTTTCGCCATAAATTTGTCTTATGCTAGAGAAAAGAACGTATAGGTATACTATAATTTTGTTTTAGTATGAAATATTTAATGGCCATATATATATATATATTTTTTTTTGGTTAAAGGCGATTAGTAAACAGTCGACTCTTGGTATGTAAGAAATTATTTCTCCTAATCACAATCTGACATATATACAAAAGTAATTAATTTAATCATATAAAAAAAAGCAAGTGACCCTTTATTATGGTGATGAAAAGATGTTGAGTCAGTGCATGACGGCGTGAGTTCAAACTCTATCATTAACTAATCTAATATCTAATTTAATAAAATCTATCGTTTGATGAAAAAAAATTCAAATACCCCGCAATTTATCGGCTAATAGAAACACCTTGCATGCCAAGTATTTTTCTTTAAAAAAGGTAATTATTGAAATAAAAACCCTGCTCAAATGCTGACATGTCCACAAAACATTGGTCGCAAAAGTCCATACAATAGATGACACCCCAGAGAACCATCACCCACCTCAGTATAAAACCTGCAGACTTCAACCCCCCTAGAGAGAGAAAGCCCTGTTCCTAAAACCCTAGCTAAACCCTCACCTCTCTTCTCCTCCAAACCAAATGGCTTTCACTTCAATTCTCCGCCGTTCGGCCTCCTCCCTGGCCCCACTCGCCAGCCGCCTCGCTCGCGGCCAACGATCTTACCACGGCGCTGTTGCCATCGCCGCGAACCACTTCAGTTTCTCCCGCAAGCCTACTCAACCGACCCCTTTCGTTCCCACCCCTCGATACTACTCGAGCCACAGTTCGGACCAGTCTCTGATCAGGGTCATCGAGTCGGAGATCAAGTGCGCTGAAGAGACCGATGATCTCGATAAGGTGAGGGTTTTTTAGTTAATTTTCTCTTGCTTTGTAGACTGAGAAATTTTGGGAAATGGGCAAGAAAATGAGGTTATGGTGGCTCTGTTGTGTTTAGTTTCGTGGATTATGCAAAACCCATCTCAATTAAATTGAATAATTGTGTTTGGGAACTGCTAATTTGAAGTGAATTGCAGAAATTGAAGGATTTCTTGAGTTAAAAACTTATTATTCAGATTTTCCTGATTGAGTTCAACTTTTAAATTAATTTTCCAATAAATCTCAGACTAATGATGGTATGATTGATCATAATTTTGTCATCTGTGGCTCTATGTTATTTTACTTGGTTTTGATTTGCCTGTTGAGCTGTATATTTTTCGAAAAAATTGTTTCTTGTTAAAGAACTACATTATCATCAAATGCTAGTAATGGATGTTTGAGTGTATGATGTTGGAATTTTAAAAAAGAATATGAACAATGGATTATGTGACTGTTTTTCACTTGTGATTCGATTCCCGATAGATGTTTGTGTGCAAATGTGTAGTTTTGAATGTTTTTTTGTTCTGTTTCTCTTTTCGAGCAGTCGGGAAGTAATTTATTACTTGTACTTGATCTATGTGGTTCCTTAATGATAAGGTATCACCATGATTACCGCTACTCAAATGCTGGTTTTGTAGGTTGAGGAGATTCCATCAGCCTTCCCTTTTAAAATTGAAGATACTCCTGGAATCCAAACAGTGACACTGAAAAGAACATATCAAGGTGAAGAAATACAGGTTGAAGTTCACATGCCTGATCTAGTTACTGGTGAGGATGACGACGATGATAAGCAGGATGATGACAACGATGAACACGCCAACAAATCCAGCATCCCCTTGGTCGTAACTGTCTCCAAGACTAATGGACCAGTTCTCGAGTTTAGCGTCACTGCTTACCCTGATGAGTTTCAAATTGACGGCTTGGCTGTGAAAAATCCAGGGGATTCTGAGGATCAAATCGCCTACGAGGGGCCTGACTTCCAGTAAACATCCATCAATTACTAATACTTTTGTAGCATTAATCAAAGATTATTGTTCCGTAATCTTCTGTAATTCACGCAAACGTCTGTTGTATTGCAGCGATTTGGATGAGAACCTTCAGAAGGCATTCCACAAGTACTTGGAGGTGAGAGGGATCAAGCCCAGCACAACCAATTTCTTGCATGAGTACATGCTCAACAAGGACAGCAAAGAATATGCAAATTGGTTGCAGCAACTTAAGAGCTTCGTCGAAGTGTAAAACTTTTACCCAAAGACATTATCTGGTAGAAGAGATCGGGAGCACGGTTTAGCCTGCCCTCTTGATACTCCAATTGTTTTTAAGTTAACAGATCATATCAGTAGTTGTAAGACGGTTATTACGTAGTTCATTGAAACTTTGAGGATGTGGTCTTTTGTTGGGAGGCTTTTGTGCAACACTAATTGCTTTTCATATGAAAATTTCATGCTCGACATTTGGATTAAAA
Source organism: Pyrus x bretschneideri (assembly GCF_019419815.1). Classification (NCBI taxonomy): domain Eukaryota; kingdom Viridiplantae; phylum Streptophyta; class Magnoliopsida; order Rosales; family Rosaceae; genus Pyrus; species Pyrus x bretschneideri. The sequence continues at coordinate 2,280,502 of NW_025999635.1, forward strand.
ATATTTGTGACTTGATGGACAAAAAGACTGCTTTCAAATTAACATTTTTCAAGCTGCGCGATAACTAGAGAAATATATCGTTGAAAATTACTTCTTTGAAGTGCCGATAACAATTTTAGTAATCCGGATGGATCGCCAAAACCTTGGAAAATAGCATTAGATGTATTCAAGACGAGATGAAGGAGCAAGCAAAGAAATTATTTTATTATTTTTCTAGAAGAAAAAAAAAGAGAGATTTTATGAATTTGCGCTGATGTGAGTGGGGATAAAATACACATTATACCTAATACATGGTAATTTATTCTCTCCCCCCCTTCTGTCTCTCAAAAGTAGGAGATGCGAGACGGACGGTTGCGATTGATGGCAAATTTAGGGCTCAATTGGGAGGTCCTTGTGGGTATAAGTAACCCCCTTATCACCGTCCACAATTTGTCCATTTCCTCTCAGAATCCTGCACGTCCAATAAAACACCAACATCAATATTTTTGTTTTAGGCAAAGAGTTCCTTCTTCAATGTGCTTTGGTACTTCCAAGTGAAAATGTAGTGACATAAACCGAGGTTTCTTACCATCGAGTTGTTAACAGTCCTTCAACTCCTACCGGACCCCGAGCATGAATTCGACTTGTGCTTATCCCGACCTGTAGAGCAAGGGAAGGGAATTAAGTACAAGACTCAAAGCCTCGACATATAGCCGTCTTTCACAGTCGCTGCAAGATCATGTTTTACCTCTGCACCAAGTCCAAATCGAGCCCCATCACAGAATCTTGGGCTTGCATTGTGGAAAACAGCAGCACTGCCAACAAATATAACAAGCAACGTCACTTGCCAACGTTAAAGAATGAACAATTAGGACCATTTTTCTGTTCAACCGTTTTAGTTGGCCTAAGTCTCTCTAATTTCCTTTGATTACAGAATATTCTGATTGACATGGAAAGCATGGAGCCTCCGGTGAAATGACGGGAATCATTCATACCTGTCAACTTTGCCCAAAAACGCATCCACAACTTCTTGGTCTTCTGCAATGACGCAATCAGTGTGTGCACTGCAAAACGAGGAAAGAAAAGATAAATGACAGCTTCATACAAGTGATTGACATGTAATCCATCTAAAAAAGGAAATTTTAACGTGCCTTCCATGTTCATGTATATGATCAATTGCTGCATGCACATCGTCAACAAACTCAACAGTGCAAGCCATTGAACTGTACTCATGGTGGAACGAATGTGCCTCAGGAATCCTGAGCAAGACGCTTGCCCTTGGTCCACCATATAAAGTAACACCTGCAAATGATACCCGAGTTTAATGTCTTTAATCCTTCTGATAGCATGTTTCACTAAAACAATTTTTCTTGGCGTCTCTTTAAAACTGCTTGCCAAGCTTGGGTGGGGTGTAACAGAGTATTGTTCTGTTGCATGCCCGTGACTGGAAATTTCAGTTATTCTAGTTCTCAACCGGCAAAAGGCAATATGAACAGTATCAAGTATCACCAGGAACTCTGATTGAAAAATTTAGTTACTCTCATCCACCTCAATGCCCATGTTTAAAAGAAAATAAGTTTTTCTTCATGAAAATTGTACCTGCAGTGCGAAGCTCAACAACAAGATCATTAAATGCGGCTGTACTTTTCAAATCATTATGGACCAGAAGTGTTTCCTGAGAATAACAAACACAACAACAAACTGTTACAAATGATAAACGTGCAACTACAAATGTAAGTGCATAACTGCAGTAGAAAGATTCTAAGATGCCATAAAAAGATATCATCCAGAAATTATAAATTACAGATAAATTACCATTGCATTACACGCTGCCGGATAATCTATTTTTGCATCCAAAACAATTCTCTTTGCCATATCCATATTAGCAGACTTATCAATATACACATGGCATATTCCATCTGCATAGAAAACATGCAGTTGTCCATACACATGGCATATTCCATCACAAGTTTTCTCACAAAACAAGAATACAGGAAAAATCAGATTATATATAAATGAAGAATAAAATAAGTATATCTGACCAGCATGACCGAGAACTGGAATCTTGGTCGAATTCTTGACTTGAGAAACCAGTTTATTGCTGCCTCTTGGGATCACAAGATCAATCACGTCATCATGCTGGAAATTACTTTTTAGTTAGTCCTAGTTATCATCTGAAATTGACCGAGGAATTGGTTATCAGTCTATGCTTTACTCACCTTAAGCAAGTCCGGAATCTCTTCTCTTGAAGTCACAAGTCCAATTAGTTTTCCACCAACACTCTCTGGGATGGCTTCGGTGATAATCTACATATTTTTTTTTATGAAAAAATACTTTTAGTATATTGATTCTTTCACTGACAATGAAAAAGGGAATGCAAACATTATTTGTCTATATATTTTGTACAAATCATTAAAGTGAAAGAAAACAGACCTTGTGCAAAATTGCATTTGATCTCTTAGCCTCCTTTCCCCCCTTCAAGAGAAGCCCATTCCCACTTCGGATTGCTAACGAAGCTATCTATTCAAATCATAAAAAAAAAAAAATACAAAAACCCTTAGGTGTATGATGAGGAAGAAATGCAAGTCTTCCCCAGAACATAAAAGTAATGACAGAGACTCAATATGAACTTCGTGAAATATTTAATATAAAGAACCAATAAATTCTTTCTCAAGGTTCTCGTATAAGGTTCTTAGATGAGATCTGATTTCCAAGCTGTTAGATTACAGATGGTATTGAGCTGCATCTCTCCTGCGATGCATCTCAGTCGTCCACATTTATTTTACACTTTCCACACAAGACAAACAAAATTCATATGACATAAGATAACATACAGTTTGATATTCCAAAGTTTCACTGTTTACCTGTACTAGCGCTTCAGGACGAGACTCAAATACAATCAGGAGAACACCCAGTGGGCTTGATGTTTTCTCCAAGACAAGACCATCTGCAAGCTGGAAGGAAAGTGTAACCAACAGAAACATCACTTACTCGTCAGCACAACAACAGCAGATTACGGTGCTCCATTTGACAAAAGATAAATGATTTCGGTTGCAGATTCTAGACTATGTATTACAGATATGTCAATGACCACAAATATCTCTTAAGTTAGAAATTGAATGTGGAGTTAATACTTTGAATTTATTCTCTGTCTCTCTATTGTTTTATTTGTTTGTTTTAGATCGTTGTCCACACTCTTGAGCCCTGAGCAATGTTGTGTAAGAATATCATAAGCTAGACATAATGATCCTTATACCGCATTCCCTTACCTCAGTTTTTTTCAAAACACGACCAATTGGATCTTCCATGTTTGCAAGCACACGAATAGACTTTGCAAGGCTTGTAATCTACAGTATGAGCACATGACAGAAAAAAAGTTGAAGGGAACGCCAGTTTTGAGAAATAAATACAAAAAGTCTAGTGAGCACATTGTACAGAAAGGTAGTGACCAGCGACAATAATAAAAAAACGAATGTAACTAAACATTTATCTAAAATAGCAAAAGAACTCGGCTCTCTTGCCTTCCCAGGCTTCAGAGCCAGCCGAGATATCAATGATTTTTCATATCCTGCTTGTTGTGCCTCAGAAACATCAGCTTCATTTTCAATGTTGATCAATTGTACATTTGCTTCAAGGGCATCAGCTACATCCAGAAGAATTTTTTTCCTGTCTTCTGAAGTCATGGCCTGTAGAGAAAGCGTCACCAAGTTACTTGTTCTGCTGAACTTAGAGAATATCCATTGCTAAAAAATTATGTGAATAAAGAGGGCCAACAACTGGAACAGTATTTATAAGCAGCAGTAAACATATTTAAACTTTGTAACGGAAGCAAACAAAACTACCTGAAGCCTTCTGGAACTCTCCCTGGCTGCAACTGCCATCCCTCTTGCATCAATTTCTTTAACTGGTGCCCATAAATGAGCATCTTGGTGAAAGAGGGTACCAATACGTTGCCCTTGAAGGACTTTAGAGATGTTTCCAGCAGCAAACCCACTTAACAGATGAAGAGATTAGTACACGGTCAGCGGCAACATATTGGATTCAGATTGCAACGACCATTAAAAACATAAATAAAAACTACAAGTCCAATTTGATTTAATTTGAAACTTGGAGTATGTGGGACTCTAACTTCTAAGAAAGATGTGGTTTCAACAACCCTCTCTAATCTCATTATCATAAAGTTAAAATAATGATTTTTCTTCTAAACTAACGGAATCTTAAAAATATAACATAAAATTATATAGTTAAACTGACACAACAGAATAACATAGTTTAGCACTCCTGACACAACCACGTATTAAAACACACCTTGTGATAACAACAGGGATGCCAGCATAAGCTGCATTAACAGCAGCTTTTACTTTAGCAGTCATACCCCCTCTTCCCACTCTAGATTTGTCTCCGAAAGTAATTTCAGTCTGATGCTTCTCCTTTACATATGTATGGATAAGCTTTGAACGGGGGTCACTTGGAGGCCCACTGTATAGACCATCAACGTCACTCAAAAGAATAAGAAGATCAGCCTTTAGCTCCAAAGCCAGCAGAGCTGCCAAACTGTCATTATCCCAAAATATACCAGAAGAATCCTGCAATGAGTGGAACACATACCGTGCAAAAACATTTGAGTTCCTTGGTGTTTTGAAAAGGAAAATAAGTATGAGATAGTGTATGTAACATATTGTGTTCAAGTAGTCCCAATATTTCTTTTCTTTCTTCGTAATCCGTAGTGGCAAGGCCAAGATTGTGACAGTCCTGCCCATAGAATACCATTACCACAACCAAGTGATATCGCACACCAATCATAGAAGAGTATTATACCTCATATGGAGCTTTCCTCGTACTGACTGCGTCGTTTTCATTAAATATAGGAACAACCTTCAGAGATAACAACGATTTCATAGTTTCACCTAGTTGCTTTCTAAAATCTCTATCCCTAAAATCGTTATCTGTTACAAGAAGCTGAGCTGACGACACGTCCAACTGCAAGGGAGAACAAATGAGGGTTAGGAAAATGCAAAAGAAAAACTGAATTGAATGGGGAATTAATTAGAAAACTCATATATCTTAAGATCCAGCATTGCTTGTAAGAACTTAAATAACCAAACGTCAAGTTCAAATCAAGGGTTCGATAAAGCTTGAGAACAGATTTAAGAAAGGATCTTAGCATTCACCTGACTAAACAACGTATCGTAGAGAGCCATCAGACAGTTCTGTCCAACAGCTGCACACGCCTTCCCGTCAAGTTCAACTTGTGGTTTCTGGAGATCAGCAAAGCTGCAGCAATTGAATAACTATCAATTAGAATCGAAATTTTTTCGGACATAAGAGCCTCTAAAGAACATGTCTTTAAAGTTATCCAAACAAATGGCAGCAATGTCAGTAGCTAAGGACACGATAGGAACCTGCTGTTAACTAATTTCCGGTATCTGAGCCGCTGACGGCCGAGGCCCACAGCACCAGATGACACCAGTATAATCTCATATCCTTGAGAGTTCAACTCCTTAAGCTGCATTTCGTATCAATTTAACAAATTCCAACCCGCAAAACGCCCAATCGCATAAGCAATCAATAAATGGTAAACAAAATAATAAAAAGGTAAATCAAAGTGCACTGCTGCTCGATTATCATACCTGCTCACAGAGCGCGCCTAATCTTCCAAGAGCTATTCTTCCGTCGTTTCGAGTCACAACAGCAGTCCCAACCTTCATTAATCCAACCAAAACATCAAGAAACATTTATCACATTACTAATCACATTACCAAAACTCTGAAGATATCAAATTTTCTGCTCCAAATGTTTGGGGGAACTAAAATTTCAATAAATATCTACCAAAAAGACTTCAAATTTGCCAAAAACAAGCTCATTTGAAGCTCCATTTTAGTTGAAATGGAAATAAAATTACCAATTTTTCGAAAAAGACAAAAAAAATTAATTCAGAAATGGAGGAGCTTAGAGAGAGAGAGAGAGAGAGAGAGATTAATGCGGGAAAATATGTACCTTGAGAACGAGGCGCTTAACGTCTTTGAGGAAACCTCGAGAGCTATCCACTTCCTCCATTTCTGACTCGTGAAGGTCGGCGGCGGCGAGTCAAAACTCAGTCCTGAGAACGAGGCGGCTCGGAAGCGCGCGGTTCCCCCTTTTTTTCGGCTATCTGAAAGAGTTATTTTGGGATGCAGACGTTGCCGGGAGGATATTTATATAGGAAGGAAACTAATCAAAATGATTTTGGAAATTTTAAGGTTTAACGATAAAGTTAAAATAAAGATAAAGTGAATAGTACTGGATTAATTTTTTAGTCTAAACATCAAAGTTCTAAGAGACGTTAGGCGCTAGTTAAGCAGGGGGTTGGGGCCTAAAACCTAGGCGGCTAGGCATGGTCTATTATATTTCGTATAAATAAGTGTTTATTTATACTTAAAATATATATAATTTTATTATAAACTACAAAATATAATGACATATATATTATGAGCTATTAGAATATAATGAAAACATAAAAAACAAGCGTATAATGTGTGTTCATTTAAGTATTTTACAAGTCTCTTACAATTTATTTAAAAAAATAAAATGCAAAATGAAAGTTGTTTATTTTCTGTTTAAGCGAATTACAATCTAGACGGGTCTTGGTGGGCTAGGCTGGTGACTCAGTAGGTCTAGGCCCCTCTCTTAATTTTCAAATGTTTAGGTATTAATCGGGACGATAATCAACCACCTAGCGCCTAAACGGTGCTAGGTGGGGGAACAGTGATAAAACTATAATATTTTTTTTGTTAAAATAAACACTACTGTAAGTTTTTTTTTGGTTAAAATTCCTTCTACAGTGAGCAGGTAGAGTTGGGGAGGAAGTCAAATAGTCAACCCTCAGCCCCTAACAGCTTTCGCTGCCGCCAAAGAGACGACGTCGTGGGATGGTGGATGAGGGGTGGTATGGGAAGTTCGACTAGAACAGAGAGATGTGTCGGTTTCTGAGTGGTGAGGTGCAGGGTCTAGGGTTTGTGAGCGTAAAAAATTAAGCGGCGTATGGCCGCATGGGGAGGCGGGCAGGAGGCGTGGACAAGACGACAAAAGATGACGAGTACGGCAGGAGGCATGGACAAGACGACAAAAAATGACGAGTACGCCAAAGATGGCACTGTGATTAGATCCACATTTCGTGCGGTTCTCGGTGTTGCAGGCAAAAGTGTATTACTAAAGGTGATTAATATTGTTCTATTTCCAGAATGACGATGCTGTTTGAATTCTTTTTGTGAGAATTTTATAGGTTCTTAAATTGGGTTCGTATATCATATATCGTGTAATCAGTTTTTGTCAAGTACTGTTCATATTTAATTTTAAATAAAAATATTTAAAATGATTTCTAGATGTATGATATATGATGAATTGATACGATTTAAGGATCCCCAACATCCTCATTCCTATTTCAAAGCATTCCAGTTAATATTCTAATGTAATAATATTTCTCTTTATTTGTAAAAACTATCAAGTTTGGTATGTCCAGTATTAATTTATATGGAATGAGTTTACTGTTATGTACTGTTTGATTTCAATAATTGCCACGTGGAGTAAAATTGTCTCTAAGATTTCAAGAACCTTGCAAAAATTATAAAAACTAGACTCTTTTGCTTCAACACACTAAATAGGTCGTTATTACTTAATTGCATAGAAGCGCACATTCATAAAGTTTCATTTCTTTTAAATCAAACACTACGTAGATGACGCTTTATTGCAGTAGCGAAAAGCAATCATGTTTATGCATTTTAACGTCGTTTGATCCCCACCGATGCTTCTTTTCTCTAACAATTAACTATTTAACCCTCTAACGATGAAAAATATCAAAATGATTAAGATTGACTTGATCATGTGGCTGGTCAGATTATCCTACTAAAATTTCTCTCCTTATCCCGAACAATTAACAGTTTCTCTTCTGGCAGATACAGAATGAAATAAATACCAACCGTTCTAAAAAAAACACTCCCTAATTCACATCTAAAACATCTATCACCCACAAAACACTTCCCTCGTTTTACTCATTAAAACAAAGTCATGAAAAGTGGGTTCTCTCATTGACACTAGAGAAAAGTTGTCTCCACCAAAACGAGTACCGAGTTCGTGATCTCAACGAAACTGACACCAACCATGTGTAAGTAACTGTGTACCAATCAAACCAATATCTTTAAATTACATCCGTTCATCGTATATTGTGCGGTTATAAATTATTGTAATTTTTTTATTTAAAATTAAATATAAACAATATTTGACGAAAATTAACCGCATGAGACACGATAAACGGATGTGATTGAAGGATTCCCGAGATCCTCACAAAAAGTATCCTCTCTCAAATCCAAACAAACATGTAACAGTTTTAAAAGGGGTTTAATATCTTTGCAGTGCAGAGACGACAGGGAAAGGCAAACAGCAGTTGGAGCTGCATCTGTTGCGAACCTGTCTGCTTCGATTCACCAAAGGTTGCTCAGTCCTCATGACTTTTGTTTATGTGTCATGTAATTAGCCGTAAAGGTCATGCGTTAGATGGTGGCACGTCTCAAAGATTCAAGGACAGCAAAGTTTACCAACCATTTAACGAACTGTATTGTGGGTTCATGATCGTCTGGCGGAGTGGCAATGTGGATGTGGATGTGTTTGTGTATGTGTGACGTATATTCGTCCGGTTTTCTCAAAAGAAAGATAAGTCCTTGAGGGAAGTGATTTCCGTATTTCATTTCTTTCAAATGCACTCCGTTCTTTTTCTATCATCATTGAATTTAATAAATCAAAAGAGAATCAATAGATGTAAACAAAAGGGAAGGGTTAAAGGAGAAAAACAAGTGTGTAAATCATTTTACAGTGTTACTTAGTATGATAGTACTATTCATAGACCGATTTTTACCTTCCACGCATTCTTGTTATTTTTTTTTTATTATTGATATTCTTCAATTCATTCGATACGTCCAAAAATTTGGAGAATGGCGGGGCTTACTTTGTGAGGAGCCAAATAAATACAAAGAAAAATTGGCTGAAATGATAAAGTTACAAATCTTATTGCTGAAATGATTACTTTTCAATCGATATATCATGATAAGTAATTCAATATCTCGTCTATATTTAATCAATATGTCGTCATTTCAGTAATTAAGATTTGTAAATTAATCATTTCAACCAATTTCCCAATAATAAATCAGGGTCATTTTCTGAAGAACGGATAAGAAATCAAGTTAAAGTGTAAATACCATAATAACCCCTCCGAAGACATTTATTTACAAACTCAGGTTTGAAGGGGAAAATTATAAGATCAAGGGGAAAACGTGAAACACAAACACCGATTTATGATCTTACTTAAGCCAATACAAAAGCAGATAATACAAGGTTAGTCCTACTCATCAGGGCCAAAGTTTCTCTCTTCCAAAGAATTTAATCCGCGCAGCGGCACTCGCTCTTCATTCAACTCCAATACAACCAAGTGAGTAATTAGCGGATATGAACACACAGGAAAATCCCAACCCTAGAGAAGTACTACTCCGGCCAACGTCAAAAATAAATACCCCAAATCAAGTAAACACAGTTGGTTGAGGTTCATAATTCGGAGACTGACCGCACTTAGTAACGCTTATGGAAAGAAGTAGACCTTAAAGAAGATTGCCAGAGCCAGTTGCAAGAGAAATGCAGCGATCAATACAACTGAAAGTTCATTCCCCTCCATATTGGACCTGAGATTAAAGGCAACAAAGCAAGCAGAGTACCCACCAACAAGAAGAATAATGATCCACCGAAGAGCCTCAACTGGGATAAGCAACAGAAACTGAAAATGTTCCAGTGAAATAGTATCAGATGACAGAATAATAGATTGTATGATATTAATTAGTATCAGATGACAGAATAATAAATTGTAAGATATTAGCTAATAACGTTCCAGCTAAAACACAGTGTTCTGCTTGAAAATGAATACACGTGCCTGGCAGGAAGAAATTCCCCTGCCGAACATCATTTCCCAAAATGTCAATTAATCAGCGCTCAATATCCCCAAGAACCAGGAAGTTGAAACGTTTTAGCCTAAACAGATCAATTTGAGCTTAAAAGAAATTTGGACTAGTCCAGTTCAGCACAAATATTTGAATATTATCGAGAGAGCATTTGCAACTCATCCCAAGGAAGATTACTTATTTCTGCTTTTGGCCTTTCAATGATTATCAATATTCCAACGGAGAGTCAAAAAAGGAGGGGAAAAAGCAATACACAAAAACTAACAAAAGGCAGGGGAGGCAGGTACTTACAGAGGCTGCAATGAAAATGAAGAGAGAGTATCCCCACATACACCAAAACCGAACTAGGCTGGCATTTGAGGTGCCCATATACTGTATCAAGAAATAGAATGCCAATGGCACCAAAATTGCATAACCGTAGACTGAAAAGGCTGCCATATTCATATAACTGACATTAAAATCCCAAGCAGTACTGCTATCAGTGCGCTTGTCCATGAGGTAGGTGGCACAGTTTCCAAGTGCAGCAAGCACAAACACTAACGTAGTGGAAATCCAGACTAGCCCATATCTACACATTACAGAAACTCACACGAAGAAAGCGAAATGTTAGATGTTCACGTTCACTCATTTCTTTGCCAATACAAAAACATATTGCCTTGAGATTAGCCTTTGCACAATTTCCTTCATGTGATTACATAACTTTTTCTGATGAGACAATGCAAACTTAAAACTCAAAATCCAAGCTTGCGATGTTACAGAAGAGGACGTTGTGTATGTATTTCTCAATTTATACAAGACACAGTCTGACATAATGTTACCAGATTTTAAAACTGAATAAAGCATAAGAGTGACAGCAAACTCCATTCAAAAGCCTACATGAGAATATCAAACTCTTCAAAGAAACTGAGGCTCATGGTTCTTTCTTTTTTAATATAGAAGTGAAAAAACCTGTACAAGAAACAAAAGATAAAGAAATATTGGAAGTAAAGACCAGAAACTCACAGATCAGGGTTGGCATCAATTTTGCTGAAAAAATCTCCATTATGGGGATATAGAGAACTAAGCATTCTGTTTAAGACGACGTCTGTATCCACATTGAAATATTGTGTGTATGATGCGATATTAAATACTCCCCTCCAGTTGTTGGCTGGTTGTTGCTCAAATGTTTCTGCGTGGATAGACAGAAGAAGAGATAATTAGATACAAAGTAAATAAAGTAGCCAGCATTGCAATTTGCAAATGAAATCTATAAAGAGAATTTACAGAGTTAAGAGAAACAAAAAAGGCAGATTAAATAAACATAGAAAGAGAAGAAAATATCTTGGGGAAGATAACATGCCAGAACTGTTTCAATCAGTCATAAGAAAGCATAATAACTTTGATCATGTACATAAAAAATCATGTGCAGTGTCACAAAGACACAAACATTAACATCAATCTGCAATGAAAAACTCAACTAGGGGTGGAAGGAGGTTCAAATCGTCCTGCACTCCCCACAAACGGGGTGCAGTTTAGGATATAGAAAATAACTCCAGATTTTGTTCCGCTGAAAATTAATTAGGTTTCATGCTTTTATAGCACTCAAATTGACACTCCAGTCTATTCTAGTATGTTACACATTTGTTCTAGCGTCCCTAAAAATCAACCAAAATACAAAATTCACCAGAAAATAAATGAGGATGATTGGTTGACTAAGTTTTGCTGTTTTCTTAAAAACTAAATCTCCATATAATGCACTTGAATGTAAATTGCCATTTGAATGCTATACCACTTGTACTTCCAACAGTTTGATAACCGCCCCCTTTCTCTCCTCGATTATTATTTGGGGGGAAGATTTGCAAGTTCGCTTCAGGTGCTGCACGAGTTTAGAGAAAATTCTTTAAAGCAGGAAGTAAATAATGATTCTGGTGAACCTTTACTTTGAAGAAGAAAATAGAAAACAATTTAAAACACGGCGAGCAAGTATAATACCTTCATAACTTGTGGTACCCTTTTCTTTATCTTCAGTAACAGCCTATCAAACCCAAAAGGCCAAAAAAAGAGAGAAGGTAATGCAAAGATATGTGATTTATTCAACATTTTGAGGGAAAACAACTACTACTTAGAGAAACTTAGTGTAAGCACATATCTAGCAAGTTTGTAGAATGTGGATAGTTAAATAATCTAGTTCAAAAGGACACAATCCCGAAACGCTTCGAGGGATTCCGCACAGAAATAGTTCCACAGATAAAAGCTTACCAAACAATTCAGCTTCTTTCACAATTGTAAGAAACTAGCTTTATGGGATCATATCCTAATTTCCTAAAATAATTCATGATAATTATAATTAAAAATCGCAACTACTAGTTAGAGAATGGTTGCTTAAATTGGAAATTAGTTATATTTAAAAATGGAAATGCATCAAGAAATTATAACTAATTGTAAGAAATTCCTCAAATTCTAAGCTACATATTGGCAGCTCAGAAAAGGGGCAAAAATTTAATCAAAAAATGTCGAAACCACTGATTATCCGGACCTCCCAAATTTTCTTTTCCTTCACTTCTAATTTTCTAGGGAAACAAACAGACTCCAAGATCACTTGGCTTACAAATTACACTCATGCAAAGCGAATCTAGATACACCCAATCAGCCATGTACAACCCTACAAGTCCGATTCGATGATTCGCGAATTGGGGAAAAAATTACACAAAAATCAAAAGTAAAATCGATCGGAGAACTTACAGGGACGGAGCCGAGCAAGTGGCTGGTGGGGAGGCCAGCGTAGGACTCGTCCATTTGAGACGGAAACCAAAACGCTTCGTTTTGAGGCTCAGAGAGTCGCTGGGCTTGAGATTCCAAGTTCGAGGGATTCGAGTCGGGAGCTGAAACTGAGTCGGAGAGGCGAGTCCTAGAAAAGACGTTGCTTTTCGTAATTTGGAAGGAACGCAGAGGACAAGACGACTGGCCGTTATTAACTTCCCTCCACGCGTTTCTCTACGCGCGTTTGCTTTGCTTTCCACCTGTTGCACGTGACTGGATCATCGATACCACGTGAGCTGCTTTGCGGATGGGCTTGTGTTTGATTGGGCCAAGTTTAGGCCCATATATGAGGAATTGAAAAAATAATTATAAAATAAATTTAAAAAAAGTGTCTGAGCCCGGGTTCGAACCGGGGACCTCTAGTGTGTGAGACTAGCGTGATAACCGACTACACCACCCAGACAGATGCCTATTGATCATCAAAATATTTTATATGTAGTCATGGAAGTCATGCATCAAAATCTAACCTTTTTGGTACTTTACTTGGATTCAACTTTTTATACTAGAAAACGATTTTTGAATCACAAACTAATAATTCTTGTTAAAAAGCGAGAGAGCTTCTCTCCTTTTGTGAGGGTTCTTCCCCCCTTGGTGGGGGTTTCCATCTCTATTCTTCTCCTCTCTGGTTAGGGTTGGTGATAGCCCTTTGCTCCTGTTGTTTTTATTTTCTTTCCTTTTGTTCCTGCTTGTTTTTTCCTTTACATGTTTGTTGGTTCAACCATCTCCTCTTTTCTCTAGTGCCTCTAATTTCACTTCACCAACTCCCCCTCCTTCACATACGTTTCCCTCGACCTCTTTTATTTCCAACACTCCACACCCTACCCTTTCCACTTGGCTCACTCCTCCATTGATCTCACACTTTAAATCGGGTTCCACTAATCACCACCGTGAACGCGTCACGATTCTCGTTTAGGAGGAAGATGGGTAGAGCTTCGGATTTTATCGATGCTTGGGTGTTCTCACCACCTTCTTGCCTCAACTTGGCCTTGTTGTCTCTGTCATTCGTGGATTGTTTCCTACGAGCTTCCTTTGATTCATGGTGCCGATATTCGATGTGCTCTTTGGAAATTGTTGAAGTTTTCTTTTTATTCCTTTTGGGAGCTCGATTTGGATTGATTTCAGGCCACTGTTTTGAGTTTGGTGGTGGTCCTGATGGCAGCAGTGGCAGAGGATGCAGGCTCTTAGGGTTTTTTTTTTATTTTTTTTTCTGTTTTTCTGTTGGGCTTGGTTTTGTGGTACTTTGGAGGTCCATACTTTGTTGTTGTGTTTGCTTTATATGTGGGTTTCTCTCTTATAAATGTGTGTTGTTGGTAATAAAACTCGCAACCCAATGTCCAAAAAAAAAAAAATTATTCTTGATTGGTTGATGATTTAAAAAAATGATCTAAAAAATAACAAAAGGAAAATTGCCTATAGCTCATTAGCTTTTTTTTTGGGTCAATATATAGCTCATTGGCTTAGAAACACAAAAAGTCAGGTTTTAAAATTTTTAAACTCTGGATAACGCAGTTTTCAAAACAAACTCAGTGGTTTTTCCCACTATGCCTTTCTCGCTCAACCTCTCGTCTCTCTCTTCGCCGTGTGGTGCTGGGCTCTGTTAGATATGGTGGTGAAGTAAAGAATCTGCTTGGCTAAATGTGGATTAGAGCTTAGAGGAATTGGGGAGATCAATGGAAGGGGAAGGGGTTTTCTGGCGTGGAAGGTGTCAACGCCGGCGTAGAGAAGGTGAGGAAGGGAGCCGCGAATGGAGGTCACTTACCTGACCAAGACCATGAAGCTTATAGGTCTAGGTTTGGCATCCCAATCTATTGCAATTTGAGATCAACAAATTATTTCATACCAAATAAGTTTTTGAGTCTTCTGAAAAATTATTCTCGAGACATGCTTTTAAGAAATAGTTTTAGAAATGATGATAATTTTTAGTATGATACCAAACAAGCTCTTAGTCATCTACGTTCTTGTGAATTAGTTTTAGAGTTAAATATATATTATTCCCTTCATGTTTGATGAAAGTTTTAATTTTTTCTTTTTGCACTATAAACTATTGAAAATATATCAATTATGCTTTTGATTCAGATTGATTGTTTAATCCATCGTTATGACATAATGAGCATGAGATCCTTATATGAGCTAATATATAAGCCACATTTGTATGGTTGTACCACATTGACATAGTGAGCATGAGATCCTTATGGAGGATTCGATATTCCAAGAGACAAAATGTACGAATTGATACAATTTCAAAATCTTAAAGCGTAATGTGAGAAAATTAAACCTGATGGTCTATTTTAAAAACAATCTCAAATTAGGTACAAAATATAATTGGCCCTTAATTTTTCACCAATACTGAGCAGTTGTGGTTGTGACATCCCAAATCGTCCAGGGGAGTGATCCTTATATGTATATTCCCATCTCTACCTAGCACGAGGCCTTTTGGGAGCTCACTGGCTTCGGGTTCCGTAGGAACTCCGAAGTTAAGCGAGAAGGGACCTAGAGCAATCCCATGATGGGTGACCCATTGTGAAGTTGCTCGTGAGTTCCCAAAAACAAAACCGTGAGGGAATGGTAAGCCCAAAGCGGACAATATTGTGCTACGGTGGTGGAGCGGGCCCGGGAAGTGATTCCCCCTGGACCGGGATGTGACAATTTGGTATCAGAGCCTAACCCTGGTCGCGTGTGTGCCGACAAGGACGTCGGGCCCCTAAGGGGGGTGGATTGTGACATCCCACATCGCCCAGGGGAATGATCTTTATATGTATATTCCCATCTCTACCTAGCACGAGGCCTTTTGGGAACTCACTGGCTTCGGGTTCCGTAGAAACTCCGAAGTTAAGCGAGAAGGGGCCTAGAGCAATTCCATGATGGGTGACCCAGTGAGAAGTTGCTCGTGAGTTCCCAAAAACAAAACCGTGAGGGAATGGTAAGCTCAAAGCGGACAATATCGTGCTACGGTGGTGGAGCGGGCCCGGGAAGTGATTCCCCCTGGGCGGGGATGTGACAGTGGTTGTATGGAAGAAGAAAAAACAATGGAAGGGCCCTTAATTTTTCTTTATATTAATTCAGAATGAAATTATATTATTTAAAGATATTTATGGTCTCGTTGGAATTTCACATCATGATTTTATGGTGGTTATTACGTGGTGTTTTTTAATTGGATAAATTACATTTTATCCTTTCAAGTTTAGGTGCAATTGCAACATCATACAATATCTTTAAAATATTTCAATCACATACACAAACTTGTATTTTGTTGCAATTTCATACATTCATTAGTTAGATTAACGGTTTGACTAACGAATGTATGAAATTGTAACAAAATATAAAATTTGTGTATGAGATTAAAATGTTTTAAAAATGTATAAAGTTGTAATTGCACCCAAACTTGAAGAGGTAAAATATAATTTACCCTTGATTGGACATATTGCTCCCATGCCTATGCAATGTCGCTATACTAAAAGAGTAGTTAACAAAAAAGTATGGAATGATGACATTGATTTGGAGCACTTATATTCACAAATTAGTTATGAGGTTTAGTCCACTATTATGCCATTTTAGTATAATTAATATCGTTTATTTAAAAAAAAAAGAAAAAACCCTCTTTTATTTAAGTTACATGCTTACATTCTTGTATAATACTAGCAATTTTTATTCATTAACAGATCTAATGACTTCACAAACTACAACGCCACCAAATCAGAATTGTTTATGTATAAGCGAAAACATGCCACACGTAAAAGTTGATGTTGTGAGCGGTCCATATTAAAGATAAAAGTTTAGCTTAAAAAATAAGCACGTTAATCAACACTGAAATGATAATTCAATAATTAACCTCTATTTCATTTAATTTACAAAATTTAGCCTACAAATTTAGTTATCTCAATTAACAATTAACACTAAAAAGTACATTCTTATAAAATTGCTAATCTAGTTTTATATTAGCACAATGATTATCTCAGCATTGTATTAATCGGAAAAGGATCTTTTTTTTGGAGTTCTGGAGGATCAATCAATCATCCATATTCCGGATCCTCCTACTCCACTTCTCTCTCTCCACCGTCCTCGCTGCCCATTCCCAACCCCTCACTCCCCCCTACCTCTCACCCAACACAATTCACCCAAATTACCAAAACATGTTCCATTCCTTCAAAATCTTCATCTACAACTCAGACAGCACCTTCCCCTTTATCTCCCCATCCCAATCGCTCTTCTACACGCGCCTCCAGGACAGCCACTTCCCCACCGAAAACCCCGAAAAAGCCCATCTCTTCTTCGTCCCCTTCCCCTCGGACCTTCCCCCGCGCTCCGTCTCGCGCCTCATCAGATCGCTCCGCACCGAGCTTCCCTACTGGAACCGCACCCTCGGTGCCGACCATTTCTACCTCTCATGCACCGGCATCGGGTTCGAATCGGACCGGAATCTCGTCGGGTTGAAGAAAAACTCGGTCCAGATCTCGTGCTTCCCGACGCCGGCCGGGAAGTTCATCCCTCACAAGGACATTTCGCTTCCGCCGGTCCCGAGCACTCCCGCGCCGACGAGCAACACCGCGAGTTTCTTGGGCTACGCCAAGTTCGATTGGGTCAAAGAGTCAACGTTAGTCAAGGAACTGAGCAGCGACCCCGATTTTCTGATCGAATCCAAGCCGTCGGATCTGAATACTTTCGCGGACAGACTCGGTGGGAGCAAATTCTGTCTGTTCGAGTACGGAGGAGGCGACGTGTCGGGGATCGGGGAGGCGCTGCGTTTCGGGTGCGTGCCGGTGGTGATTACTGACCGTCCGATCCACGACCTGCCGTTCTCGGACGTGCTGAGGTGGCAGGAGATCGCGTTGTTCGTGGGACGTCGTGGCGGCGTAGTGAGGGACCTGAAGCGCGTGTTGGGTCGCGCGTGTTGGGAGCGGCACGAAAAGATGAGAAAATTAGGTGTGGCTGCAAGTCGGCACTTTATGTGGAACGAGACACCGGAGCCGTTCGATTCGTTTTATACGTTGATGTATGAGCTGTGGCTGAGACGGCACACCGTCAGATACGCCAGAAGAGAATCACCGTTTGTCGTTTGATATAGTTGTACGGTCTTACCTTGGGCCTAAAGCTGGTAATTGGGTTTAATATTGTATTTGGATTTGCCATGGATTTGATACAAATAGAATTTGGGGTCTGCATCGGCTTTTACGCTAAAATTGCGGCCTAATCAAGATATTATATTATTTGGTTCGATTTATTTTTTCATCATAATCATATTTTTAATAACGATAATATCTACACTAAAATGATAGAGTGTGGACTAAACCTGATACATGGCTAGCAATAATGTAATTCAATTCGTCTTTGGCGAGAAACTGAAACTTTATTTTTTTTGTCACAATCATATTTTCTTTCCTTTTTTATTTTTTATTTTTTTTAACTCAGATGATTTGATTTTTTTTTTTCCTTAAATGATATTATTTATATTAAAGGGGTTAGGGTCGGCTAAGGGCTGATTTGGTATTACTGTGCTTTGAAAAAAAGCTGATTCTGCTGTGCTGTGAGAATAAGCGGCTGTGAAATAAAGCAGCAAAGTGTTTGGTAAATTTTTTTGTAAAAGTGCTTTTGAAAAAAAAAACAGTATTATAGTGTTTGGTAAACTTTTATGTAAAACAGATGTGAAAAAAGCCGATTTTTCAAAGCTGGGTTTTGCAGCTTCTTGTTTTTGGCTTTTTTTTCACCAAAAACTATGAAAAAAAGCTGAAGCTGAATGTTTACCAAACACAAAAACAACTCCTAGCTTTTTTTGATACCAGCTTTTTTCAGAATCACCTGAGTACCAAACCATGTCTAAGTCTCATACTGGGTTAGCAATAATTTAGTTCAATTCGTTTTTGGCGAGAATCGAACTGAAACTTCCCGCTCCTAGCTTTACAGCTAAAGAAAAATACTACTAAACCGTAATCCTAACTGACACGAAACTAGCTTAGGACGTTTGGCATGGCCTCCAGCATGGGTGTCCACGTTCCCAGGAGCGGAGTCCCTAGCCCGAGTCACGGGCGGTTAGGTCTTTAACTAACTATGACAGGCTTGGCAGAGGGTATATGCGCACAGCAGAAAATTGTTTGGTTTGTTCGTTTGCTAATCCATCACGTCACCATGTCTTTGTTCCTTATATTTTCAACCTTTCAACCCCAATCCCTTAATCTTTTAGCGCTTAAATACTCACCTTCTATACATATTACTCTCCCTTCGATTCAGATCTAAACCAACCACTCCGCTCGCCATGGTGGAAGCAGGTAAATACGAAATTATACGACCCCCTCCTCCTCCTCCTCGTCCCGTCTATTCATTCGTTATTTTGCATGCAGGCGGCAATGGCTCCTCGGCGCCGCCTCCGGCAACTCCCTACGAGAAGGCATTGGCCGCTCTATCCTCCTTGATCACCAAACGCAGTCGTGCCGACAAGAGCAACAAGGGCGACCGCTTCGACCTCCTCTTCGACTATCTCACAGTACATTTTCTTTCGCTTATGAAAAATACTGAGCTTTATTCACTGGTTAAGCGACGTCGTATTTGAGCTCATGTGTTTGCAAATTCGAGTAATTAATGGCGTTTATGTAATAAAACATGCAGATTCTGGAGTTGGAGGAGCCAATTGCACAGATGAAGATTATTCACGTTGCTGGCACCAAAGGCAAGGTATATACACAATTTTGGAGTTTAGTAATTTTCACACTTCTCTTGTGACTTGCGAGTGCGGAAAAAATTGTAATATATTCAGTTTAGAGCGCAGATGGTTCAAGAGAAGCGTTGAAAATCGCTACCCTTTATTGTAAAATATGTGGTTTAGGGTGAAGATACAAGCTTTTTTTTAGCAGTGTGACACTGTATATATACACTGGCTTTAGTTACTTGTTTATGTATGATGTGGGACTGATTGCTGTTTTCTTGTTTGGGGGGATTGGAAAGGGATCCACCTGCACCTTCACAGAGTCGATATTACGCCATTGCGGTTTTCGCACTGGACTTTTCACGTCTCCTCATCTCATTGATGTTCGAGAAAGATTTCGGTTGGACGGGTGAGTTTAGGGTAAGCGTAGGCTTAGCTGTTTTCATATAACTGCCATGTTACCAAGTAAGTTTTGTAAGTTTTTATGCAATGTGTTTGCCTTCAAAAAATTAAATTTTCTTGTTTTGGTTGATTGCTACAGTGTGGACATCAATGAAGAGAAATTTTTAGCATATTTCTGGTGGTGTTTCGAGAGACTTGAGGTAATCCGTGCTTGGTTTGCCTTTTATCTTTGCTGGGCGTCTTTCTAATATTTCGATGCCTGTGTTTGTAATTGTGAATTAGCACTTTTTCGTTCTGCGATGTATTGATCAATGTAGAACTTTGTATTTCAAATGCAGGAAAAAGCTACTGACGATATACCAATGCCTACCTACTTTCGCTTCCTTGCCTTGCTTGCCTTCAAAATATTTGCAGAAGAACAGGTTTGGAGCATATCTTCTCAGTTGCTTCCATGTAACATCTTCCTCTCCAGAAATGTTACTGATATCGATGATGTGAATCAGAAATGTTGCTTTTAATTTAATCTTCTATGCAGGTAGACGTTGCTATCTTGGAGGTTGGGTTAGGCGGTAGGTTTGATGCAACAAATGTGGTATGTGAAATGGTATTTGAGTACGAAATTCATTAATTCGCTTACTTTGACAATAACCGAGTACGGATGCATTAACGTTTCAGGTTCAGGCACCTGTTGTCTGTGGTATATCTTCCCTCGGATATGACCACATGGAGATTCTTGGTTAGTGTTTTCTCAAACCTATGTATTTACATGTGAGTAATTGAAACATTTTAATTGAAAATATAAATACAAAGAACATATGCAAATGTTTTCTGTATTTGCAATGCGATACAATTACTAGCTGGCATGTTCTGGTGTCGAACTGTCATTTTGGGCCATTGATCAAGTGGATTATTGCTTGAATGTGTGGTCCAGATTGTCTAGCAACACGATATACAAAGATTAATACATGTCCACAGATGTTTAATACGCATAATTGATTCTGTTTTCTTTGTTGAATGCTATAAATAGGAAATACTCTGGGAGCAATTGCGGGGGAGAAGGCTGGAATCTTCAAGGTTTTCGTTAAAATTACATTTTTCATATGTATATGATGACTGGTAATATGTCTCACAGAACTTACACTCACTTCTGTTACCGTGCCCATTGCTTTTGCTTTCAATTCAGTCTAGGGTTCCTGCCTTGACTGTGCCTCAACCTGATGAAGCAATGCATGTACTGGAAGAGAAGGCTTCTCGGTTGGATGTAGGTTGCATGACATTACCCTTCACTGATTTTTGTTTCCCCCAGAATTGAAAATGCATGATACAGAATGTAAGAAATTTGATGTCTCTTCTAGAAAAACTGTAATATACAAGCGGTCATCTAATAAGTAGATGAACTCCTAACGAACAGATCAAAGTTTTGAGATACGTTCTGTGCACATTGTTGTTTTAAGAACCCCTTTAAGTACTGACATGCTCTTAAACCTTCACTGGCTCCCTTTGCTGCTTAAGTCTCAACTTGCATTCTTCTGCAATCCTAGGATACGTTTGTTTTATCGGAAGCCGTAGGATTCTGAATTTAGGTTCTTTAAGGACTACAAAGTTGTTGAGTCATAAGTACTATGTTGGAAGGAACATGAGCTAAATAGATAACTCACAGAATACGTCTTCAATGAACTGAGAGATTATGCTGGTTCCAGGTACCCCTTCAACTCGTACGACCGTTGGATCCTAATATGCTGAATGGCTTAAAACTTGGGCTTGAAGGCGAGCACCAGTATGTTAATGCTGGTCTTGCTATTGCACTGTCCTCTACCTGGCTCCAGAGGACCGGTCACCTTGAATACCCTGAACATAGTGTAAGTTCTATGAGCAATCAGTTCTCCGCTTTGTTCTTGATATCTATGTTGATGGATCTATATGCATATCCAAATGGAACAGACTTCTCTGCCGGAGCAATACATAAAAGGACTAACTGCTAAAGTCAGTTTACAAGGACGGGCTCAAATAGTCCCTGATCGCTTTATTAACAGCGAAAGCCCTGAAGATCTCGTGTTTTATTTGGACGGTGCACATAGCCCAGAAAGCATGGAAATATGCGCAAGATGGTTTTCTCATTCTGTTCAGCCACCCGGTACTTCTAGATCATCACATGATTGGGTACAGAGGCACCCTATTGAAACAGTCAGGAAGAATTCAGAACAGGTAGACGCTTTATTTTACAAGCCTTGGAGATATTCATTTTCCTCTTGCTGTTACCAAGAAAAATACGTTGATAAACACTTGCAGATATTGCTGTTTAATTGTATGTCAGTGAGGGATCCTCAGTTGCTTCTTCCGAACCTGATGAAAACATGTGCTAGTCACGGTGAGCATAAGCATCACTTGATGTAATCCCCTGAATTTTCGTCTAGTAAGTTTTGAAGATCTAAGGGGAATTTATAGGTTCAGATTCGTTCTTTATATTTTGATCTGCAATGAATTTTGTGAGGATCCGTGATTGGAAAGTTTGGACGGGTTTACAAGGAATTAGGCCACTCCTCTATTGCCAATTGGTTTTATGGCGGTACCTCAACTTCCTTCAACTATCTTGAACTATTTTTCGAGGGAACTTATGAGATATGGTTTTAGGTGTCTACTTCAAGAAGGCTCTGTTTGTACCAAACACATCAGTGAATCACAAGGTCGGATCGCATTCCTTGCCTCCGACTGATTCTCAGGTGGATTTGTCGTGGCAGTTCGCTCTTCAAAAAGTGTGGGAAAATTTAATGATGTGTAACAAAGGTATGTGGCTTATAACATAAAATGTCAACTTGGTCTTCAAACAACATTTGTACACACACACACATACCATATAATTCAGGAGTGCACTGTATTTCCCAGTTGGAAGTGTTTGTATTTTTTTACTTTGATAGGAGGCGATGACAATAGCGCAGGCACTGTTCGTGAAGAACTAACAGATGATAAGGAAATCGCTGTCAAAAGTTGTGAAAATAGTGCAGTTTTTCCATCTCTCCCGTCAGCTATACAATGGCTCAGGGACAGTGTCCGGCAAAGTAAATCTGTTCGTTTTCAGGTAATGCTGGTTTTTTAGGAGAGTAATGTACATTTTTATTTTTCGTTTTCATGGAACCAAAGTTTATATAGCAGGTCCTTGTAACTGGTTCATTACATCTTGTTGGCGATGTGTTGAGATTCATCAAGAAATGAGGCGTAGTACAAAGCTGAAGCCTCCTATTTGCAAGTCTGTCGAACTTCAAGATTTTCTGTATTCGCGTGGGAAAAGCCATGAACGGTTCTAATTTCCCATGGACTCCGAGGTGGTTAAGTGCCGACTGCCTCAACGTGCTTCTGCTACATGTTGTACGTTCTCAACTGCGACATATTTCGCGTCGGTGTTTCTTAGCGGCTACAATTTAAACAAGATACCGGCTTAAAATTTATGCCGGCGTTTTGTTTGAGGGTGGGGCTATTTTCCTCACCCCTGTATCGCTATAACAACACGACCTTGTTGAGACGTTTCAATTCTTTGTCGACGGATTTGTTTGTATGAAAGACAATAATATCTGCAATTTCAGTCATGCTTTTCAGAAAATCAAATCATTTTAGTTAACATCCCTTGAAGATCTCTCATAAGTTCGCTGACTTAGTGCTCGTTTGGAAGTGCATCAATACTCTATGCGAGTCGGGATCTTCTACCCTAAAAGCACGTCCAAGAGAATTGAAGACGAGCTCGATTGTGTAACAGTAGGAGTGGAGCAGTAGGAGCTGAAACATGACAATGCTTATAATTTTCACCCGAATCAAAGCCTTCATTCTAGCAGGGAATGATCATTCTGTACATGCTCACAAACTCTACTTCCTATAGCACTTGCATTTCTACCTGTGCTTTAAACCTCGCCCCACCGGCCGAGAGAAGTAATTCTAGTCTACCTATAGAACAAACGACCACTGATGGAGAGCAAATTACAACACTGAAACAACAGACGTATCCCAAATCCACAAAAAATAATCGAAACAATTAACAAACGTCACCGATGCTCAAAGCAATTGCCGGAGCTGCTGGTTTTCTTTCCGGAGAGACTTAACTTCTTTCATCAGCTCAGCTTGGTTTTCCAGCATTGCAGTCATCACATTTGACATTTCCGTCTGTGAAACGATTCCAGAAAATGCATTAGGAACGACATGAAAATGAAAAGGGAACAACAACATAGCAGATGCGTACCTCTTGCATATGAAATTGCCTTAAAATTTCTATATGAAGGTTCCTCATATCTTCGTGTATGGATTTCTGAAAAGAATCGAGAGTTTCTTCTAGAGTACGTTGAAAAATCTGAAATGTAAAGGAGCTTCCCTGCTGTGCATCTTGTTGGGGTGCATTTTGGAGATGCGAACTTCCACCCTGTCACAATCATCATCGTTGAGTTAACAATAATATTCTGGTACGACAGTAAAGGGCAACATGATAAACATCGGTGGTGGCTTCTCCTAACAAATTCCATCACTGGTTTCCAATTTGAATGACAGCATAAAATCAAGAGGTGAAAGCATGTGATATGAGCAAAATCAAAGACGATGACTTATCCAATAAATCTGTTACCCATACATTCACTGCTGGAAGAACCCCTGATTCTGTGGCAGTTGATGTATCTGACTTTGACAAGAAGCTATTCAACAGTTCTTCTCTGCCTTCGGCTCCTGTTTTCTTTGTTTTTGGTGAACTCACTGCTAGGGACGTTCGATCATTGAAGTTAGATGTAGTGCTTATCCTCTCTGCATAAGTTGAGAATCTCCGAGGCAACGTCAAAGATGTTGGTGAATCAAGGTTAGCCTGTCCCAGGAGGGCTTTGTTACCGGGGGACATAGGCATGGCACTTGAAGAAATGTGTTCTTGAAATCCTAATGAAGTCTCCTGAATGGAAGACAAATCTTTGGTGCGCAAATTTGCAAACTTTGCTGTTAAAGACATATCTGGCAGTCCAGATAAAGTTGATCCTGATGTCTGAGCCGACATCCCAATGCGAGATGTAAAAGTGATTGGCTGGCGGAACTTATCAGAAAATCTCTCACCACCCCAAGCTTCTGGAGGGGTGATGGATGGGTCTTCACTCTTGGAAGACGGTGCAGGAGTTGATTCTAATAGTGCAAATGACGATTTTATGTCGTCCTGCACCAAAAAATAACACAAATTATCATTCAGAACAATGCATATGCAACAAAGGCATCATGAAATTTAACACCCCCACCCCAAAAATAGCAAATGAATTTAATTACATAGAAGTAACTACACTCTTACCTGCCTAGCATACATGGTTACGTTCAATCTAACATTTCATTTGGTTTACCATTTACAGAACAATAAAGACATGCTAGTCCAGAAATCATAATTGTAAGAACTGAACTTGTTAGTCGAAAAAACAATTGTTAAGAAGTTTAAAATAGTTCTACGTACTGTAGATAATATCGTTTGTTAAAAAAAAAAAAAAAAAAAAAATGGAACATTTCACATTAAGCATTCATCCAAGAAAAATTAAAGATATGGATAACTGAGACCTGTTTAGATGTTGAACTGGGTTTCCAATCAAATATTGGATGATCACTGGCCCCATCTTCTGCAAAAGGGAATCTCCTACCGGACAAATTATCCTTCTTCAATTTGTCATCATCCCAAAGTTTGTCAAGTGAAGGTGTGATTGGATGAACGTCCACAAGAGGGGAGAACACCTCCATATCATCCTTGAAGTTATAAGTAGATCGAGGAGGATGCAATCTATGCAATGTTCCACCAGGCCACAAACGGCCTCGTTGCGGTGTATCCTCTCCAGTAGATACACAAAGTATGCTTGATGTTAGTCCACTGCCAGCTGCTGTAACTGAAGATGTCTCTGCAGATAAACTTGAACGGCCTGAATTTCGAGAACTAGATACTGCCGTAGATAGAGGAAGACTTGATGAAGTCACAGAAGGAAGTTGGTCAGGCATAAGGATTGAATCTTCAACAGCATCTCCTAAAAGAGCAGTCTCAACAGTACAATTGCTTTCGTTTACAACGACAGGTTTTGACCTTTGCCAGCATAGACTTGTAACAGCCTGATGAATACTATAAACGATTAGTACAAAGTGAAACACCCTACTGAGTCATACATGTAGACTGCTTGTTAAAAGCTAAACACCCTATTGTGTGTCCCCATGAGAACATCCTTGTGATATATCTACCTAACCAGGGATGATCGAAAGTTTGAGCCTGACCCCTAATCCTCATGATGAGGTATCTTGATCCTTAATAATGAAAACGACACCTACTGTTAAATAATTTGGAATTTAAAGGATAGGAAAATAAAAAATCCTAGAGACAACACTATTTTTTCCAAAATTCAATGTTTCAAGGAACAGTGCAGAGAGAGAGAGAGAGAGGGGGAGAGAGAGAGAGAGAGAGAGAGAGAGAGAGAGACCTCTGAACTACTATAAGCACGAATACCAGTGAAAGGCTCTGGTTTACCACGGACATCGTAGAACACCACATCACCACTGCTTGTCCCAGCTGCCAATACCCAACCATCATCTCTAAATGCCAATGAAGAGAAAGGTGCTTTATAGGAAATACAATGTGAAGGTTGTCTCGACCCTGTGTCGTAAGTATACAACTTCTTATCAAGCCCAACTGTAGCAAACATCTATCAAGAGGAAAATATTTTGAATATCAGAAGGCTTAGTTAATACCTCTCTACATATTCTGACTCTAAGAAAAATCTTCACAATTTAGTAGCACATGATAGATAGCCTTCTTGTCTTATAAAAAATAATGGACTACAAAATGTAAAGTTATACGCATTTATGAGACCTTGTCATTCGATGGAGAGAAACTGATCCCAGCAGTTGGTGCAGAATGCTGCTTCAGCCAAGAAACCTGCGTAAAAGAGTTTGAAAAAGGGAAGATAAGAAGAAAGAAACAAACCAATTCAATTACAAGTAAAACATAAACTAAGAGAAACAAGACTCAATAGGGGAAGTGAGTATTTTTCAACTTAACAACAATGCCTAGATTTAATACAGCGGAAGTGATAAACAAGAAAGTTAACAAGGGGATAATACTTGACCATTGCTGCTATCAAAGATCAATGCTTTGGGTTTGGGGAGTCGGAAAGTTGTAAAAAAAAAAAAGAAAAAAAAAAGGCAATGTAACTAATCTCTATTTCAAATATGCCTGTTTTCCATGACTGGGAACAAAATTTAATTTCCATCTCCCAATGGGAATGCAAACACAAAAGACCAAGACAACCCAGCTCAGCATCAATATTTGATGAAACCTACTACAAACCTTTGGGCTACGGGCGGTTGTGTCCCACAAATGTACAGAACCTCCATCACCTGCTGTCACAAGAAGGTGTCGGCTAATCCGGGAATAGTCAAGCACTCTTAGTACCTGGTCTTAAAAACCAGCAAACAACCAATTAGGTTGGAAACTAAGGACTCAAAGCCACAAAGACTACGGTAATATTCAGCGGAAAGATTCAAAGAGAAGACAACCTGTTGATTGGGGTCCTTGAGTTCAGTAGTCCTTGCACCAGATGCAAGGTTGTGAAGTATGAGGTCCCCATTAAGACTGATGGAAGCCAAGTGCTCATCTTTGCAATTGTACATTGCACCCGTAATCGTACTAGAGTGACCCCTCAACCATTTGATACATCGCTTTCTCTGCAAATCCCATATTCTTACAACCTGACCGGTTCCACCGGAACAGATGTATCTAGAAACCTTGTTACCGAAGCTGAGAGCCAATATTGACTCCTGCATAAATAGTTCCACCAGCAGAATATCAACTACCAACCCAACACATTCTCTCAAGCATTTATTTTTTCACATTACTGTCACACCAAATCTACTTCAATTATATAATTGTAACTGAATTACCTCAATGCCGTCTCCGCTTTCGGTTCCGGCCAGCGGAATGGTGCCCATGCTCTTCCCATTCTTATTCCACAACGATAACTTCTTGTCATCTCCAGCACTAGCCACCACCATATCTGCAAAACACAATCCACATTGAATAAACTAAACCCACTGTTTGGCAGCTAAGAAAATGCAGCAAAAATTGACCAAAATTTTCTCGTTTACAAAGATCAAATTTTTTTTCAAAACCTATAAACAGAGACAGCAGAAAGCAAAAACCATCATCCAATTGGGGGGGGGGGGAGAGAGAGAGAGAGAGAGAGAGAGAGACTGACTGGTGTGATTCCACTTGAGCGAATTGACATGGGAACCAGGAGAAGGAGTGTAGCTCAAAACGAGGGGATCGGCGGACTTGTCCGACACATCGAAGAGCTTCACGGTGTCACCGCCGCTTGCTGCCAGCAAAGTCATCGACGGATCCAACCCAGTACTCATTGTCCCCCTCTTTCTTCCCAACTTTTCCGATTTGTGTTTTCTTTCCTTCTTTCTTCGAATCTACCAAGCTCCAATTCCCCGGAAAATTCAGTTGTAAGTATTTCTCGGATTGTTTTTGAAAATGAGGTCGAAGAAATTGTGAAATAAAATCACGAAAAGGAAGTGGTGGTTTTTAAAAATTTTTGATTTATTTGTTTGAATTTAAAAAAAATGGGCTTTTGTCGAATGGGAAAAACCCTACTGAGAAAATGAAAAAAGGAGGGCGAAAATTTTAAATCTGGCAGAGAGGTAAGAGTCCTTTTACTAATTTAACGTCTAATTTAATCTAATAAAATTTATCGTTTAACAAAATAAATTAAGAAGAGTGGCCAATACTTATTTCTTATATTCGATATGATACAGACTTCATTCATTCAAAATAAATAAACATATCTTAAACAAAACTGGCCACAGCCGTTTGATTCTGTAAGTTCTAAAACGCTGCCCCGTACACCAAGTTCAAAATAAAAATGGTTGAAATGATTTTTTTTAAGTATCCAATCACTTGTATTCGAACACTTCGTGTACCGAATTGTATTTCCAGTATACTAAGAAATTTCTCTTTCCATTAAAGGATTTGGGTGTTTGGCTCCCTAATGCAATGCAAATCACAATCTAACGGGTGCAAAAGTAATTCGTTACACTCCCAAAAAGAAACGTTTAGATGCACGTGTCAAACTGTGATCCGTATATTTTCGTCACATTAACGGCCATATATAAATCAGCAAGATTGGAAAAAACAAAATTCTTGATGCCTTGACCAAAATAATAAGATGCAACACAAACAGAGCCACCAGTAGCAATTGACCATTTCTTAACACCAAAAGTAAGCTTAAAGCGTCGTTAACAAACCGTTCAATCAATGAGTTATATTGCTAATACTCTAAGAAAACTGGAGACTTCTTTGGGGAGTGAAATGACGCCATTGCTGTTGGCCTCCATGGAAAGCACAGCATTGCGTCGACAGACCAAATTATATGTACACAAACGTTGCGGAATACGCATTACAGAGAAAGGGGAACGAGGAAATATAAAATGCTTCTGCCTCAGGCGACTCCAGAGTATTTCTCCCAACAACCAACTTCCATAGCTTCTCCCCAGCTTAAGTACTTGGATTCTACTAGAGATGAAGGAAAGTTCTGAGGCGGGCCAACCTTCATTTTCCGCCAAGTTGCCCCACAAAAGAAGGGAAAAACTGCCTGCAAGAGGACAAACAAGTAAATAAAGAGGGAAATGGCAGAAAGTTACAGACTGATGTGTTGCAATTAGCACATAGACTAGCATTGCAATCGGTCAACACACGATAAACAAGTCAAAGTTAACAAGAATCTGCATAATCACAAGGCCAGCGCCGGAACTACAGGATCTTTTCTAAGAGCACTGTTCAGAATAGTAAAAAATCAAAGGGGTTGAAATTGGGCTCATTAAGATAGGGCCAAAATGACTTGCATCAATAAATTACAAACCAAGTACACTATGCAATACCTCAGTTTGCTCGATTCAAAATGTGCATCTTAACCGTAAAAAACAACCCACTCATACCATACTACTGCTTAGTAATGGACAATGCTTGGGACCTGACTAACCAGGATCAATGATATCATAAAACATGTCTTCTTGTTTTTAAACCAATGATTGTCGAGTGCGTTCATTTATTGTGAAAGTGTGAAAAGTTCATTAAATTTTAAAACTCAATAGGAAATGTGTGGCAATATTACTGGTCCATATGATTGAGAAAGGAAATTTGGTCCTGACTAGTAAGACCTAAGTATAGTTATGACTTCTACCAGATCATGAGGCAACAAGCATGTAGCTAGCAATACAACGAAGTCTGAAACAATTTGTTGTAGCAGGGGAACATCCGTCCATTGATCCATGCAAAACAATGTCTTCAAACTGATAACTAGCAACTGTAAGGTTATTCAAAGCACATAGTTTGACACTAGACGACCAATCATGAAGACATGATCCAATGATATTGCCAAGCAAAAAGTGCCTTAAAGAAATCCGAATTATATTCATTGAAAGGCCAGTGTTTTGCTTCTGTTCTTAAAGAAAGACAACAATTCAAGTCACACTAGAAAATGTATCTCCTAAAGTTGAGAGGAGGGGGAGAGGGGAGAGAAAGAACCCTTACCGAAAAAATATTAGGTTCCAGTGAAATGGCATAAAAACTGCTGAGATATGTTAATTCCTAAAGATTAAATAAACCTACCTTTTCAAAGTAAAACCTCAAACGTGCATCTTCACGGTGTTCATGTTTAAAGAAATGTGGTCCCAAATGTTTGAAGACAAATAGGAAAAATAAACAACATAACTAATTGATGACCATATAAGAAATCAATGGAGATTGAATTTATAGATTAATAAATAAATTAACAGAGTTTGTAAACTACACAAGCCTTCCAAGGATAAGAAGGATAACAAATAATTAATAACATTCACATATAGGTGCACATGAACCTTCACACATCTGGAAAATTAAAAAAAGTAAAGCAATAACATAGATGGCATATGGCATGGCACACTCACACCCAGCTAGTGTAATAAGTAATAATTCCCATATAGCTGCACATTCACTTACACAAATGCAACAGAACTACAACAATAACGTAGATAACATGACACGGACACACACGGACACACACACACACAGAGAAAGCTAGTGAATGCAACAATAATCAGCTGACCTAGTTCAAGGCTGGAGCAGTGATATTGCAACATCACATTTTTGTTGACATCATGAACTTGGATTTTTTCTCAGCTGGCTTAAGAATCTGGAAAGAGCACATTAAGTTTTCATCTACACTCATCATTGCACCAGCATTGTCAAACTCACCACAGTAGTTGGGAGCTGAAAAAATTGTAACAAGTTGCCTGTCCGCAAAGAACTCATAACCATCTTCCACAACCTACAGAAAAAGAACTTGTTTCAGTTCCAAACGAAGTTAGCTTGAGTAGAACGAAAGGGAAGAAGAATAGTCACTAACCTGATGAGCACGACAAACAAGGTCCAAATCGTGTTTCGTTAAGAATTCTGCCACCTTATCAGCGCCGAATGTATACGAGACACCTCTGTCATTCATTCCCCATCCCTTAACATCTCTACCAGGATCTGACCATAGCAAATCGCAAAGCAATCCAGTATCAGGAACAGCAGTTGGACGAGTCAAGTTTCTGATCTGATCCAAGTTTGTCAAATCAGGGGAAAGACCACCATGCATGCATAAAATTTTGTCATCTATAAGAGCTGCCACAGGAAGGCAGTTAAAGCTGTCTGTGAAGGATTTCCAAAGTCTCACGTTAAATCGTCGCTTGCACTCGTCATAGAATCCATAGATACGATTAATAGAAGCACATTCATGATTTCCTCTCAGCAGAAAGAAGTTCTCCGGATACTTAATTTTATAGGCAAGCAAGAGGCATATTGTTTCTAAACTCTGCTTGCCACGATCCACATAGTCACCTAGGAACAGATAATTTGCACTGGGAGGAAAACCACCATATTCAAATAGCCTTAAAAGGTCACTGTATTGTCCATGAATGTCACCTGTAGATAAAATGGAAAACTCAGGTCAGAAACGTAAAGCCTGGGACAAAAGGACAAGTATAACTGTGAACTTAAAAGAATAGTCGAAACAACCACAAACCTATGGGCTACAGTGAGCAAACTAGCGACTTTATCTGGAGATACAATCTGGAAATTTTTTTATATAATTAACTACCAAACCCTTGACTGATCTACTCACTCACTAATCACAGTCATAGTATGATGCATAATTTTTTAATCTTCAACCCTTATACTGTTGTCATACAAAACCTAAGTTCAGATTGCACCGAGTCACCTGTGTCAATGTTTTATCATGGTTACATGATAACCTTATTTCCCCAAATGAAGGTAAAAAAAACACCAATAGTTTCAATGCACACAATATTGAACAATGCACACCAAGGATTTCAATTAAATTGGACAAACAGTTATGAAAAGAAACACACATGATAACTCGGCAACTTAAAATTCCAAGCTCTTACTTCTACGAATGCAGTATTAGCAATTAAACACTAGAGTCGGATATCCAGATTTTTGCAGGAAATGGGAATAAACTAACACGAAATGGGTTATTGACCCCAACTTAAACAGCACATAACATCATCAAAAAGCCAAAATCTAGTCATAACTACATTAAATACAAGACAACTATCAACCCATTGTACAAGAAAAACGAGCACTTGTTTATCAGAACATCAATAACCAGCAAATGAACACGCATATTCACCGTATGTATATAATTTACTAATGTAGCTTGCCACTGATAAAGCTAAGCTGAGCTACTTCTGCAACAGATTTTATGTTTTCCCTTTCAAAGTAAAACTTTGATAATCGACAGAAAAATAAATATGGGTACGCCATAAACTACAATATCAACCGCAAATAACTTCAAATCTAATCTGCCACAGTATTTCCCACAAGTAATTTCATATCAGACAAGTAATAAAAGAAAACCAATCAGAAAATCACACACAAAAAACCCATCAAAACATGCAAAATCACAAAAGAGGGAAAATTTTCAAATAGAATTTAGTGCCAGTAAAAATTTCAGGAAAATAAATTATATACTATATCGAAATGCATGTGGGTATCTAAAAACCCTACCGCAAATTTTGATTGGGGCTTCGAGCTCGAGCAAATTGGGCTGCTGAAGAAAGATTTCCCTGGAAGCGCCACAGAGCTGTTTGATCTCCGCCTCCGAGAGCTGAACCTGCTTACCCGGCCTGGCCAATCGGACCTCCGTGAGCCGCTTGATTATGTCGTCGAGCACGGCAGGGTCCATCCCTCCCTGGCCCTGCGATGCCATTCGGTTGGGTTCTCAGATCGTCCCTCGAACGGCTCAGATTTCTCCTCGAAAGAAACCCTAGAAATCCCAACTGCGAAAAAGGTCGCTCCTTTTTTACCTTTGGACTGAGCTGTTTTGTTATGGAGGTTTCTTTTCGAATTTTGTCCTTTTGGGTTTGGTTGGTGGTTTTTTCTTTTTGGGAAATATAATTTTGTATTAAAAAATAAAAAAGCGAAAAAGTGAATTTTCTCGGAATTAGACCATCTCCAATGATTGGACTAAAAGTCAAATTTTTTAGCCCGAAAAATTTAGCTTTTAGCCCAAAAACAGTTTTTCTACTCCAACCATTCTACCCTAAAATTTTAGCCCGGGATTATTAAAGAATGAATTTAGGCTTTTTTTTTTTTGTTAAATTAAAATTTTTTTAAAAAATAAATATGTAGACTATCGTAAATAAATTTAATGAACATTTTAATCTAAAAAAATTTAAATTCCGATAAATATTGGGTAGAGTCCACTCCGATTTCTGGGCAAAATTTCGGGGGGAATTTGGCATTAGTTTAGGATTTAGCATTTAGCTCAAAATTTCCCCTTGGGTTGGAGTGCGTTTGGGGGGAAATTTTGGGTGGTAATTTGGCTTTTAGCCCACCATTGGAGTTGGTCTTAAGAGTGGGAAAATGGGAAGAGAAAGAAGAGAGGTATTTCAGTGTGTCAGAAATGCTGCTCGGTACCACAAGTGTAATTATATAATTAGTTCAATTTTTCATTTTTAATTTTTCAACCAAATGTATATAACATTTTCTATTTACGTTGTGTTCTCAACGCACTGAAATTTTTTTTAGAAAAAGAAAGATGGGGATCAAAATGGAAATAAAAAATTAGGGTTTTTGATTGGGGAGAAGAAAGCGTCAAAAGATTTGAGGATGCGGACGGCTGCAACC
Source organism: Pyrus x bretschneideri (assembly GCF_019419815.1). Lineage (NCBI taxonomy): Eukaryota > Viridiplantae > Streptophyta > Magnoliopsida > Rosales > Rosaceae > Pyrus > Pyrus x bretschneideri. The sequence continues at coordinate 2,314,493 of NW_025999635.1, forward strand.
CTACGTGACGGAGGTGCCTATAATAATCTGAGGGATGAAATGGAATGCGTAGAGCTGGGGACGACGTCGTTGTCTTGTACCTCACACAGTTGTCAACAATTTGGTAGAAAAGAACATGGCCTCAAGTTGCAAAGCCCCTACAAAAGTTTAATTGGTTTGGTGGAGGTAACGAGTTAAGGCCCAAAAACATTGTCGAAATATTAATTTTGGTAAAAATATTTTCAGAACCAGTTCTTATTGAAAATAAAAGTGAATTATGGAGAAGCACTTGAAGTGCTTCTTGCAAGAAGCATTAAGTACTTCATGCACTTTTGGAATCTAAAAATATTTTTTTCTAAATCTCTTTCAGTTATTTTAAAAGTTTCCAAACAAGTCTTTAATCATAAGTATTGAACTCGTCATACATTAATTAAACTAAAAGGATGACAAGTTTTCATTCCAAGCATTGTTAGATTCCTTCATTAACAATTGATTTCAGTATTAGGGAGTTATTAACATTCCTTAATACAAATCGTTTGCTTTTTAAGCTTATTAACCACATGTGGATTTGGATTAATTTATTAATTTATATTTTCTGAGAAACTAGGATCAAATTGTTTAAAAACAAACGATTCGTACTGTACAATTATACAACTCGAATGAGGATCTTCTCTTGATCTTCTTTGTGAGAATCCTGAAAATCCTCAAATCGTGTCAGTTCATCGTACATCGTGCGGTTATAAATCATTTTAAATACTTTTATTTAAAATTAAACATGATTAGTATTTGACGAAAACTGACAGCACGATATACGATAAATGGATACGATTTGATGATCCCCGAGATCCTCACTAGGGGTGGTTCGATATGGGATACCATATCGAAACTAGTATCCCGAATCCCAAATCGAAAATTTTCGAGACTAGAATTTGAAGACCAATCCCAAACCAAATTTTCGGGAATCCTGAAATATTTTCGAGATTTCGGGACAAATCGGGAATTCCAAATTGAAATATGAAATTATGAATTGTTCTTCAAATATATAATTCAAGAACACATTCATGAACTAGGAATTTCATTTCATTCACACTACCATTTAATCGAACACTAGCATACCTGATTGTTTTTATCAGAGTCAAAATTCAAATTAATTAAACCTTTTTTGCAATCTGTTGAAAGACAAAAGAAACAAGCCTTCTGAAATCATCAGCCATGGCAGCAGTAATAATAAAATCCAAATGAATATCAACCAGAACATGAAAAATATGCAAGGTGTAAGGCATTCCAAGTTGCAAAGCATGAATTAGAAACTACTAGCATCAATTGTGACATCCCACATCGTCCAGGGGAGTGATCCTTAAATGTATATTCTCATCCCTACCTAACACGAGGCATTTTGGGAACTCACAAGCAACTTCTCAATGGGTCACCCATCATGGGATTGCTCTAGCCCCTTTCTCGCTTAACTTCGGAGTTCCTATGGAATCCGAAACCAGTGAGCTCCCAAAATGCCTCGTGTTAGGTAAGGATGAGAATATACATATAAGGATCACTCCCATGGGCGATGTGGGATGTCACAATACCTTTTGGGAGCTCACTGGCTACTTCCCAGTGGGTCACCCATCATGGGATTGTTCTAGCCCCTTTCTCGCTTAAATTCGGAGTTCCTACGAAACCCGAAGCCAGTGAGCTCTCAAAATGCCTCGTGTTAGGTAGGGATGAGAATATACATTTAAGGATCACTCCCCTGGACGATGTGGGATGTCATCAATTATAAAAGAATAATATATATATGTATAAATATATATATATATAATAATTAATATTATATATTTTCGGTTCGGTATGGGATTCTTAAAATATCGAGAAGCTAATCTCGAATTCCATACCAAATTTTGGTTTGAGAAATTTTTGATTTGGGATCAGAATTTTTTCGATTCGATTCGGGATTTTCGGAAATTTTTTTCACCCCTAATCCTCACAAAGAAGATCCTCACTCATACAACTCGGACTTTTGTTTTTGTCCCCAATACTACATGGAAGGCTAAAATTGTTTCAGAAGTGACAAGCAACATCTTAAACTTGACAATCAAAAGCACCAATGCCACTTAGTATTACAGTCTTATAGTATTCGTCTTCACTTGGTAATGAAAGGTCTTAGATTTGAATCTCGTTGATGGTGAATTCGATATCAAATTAGGTTGTTCATTGTGTGGTTAACCGAACTCTCCCTCTTCCTAATGTAAAAATAGTAGTACTAGTGGCTAACCGAACTCTCCCTCTTTCTAATGTAAAAATATCAAATGTCTAGTTATGGTCTCATTCTCTTTGTTCTCATCTATCGGCTCCAACGTCAAAGTGACGCGTTTCACATTAATGCATCCTTTCACGCTTGTGCGAATCCCACCACTCATGGCGCCATATGCCAGGCAACTGAAAACAACCGCAAGTAGGACTTGGTCTATTTAGAATACGGACATCCTGATAAACTTTCTAGGTCTAAGATAGTCCACCATTGATGTAACCGATATTGTTTTAAGTTAATGATTTATTATTAGGTGTTGAATTTTATCACAAAAGATATTAATGATATTAGGAGTGGAAACTCCTATAAATTAATTATAGAAACACCAAAATGGGGAACTATAAATCAAACATGATAGGAAAAGATTTTCATTTTTTCCAAAAAATGGGGATTAGTTGTTGGACCTACTCTACATCGAGCCTAACGATCCGAACCATCTATTTTGTAAGTCTCGATTCATAGATCATTCTTGCAAAAATTCAATACGATCCGAAACTATTTGCTCATTTAATTATCATGATGAAATTTCATTATTTCTTACAAAACAAAGTTTTCGTCAATTGCTTTTAACTCAATTAGATGTCTCAAATATTTATGATTTGGCTAATATTTTGCAAAGATGATCTATGAGGTGCAACTTGAAACATAGACAGCTCGGTCATTGAAATTCAATGTGGTGTGGGCCCCACAACTAATCCCTATTTTTTAATGAAAATAAAGATCT